>NC_135712.1:54302686-54616250 GCF_964656455.1 Halichoerus grypus
ACTTGTGATGTAGCTCCAGTCATATTTAGGCCAGCAGTTATGAGGCTAGGTCTAGTCTTGAGGGTTAGTGATGGGCAGGCTAGAGAGTCTGGCCTGAACACAAATGACGTTTGTCATTACTGTCACAGTTAGTGTTGATGGCTGCAGTCAGTGTGGTCTGTAGCTGTCAAGATGGGTCCAGGGGTAGTTGTTCTGTTCTCCCTATTTTATGCCTGTAGAATGGCCTCAATTTTTCTCTTCTGATTAGTCTTAGCATCTGGATTTCTTTTCGCCATGTTCCATTACAGAGGCTGCTTCTCTGCCTTTCTCCCCCACATCTGGAGTCCAGCCAAAATGTACCAGAACAAGATGCTTCTAACATTTGAACCCTTTTGTAAGGGTGCTGATTGCAACTTGGGTAACTTCAGTTTAATTCAAGGTGGAAGATTTCTGCTGCTTTTGGGGAAGAAAATAAATGTCTAAAAATAAAACTTGGGCATAAAAATAGGGCCAAATACTCATTAACTGCCTCACTTAGCTGAATGCTGAAATTATTTCAACAGAGCTAAATCAAGCATTTGTGTAGAAGAGGTTGAGTATGTTTTTTTATTCATAGTACTTTATCTTAGATGATAAATGGGTTACTGTAATTTGTCATTTTATTCAAAAGACATGAATTAAGTAGTTCTCAAGGGCCTAATTTTCAGCTCATGCTGACCCTTGAATTGGAGCACTTGTGTTCACAAGCTTTTTTAGAATGTATGTTGTGGGCTTTTATGGAAGAGGCTGGAGGGGCAGGCAGGACCAGGAGCCAGAGTATGCAAGGCTTGGTAGGCTAGGGTTAAAAATTTGGGTCTGAATATGGTGGGAAGCCACTGGAAGGATTTCAGTAGGAGGATGTCATAGAATGATTTACATTTAAAAATACGACTCTTGGCTGCTGCATTGATAGTGGACTGTAAGCAGTAACCAGTCAGATATCTAGTTTAGATATTTCAGGTAAGAGATGATAGTGGCTTTGGAAGAGACAGTAATGGTAGAGTTGGTGAATGCACAAATAATGGAGCTTTATCTAAGCCATTAACAAAAATGACTGGGAGTAATTCTGGGTAATTTTGTTGTCTTGTTTGGGGTAAGGCAGGGAGAAATGGTAAAGGGAATGAGGTAAAAATCAAGGGTTCATGTTGATTCTCTGATGCCTATAAGGCATCTAAGTGAACCAATCAGATGGACAATTGAATATATGACCTGGACTCAATAGATAAGTTTCAGAATCCTTCACATACAGAATGACATTCAGAGCCATGGAATAGAAGAACTCCCCTAGGGAGAGAGTCCAGAGAAAGTATAAGACTTGAGAACTTCCCTTATTTCCACATAAATAGGGCAAGCAGAGGGGGAACAGCAGTGAGGAAGAAAAAACCAGGAGAACAAGTTGGGCTGGAAACAAGAGAGGAATCTTCCATCAGAGAGGTAAGGACCAATTATGTTGAATTCTGCTGTGAGATTGGATAAGATGAGGACAAATCATATCTATTGTTTTGGCAACGTGGAAGTTCTTGGAAACATTGACAGGGGTAGGGACCTGTCACACAGATAGAGGCCAGAGTGGATTGAGGGGAATTAGTAAAAGGGAAATGGGGGTGGCTCTTTGGACAATTCTTTCAAGAAGTTAATAGGGCTAAGACATAGGTAGACAGCTAGTCAAGAGCCAGAGGAGAATATGGTGGGGCTTTTTCCATGTTCTTAAGATAGGACTTATTGGGGCATTTATACTCAGGGGCTTGATCTAGTGGGGAGAGAGAAACTGATGATACGTTAGAGGAAGGGATATATTTGCAGGGATAAATTTCTTGAATGTAAAAAATATGGGAAGCAGGGCAAAAGTGAAAGTGTTGGCTTTCTGTAAGAGGAGAAAGGGAGACAGAAAGAGTAGACACAGCTGTTAATGGGTTGGTTGAATTGGTGGTGGGGGTGAGGGAGTATCCATAATTGTCATTAATGAAGGCAAAGCATCAGCTGAAAGAGACATGGGGGAAAAGAAACATTGGAATTTTCAAGGAAAGGTGGCAAATATTGGAATCATTATGAATAATGAGAAAGTGAACCTATATAGTAAGACCGTGGATATGGAATGCCCCAAAGTTACATTAAGCAAGGTGGATCTGAATTAATTATTGCTTGGAAAGAAAATGCTTTTTTTGCTTGTTTGTTTTTTTTTAAGTAGCCTACAAAGGTAAAAGTGTTATTAAATATTTACATATATTCATAGCAGAAAATGGGTTTAATGATTACTTGTAATCTTACTATTCAGAAATAATCATTGTGATACATCTTTTCATACATTATACATGCAAATACATCAATAAGAAAAAATATAAAGGTCTTATTTTCATAACTAATACTATTTTACAAGTTTTTGCTTTGCCATTTTATCTATTGCTCTGAGCTACTGGAGTGATAACTTTGTCATACTGCAAATGTATTCCCTGATTATTTGTATTTTCATATGTTCTTATTGCTTTTCCAATTTTTATGTAGACATATCTATTATAAAAAATGTATAGTCCTGTTAAAAAAGGCCCTCTTCTAAGGCCATACATACAATTATTTTCTTCTAGTATTTAAAAGATAAAGATGAAACTATAAATTATTCTATCAGGTTTAATTTTGCTGTGATGAAGGACAGAGATGTATTTTTTAGAATAGTCTTAATTATTCTTAAATATCATATCCTACAATAAATTTATGACACAACATTTTAATAGTGTGGATCCCAAATTATTTCTTTAAAATTTTCTTTTAGAGGTATTTAAAACTAATTATATGCTATCCCTTAAAAAGAGTAAAAATTATCTATAATCCCATCACCAGAGAAAAGCGGTTATATTTTACTTACTTGGAATTATATTGTATGTATACAGTTTGCCATCTATATTTTCTTCTGTGTTTTAGTTTTTGAAACACTCATTGTGAATCATGATTTTAATGACTGATTTATGATTTGTACTATTATTATAATATATGAGAATGTATTTCCAGATTTTGTTTTGTTTTTGTGTGTGATTATAAATAACACCATAGTTAACATAATTGGTGTTAATATTTAACTGAATTTGTTTTTAGTATATTTACTATAAAAGCAATACATGTCCATTGTGGAAAGCTTTAAAAATAAAGACAGAAACTGTTATCCAGAGAACCACTGTTGAACATATACCAAATCTTTATTCATTCAACAGCCATTTTTCAATACCTACTATATAGTAGACACTGCTTTAGAGGTGAACTCTGCTCCACAGAGTTAACATCCTAGTGTATATTTAGTCATGTCATGTCTTTCTCTGATGTGCAGAAATGTGTGTGCTTTTAAAAAGAGACTATGCTACTTACAAGTTACATTGTATTCTGGTTTTTCTCCTATAATATTAAGAACTTCTTTCCATGCCATTGAACCATCTATTACAGTATCATCTTTAGTGGCTGCAGAAGAATGATTTGTGTGGATGTACTGTAGTTTATTTAACTGATCTCCTATAGTCAGACACTCTTTTCCAATTCCTGTTTGCATTTGAAATCCATACATAATATGCATATTTTGCTTGTCTTTGATAGTATAGCTAGTATGACCTCCACAAGACATGAAGTCACAGGCGGTGCTGTCCATCATCCTCATTCTTGTACCATCTCTTAGTGGATTTCACGGTGAGTTCCTTTATAATACACCCAGGTGTTAGTTGTTCGTATCAGGAGCTAGGGACATGAGTACACAATGCAAGGTGGCGGTGTCCTCTGTAGCCATAGCATTGTGAACTTTTCTAAAAGATCACTTAATGAGAAACAGGAAAACAGACTGGAGGTCCTGCATGAAGATTAAAAATGACATTTTCTTCTGTCTACTCTAAGGCTTTTTCTAATCTGTTATCTGCTACCAGATATAAAATCACTAGAAAGACAAGTTTGATTGATTGGTGATTGATTTTTTTTTTTCAAGTGTAAGCTTGGTACTTAACACTTAACAGAAGGCACTATCCACTTTGCTTGGTCCTGTGATGAGCATTTTTAATTATCTAAGGGAATATTAGAGGTGTTTAGTAGAACAATTAGGGAGATTGACAAAAACCACTCCTTCCCCCGCACCACCACCTTTCTGTGTCTTTCTCTCAGCATAATACTGCATCCCTATAGTTCTTTGTACAGAAATAAACTAAATCTCTCTGAGGGAGAGAAGTGGGACATAGCAGAGTGGAAAGAGCCCCAGAAGAGGACGCAGAGGGAAAAGACTGTGATAAGGCCACATGAGCACTCACTTCTCCCATCTTGGGTGGTCTTGGCCAAGGTCCAAAGGAGTTTACTCCATCATCTGTAAGATAAGACCCTTTCTGGTTCTAATATTCTAAAATCCATAGATAGGGTACATAATCTACTTAAAATGTTTTGGGAATTAGTCAAAGAAGCTGGATGTTGCCTTCAAGGATTATGAAATGGCTAAATATATTTTCTTTGCAAAGATCTTGATTGTGCTACATCAAAAACTAATGATGTATGGTGACTAACATAGCATAATAAAATAAAATTTAAAAAAAATCTTGATTGTGATGAATCCATCTGCTTTTCAAAATTAATTTCTGAAGTTAATAGTAAAGTATATGTATAAATTATAAATATGTATGTGTATATATGTGTGTATATATCTCAGGATGATTGATACTTCCACATTTATATCCAGAATAATATTCCTTTACTATATTTCAGTTGACTCGTAGGATATCCCGAGAGGTGTCCTCAAGCCAAAATAAATGAGTCACTTCACTTCCCCTTTTGGATTCCTCCTGCTCATGTGTTCCCTTGCTTGAAGCTAATGTCTGCATATTTCTAACAGATTCCTGAATCAAGCATTGTCTTCTACATACTCCAAATATTTCCTAATGAAACCAAGTTAAATTTGTTCTAATCTTTTAGAGCCTGCTGAGTCTAGTTAACTGGATAAACTAATTTGTTATTGTTGTAGTAGATGTTAAAAGTGAATGTGTTCAGGAATAAAAATCAACAGGAGTCTTCTGTATGCATAATATACAATTTCAGAAACTCTACCACAAGTTTTGTGGCTTTTTTCTAGTAACAGACTAGCCAGGGTTCTTGATGCTGTGGTCTGTTAGTGGTCAGGCTGTGACCCAGGGTAGTTCTGCTAGATGGTGCTGATAGAGCCCTAAATAAGCACCCATCATTAATTCTCTTCATACCTGCTCTTGATTTTTAGATACATTCTTTTTAGCTTCCCCCAATCTTGTTACTACTGAGGAAGAGCAAATAGTCATTGGAAGACTTGGAGAAGATATAATTCTCCCTTGCTCATTTGAAAGTGAGCCTGAAGTCGTAATTCACTGGAAGAATCAAGATAACTATGTTTACTCATACTACAAAGACAGTGACTCTTTGGAAAATCAAGATCGCAGATACACAAACAGGACATCCCTCTTCCATGGTGAAATTCACAATGGGAATGCCTCTTTATCTTTAAGAAGATTAAGCCTTCTGGATGAAGGAATTTATGTATGCTATGTGGGAACAACATCTAGAAAAATCATAAATAAAGTGGTACTAAAGGTGGGAGGTAAGCAAGCATGTAAGGTTTTATAAAACATAGCAATGATATCATTCCGTGTTTTTCTGAAATACCTTTTTCTTAATTGAATATGCTATGGGCTTCCTTCCAAGTCAATACATACAAATCTACCTCATTTTTTAAATGCATGGTATCTCATAGTATAGACACACTATAATTGATACACCCATTCTTCTGCTGGTAGATATTCAGGTATTTCCAATGATTTATACAACAAATGTTGTGCTGAGCATTCTTGTATTTAATAGTGGGAAATGATCAGAAAGAAAAGTATCAGAAAATTGTAATACATTACTTTGACCAGCAGCAAAATAGTATCCATTTTCCCCTTAGTCTTAGCAGCACCTAATGTTATCAATCTTAATTTCTGCCCATATGATATTCTTTAAAATTGTTGAATTATTGGCTTAATTTGTTTGTTTAATTTTAATATATGCTTTCTGTCTGTATTAACTTTATAACTTCTTTATTTATGGGGGAGGGGCATTTTCTAGTGGGTTATTTTATACAGCACTTGTTTCTTCTTTTTCTGTCTCACTTAGCTGCTTCAGACTTTAACTCAGAAATCTAAAGATCATGTGTAAACAAAGAATCAAAAAGGTTCTGAGTTATTACCTGGAGAGTACAGAGTGTTTCATGAGCTCTAGTTTATATTGGTTGCTCAGCGAGGTCATTAGATTTCTTTTTAGAACTCTTACTAGAGAATTAAGATTGCTAATTGCTAAGAATTCATGCATGCTTTTTTTTTTTCACTTGTGATAACCACAGTATGTATCCTAAGTTTCTATAGTTTTTGTTTTGTTTTTCCTTTAGTAACTGCCAATTTTTGCTCATAAAGCTTAGCTTTTCATTTCATAGGTATTAAAATAATAAGTGTTGTGCACAGATGGCTTAAAAAGAAGCTAATGACAGTCTCTCATTGTCCTTCTTTCTCCCTCCTAGCTTTCGTCACACCTGTGATGAAGTATGAAAAGAGGAACACAGACAGCTTCTTAATATGTAGTGTGTTAAGTTATCCTCATCCACTTATCACATGGAAAACTGACAATACATCCATCTCTGAAAGCAATATGGAAGAAATTGAATCTTCGGGTCCTTTTTATGTTGACAGTATGATAAATATTACAGGATCAAATTTATCTTATGAATGTGCTATTGAAAACTCATTACTGAAACAAACATGGACAGGGGGATGGGCAATGAAAGGTAGGTTCCATTGGGCTTTCTGTGTGCATGTGCTATGTCAGAGGTTGGAAGGAAATGAGGATTGATTTATAGGGAAAGAATGGAACACAAAAGAAAGAAAATGCATCCTCACCGGTGAGAAGACCAAGACTGTAGTCCCAAGTCTAATATTTACTGACTCTGAGCACTAGCTCCTCACTGGCAAAATGGAAGTAATTCCTACCTGCTAGGTGTTTGAGTTGAAGGAAAACATGTGAAATGGAAAGTAGCAAATCTATTCAGGAATATTATCATATTTCTCTGATTCATCTTCTAAATAGAATTTTCTACCTGAATTGTACTTTAAAAGATGTGAGAAGAAAGCTTGCCTATTAGGTCACAATCTGTGATGCTTGCCAATCTTTCAACTAAACAAAAATTCATTAGTATTATTGCTTCTGTTTATTCTCTTTACATAGTATTAGCCCATTAAACTTTATCAACAATTCTATCATAGCACGAGCAGTTTTTAATACTCATTTATTTGAACAAACTGAAATTTTGATCAATCTCTACATCACCTACTATTTATGATTAAGAGGAAAAATTAGTTTGACATCTTATCCAAACTTCAAGGAAAAATGTTTTATATTTTAGAAGCAAAGAAAAATGTTTTAGTAAATCCCCATTATATGGAGAAAGTGGAGGTCAGCTATCCTTTTTGGCCTTCTTTTCCTGAGTTTCATATTCTCAAAGTGCTTGCCAAGAAGACCCTAAATTATGAGTGATTCTCCACCTTTACATAATCTCAGTGTCAAAGGCATGGTTGCCAATGTTCAGTTTTCCAGGCGGCAATGGAAACATGAGAAAGTGTTGAAAATATTCATATTAAATTGTAGATATTTTCTATGGAAAATCATATTTTCTCATGTTTATTCAGAATTGAGTATCCAGAAGCATCCACGGTTCCTTAGGCTCAGTGCTATGTTGTCTTGTTGAGGATTTATTATACGCCAAGTTTGTTGCTCTCAGACTGTGAACTTAAGAATGTGTACACTTGAGGTGCCTGAGTGGCTCAGTCGTTTAAGCATCTGCTTTTGGCTCAGGTCATGATCCCAGGGTTGTGGGACTGAGTCCCGCATCAGGCTCCCTGCTCAATGGGAAGTCTGCTTCTCCCTCTTCCTCTGCCCCTCCCCTTTCTTGTGAGCTCTCTCTCTCTCTCTCTCTCTCTTGTTCTCTCACTCTCTCCCTCTCTCCCTCTTGCTCTCACTCTCTCAAATAAAAATCTTAAAAAAAAAAAAAAAGCATGTGGATGCTTATTCATTTCTGGATCCACAGCATCTAGTACAAACATGTAAAAATTAAACTAGGAAAATAGCATACAAAGGGAGCAATTCTGTTCACTGTGGTTGGGTATAGAATGTCCGAGAATATCCAGCAGAGTCCCTACTCTCATAGAGCTCAGTCCCATGGAGGCTTACCTGTACACACTTGGAAATATACTTGTAATGTGCAGGAAAAGAAACTTTGTGCAGAAAGTGATTAAGAAGCAGTTGAGACCACAGAGACTACTAGAGAGTAGACAGAGTGGCAAGAGGAGGGTCCTGGGGAATACCAGCATTTGAGGGGTCAACAGAAGAAGAACATTGAGTTTGAAAGCCTGGTAACTGGTAGCAGCATTCTTGAGTACTCACTCTCAGGTGTAGGAGTTAGAAACCAGTAATGTCACCTCACTAGCTAGTCCAGGCGTAGACCTCCTTGAAGGTCTAAACCTAATCACAGGAAGTGTTAAAATGGTGGTGGCACAGCTTCTTTCAAGAAACGCATTTCCAAAGGTATTTCTCGAAGCATTGCTAAGTGTAACTTAGAAAATTCATTTGAAATTGTATTTTCATTGTTTCCTTTTCTATCCTGTTTTTAGATGACCTTCATAAAATGCAAAGTGAAAATTTTTCACTCTCATGTGAACTTACAAACAGTATTTTTTTACTGGATCAAGACTTCAAAGTCACTTGGTCCAAAGTAGAAAAAGAGACCTCCTCCATCCTGGCTTACTTTCTGAGCTCCTCACGAAATACAACTATCTGTGGACCCCGAGTATCCTGGAACAAAGAACGAGTAAACCAGACTGACTTTTCCTTGACTTTGAAGGATCTTATTCTTTCAGACAGTGGGGAATACTTATGCAATATTTCTTCAAGCAAATATACTTTCCTCACCATCCAAGCACTGCATGTAGTAGGTGAGTTACAAGTGGGGTTGGATAATTGGTTTTGGCTATAGCAGTAGAGATCATGAATATCAAACAGGGAAATTAGGTTGGCATTTAAAGAATATTTCTGATTAGTATTTCTGAAAATGTTATCTACAGGGATATTTTTGGTCAAGATGTAGTCAACCGCCTTCTTTCAAACACATAAGAGTCCTGCATTGAAAAAAAAAAATATTTCCATAAGATTTCCTTTTCATAGTTTCAAGGTTTCAGAAATGAAGGAGGAACCTGCATGATTTGGTGACTCTATAGCCTGAGCATCCTCAGTTCCTGTTTACTGCTATGCCTAACGCATGCTTTAGGGTCTGGGGAGCTGAGGCTTCAGGCACAGTAAGAGGTTAGAATTGGGACTCTGGTAGATGCTAGGGAAGCATGGTCTGTGAACTTGGTGGAAACAGTCACCAACAGACATTGGAAGCACTAAGTGTACACTGATTCAGCTCATTTTTTACCTCTAGTGATAGCTAACGGCTGAAACTCTTTAAAATATTTCTAGTTCACTCTCTATAGAGTCATGGCACATGTACCCATGAAGCTGATTTTCTAGGTGGGCTGGTTGATCCCCTTACCCTTAAGCTATCAGTTGGATATCATGGGACACAGTGGCAGCTCTCTATTAAAGATATTTGAGTCAGTAAAACATATATTTTAAAAACATTTCTATTATTTTAGTTGTGAAAATTAGGAATAACAGATCTGGAGGTTCAGTGATTTTATGTAGTGAGATTTAGAGATAAGAACACAGAGTTGCCCTTAGGTCAAGTGGTCTTCGAATAGAAGCTTCTAGACACTGAGGGATGATACTCCCTTTGTGTACAGCTGTCATTTTGAGAGTGCTGAAAACGGACGCAATTGAAGCTCCTATTTTTCTCCCAAATAAGAATGTTAGTTTCATGTAAAATATAGATAAGCTTACATTCTATTTTTCAAATTTTGCCTCATGTTGGATTCACTTTGGAATGTAGGAAAAAAAAAAGACAGGAAGATATGGTTCTGAAGACCACGTATGACCCATCTTTCTAACCAGAGATTTAATTTTTAGTTTACACAAAGCAAAGCATCAGGACTATTCTATCTCTGACAAAAGAAGCTTTTCAGAACCTCCCATTCCCAAGTAAACCCTAGCCTGTTGCGACTGGAGGAGGGTCTGCCCATACTCTCCCCCCAGAAAGAGGTGTATAGCAGGAGCAGCAGAAAGAGGGCAGGGCAGCAAAGAGGGTAAGCACTGCTAGTATCCTAGATAATCACTCTCTTTATTTATTTATTTATTTATTTATTTATTTATTTATTTATTTATTTATTTATTTAATGTTATGTTAATCACCATACATTATATCATTAGTTTTTGTTGTAGTGTTCCATGATTCATTGTTTGCATATAACACCCAGTGCTCCATGCAGTACGTGCCCTCTTTAATACCCATCACCAGGCTAACCCCTCTCCCTCCTCCCCTCTAGAACCCTCAGTTTGTTTCTCAGAGTCCATAGTCTCTCATGGTTTGTCTCCCCCTTCGATAATCACTCTTTCAAAGAAATTTGGTTTTCTCTTCTGAATCACAATTTTCTACTTGTTGTCTTACCCAGGAGATACTACAGCATTTGAAAAGGAAGCCCAGATTGGGGGGTAAAGGGAGTTATGATTCCTAGAGTCTAGATCTACTTAATAAAGGTTGCATGGAATTGAATGGAATTGAATAATTCTTGCTAAATTTTGCTGCTGAATCACTATGTGATGTTCAGCAAATCTCTTTACAGTGGAGGAAGTGAGGGTGACAAAGTAAGAAAATGCTGTACCTTGCAGGACTTTCTTCAGGAGGAAAAGTATGCATGTTTTTTTTTTCTTTTTAAGATTTTATTTATTTGTCAGAGAACGAGCACAAGCAGGGGGAACGGCAGGTAGAGGAGGAAGAGGGAGAAATAGACTCCCTGCTGAACAAGGAGCCTGATGCTGGGACTTGATCCCAGGACCCTGGGATCATGACCTAAGCCAAAAGCAGAGGCTTAACCAACTGAGCCACCCAGGGGTCCCGGAAAACTATGTGTATGAAAACACTTTCGAAAGTCAACATTTCTCCTTAATTGCTCACTCTTTATATGGGTATACAATTTCAGAATGACACAAATATGTGTAGAGATTAATGTTTTAGTGGTTGCAGAACATTATTTTATTAATAAAGAGTATGTTCATAAAAATGGACATCTGTTATATTAAAAAAAATAGCTATAAACACTTTTTCACCTTGAATTGGCCTGTGTGCTCTAATGCTTGCCCCTACTCTGTGGCAGAATGTAGATCACAAGATTAGCAGATTCTGACTTGAGTAATTCAAAGTCTCCAAGTTTCTGCCTTCTGGGGTCCTACTTCCTTTAATCCTAATTACAACAATTATAGTTCCAACAAAGATGCTGGAAAAACCCCGGTTCCTCCAGTGATTCTGAGGAACATCAAGCACTCTATTATCCTGGTGTTCGCCTGTCACCTCTCACTCAAGGCGCTGACTTCTCTACTCCACTGATCACCTCGGCACTTACCCTGTTCCTCTTTGCCCCTGTCTTCTCCAAACTAGGGGTACACTCCGCTCTCTCTTCATCCTCCAAGGAGAATGCTGGGCTGAGGTTATTCTGTAGTCATAATTATTCCTTTGTAACTGTGTGTTAACTCTTAACAATATAAAACAAGAGAAACTCACAATGCATAATAGACTCATTGCTTCTCAAGTTTGCAACCTTTTATTCCCCCCGACACTCACCCCCTACCAAGCCCCAAATTGGTTAATATTCCAGCTTATGTAGGTTTTCCACAGTAGAGACATTGAGACTGGGAGGTATTTATGCTCATAAATGCAGAAATAACTAGTTTTAAAATCATAAATGTGTTCTTTGGTAATTTTTCTTCCAGCTTATAGACTTTTTATTTTATTTAGAACAGAGTCAAAGCAGAACCAGGTGGATAATTATTCCGTCTTTGGTGATTTGGGGTTTCCTGGCAATTTGCATATTCTGTACATTAAAAAGACACAACTGTTCCAGGAGAGGTAGGTATCTCATGGAGAATATGAGCTCTGTCCCTGGGTGTTCACGTAGAGGTGCATCAAGGATGACCTGCAGCTAACCCTACACGACTGTTGGGCATGTAAACAGGTCTGAATTTTCTGGACAGTCATTTGTAAAATTTATCAGAAATCCTTTAAAATGCTCCCACATTTCCAGCTAACTATACTTCTAACAAATGTATCCTGAATTAAATGTTCAAAGATGTAACAAGCCATATACAAGCACATGCATTGCAGCACACTGAAAAAATTTAAATCTAGCACTAAAATAATACACAGAATTACCAAAATTATCTCGCACTGAAAAATAGCTCAAAAGAAATAAGCCCAAACTTTAAAAATGGGTGCCTTTGGAAAGAGTTTGTCCCTATGTCTGACTTGCTTTAGTCCCTGCACTCTCGTTTCTCTTTCTTTGAGCTTTGTCTAGGCTGCTACTGCTTTGTCTTTTATGGGCCAATTTATTTTAATCCTTGTCGCATTTTTAAAACACTTTTTCTAGATTTTCTGCAACAAACTTGGGTTACTTACAGGTAATTTAAAATGAGACATTAAGCTGCTATGGTCACAGGACTTCTTAGAAGACTTGACTTGTACTGACAGAATTAAATCTAGGAAAAACTTAGATGTACTTATTTGCACATTTTATAGACCAGGAAACTGGAATCCAAGAAGTTAGGTGCATGAAACAGACTTATGTATACTACTTAAGGTGACCCAGCTGCTCTCTCTTATTCCATAATCTGAGAAACCTAAGAGTCCTGGGAGGTTGAGATAGATCCTATGTCTCTTCCTCTGACTGATAATCACCTTTTGCCCCTGACGAAGTTAGGGGATTTGGTCATAGCAGACAACTTTATTGAAAGTAAGATATTAAGCGTGACAATGAGCAAGAGTTTCACCAGTTTTACCCTGTGATTGTTTATACTAATAGGCAGGCTAGTCTTGCTTATTACTGGTTGCTCCTGTCCCTTAGCTGGCCAGAAGTAGAAAAATATGGGAAGTCACAGGCAAGTCTAGTCACAGGCAAGTTTTTTGTCCCCTAAAAGCAACCTCTGACCTCATATAATGATGCTTGTGACTAGATTCGGGTTCAAAAATTATAGGACAGAGAGAGGGACCCTACATACTGCTCCAGAATGACAGTTTAATTTCTATATTAGAAGTGTGCAAAAGTCAAGTCCCAACAGAAAACGCCTGGCACACTCACAACTGTACAAGGGGGAGCACAGAAGACAGTTCATTTCCCCAGAGCTGGGAGCAGCTGATTTGCTAGCAAATCTAAACTGGAAGGGACAAGGAGAGGGTGCAGTTCTCAAAACCCAGGAGGAGAGAGTCATGTAAAATCAAATGCCTTGTAGGGAGAGTGACTTTTACTTGAAGGACACAGCCAGACCACAGCGACCTTACAAAGAAGGAGCTGGAAGAATAAATATGTGATTTTGCCCTTCCCTCTCCCTGCTCTCCGCTCCAACTGGAAGTCAGAGGGAAGAAACAGCCTGTAGAAGGAATCCGTCCAGGTCAGCTTCCCAGGGCAGACAGCAGGCTGGGTTCTGATTCTGGAGGGTCAGTCAGGAGCTATCAGCAAAAACAATGTCAGGGTATTGGCTACTTAAACAACCAATGTTCTATAGCTCTGTAGTTAGATAGGCTGAAAATATATTTCAAGCTGTTACACTAAAGGCCCCCAACCATTGCCTACCTCCAGGTCCTTGGTTGTAGTTCCATATGACCATGGTATGTGTTTTCTTTTTTAATTTCCTTTTTTTAAATTTTATTTTATTATGCTGTTAGTCATCATACATTACATCATTAGTTTTTGACGTAGTGTTCCATGATTCATTGCTTGCGTGTAACAACCAGTGCTCCATTCAATACGTGCCCTCTTTAATTCCCTTTTCTAGAACTGTTTTAAAATGCCCTTAGTCTAGGATAAGTATAAATTATCCTAGATTTTAGCAAGGCACGAAAGGAAGGCCTTCCTTGGAAAACAGCATCATACCCCTTTTTCCTTTGCCATTGATGGGCTTAATCACCACCTCCTTGGCTGTTATCTTCCATTGTTAACAGTATGACTCAGGCCAACTACCCTAAAGAGCCAGGAATTCCTGGCCTGGTTGGACAGCTTTTATCCCTTCTTTGGTACACCTGAATCAGCCATAAGAATTTACTGTTATTTGTAGCTGATGAGGTATTTCTACACTGACTGCATTTTTAAGGCTGTTTGTTGGAAGAAAGATATGAAATGGGGAGTAACTGAGGAGAGTCGAATAACATAACTGTACTGAGGTACGAATAAAAGATTTTGAGTGTTTGCAAACAGATTTTTTTCTAAGTTTCTCTTTTTTTTCCCTATAGAAAGGTCTTCTGTCTGTACTGAGAGGGCCACCATGGCTAATGCAGAAGAGAGCAAGGTAAAGCTTTTACTTTATCAAACCATCGATAGCACAAGAATGCTACTATGAAAAAGTAATCAATTCATATATCATCATGCAAGACTTTGACATAGGGAAAAAAAGGGTGAGAGAGATCACAGGGTAACAGAACAGGAAAAAAAATACAATTAGGGCTTTTTCCAATGTCTATAATTAATAGGCTCTACTTAAATAAGCGGCTGCTCTTCTCATTTCCTATTGTTACTTGTGAAGAAGATCTCCAGAGGCACTATGCGTATGATGGTGCACCAATGTACTTGTTCTTCCAATGGAAGCATGGGACTGCATAGAAGTAGAAAGAAATACAAAGTGAGAAAAGCAGATTACAGTTTCTGCCCAGATTCAGATGGCTGGCCTTCCATACTTTTCCAACCACTTCTAGGCTCCTTGGGGACCGATAATTCACTTACAAATTATAGTTTGATTGCAAATTCAGTTGTTTAAAATGGAGTTAAACTTTTTTGCTACACACCTTTTATTATGAGTTCCATTAATCAGAATATAAAAGCAAGGAATGGGGTAAACATGTTTTTTCTACTGGTTAAAAACTCAGGAACTAATCTAAATGGGAGATTAAAATCATAACTACTTATAACTGTCTCATGGATTTCTGATTACAGATGCAAACAATAGCTCTAAAGCTCCTCACTCCCAAAAACCAAAACAAAACACTATCATCATTAAATGCTTAAGATAAAAATGGTTATTCTGACATGAACCACAGCCATTTTAAGTCCATTTTTCTTGGTTCTAGGCTCTTTCAGAACACCCAGCTAGTACAGGAAATTAAGACAGGACCGTGTCAACACATGAAGAGCATCCTTAATATCCAGTGACTTCACTTCCCCTTTCCTCACTGCAAGTCCAGAGGTGGCTTGTCATGGCCTAATAATTCTACCATTGGAAAGACTTGAAACCATTATCTTTCCCACTATCACATTTATTCTTCAAGTCCTAACCATCGCTCTCTGACTCCCGACCTGCATCGAGATTATGAATGCCTGGATGCCAATTCAAGCTTAGAAAAGAACGGTCTCATTCAGTTTCATTCCTGCTGCAGTCCAGGAGGCCACACTGAGATTCCCACCAAGATCTTGGAAGAAATGTATCACTAAGTGCTGATTCAAAATCTGATCAACTAATGATGAGTGAGAGAGCACCTAGAAGCAGAAATCACCTTAGTGAAAAGGTGAAAAACCAGGGCAATTGATATACTAAGGTATTGTACTCCAGCTTTATATGGATAGTTAATAATTAACTAGATTTAATATGGTGAGTCTTAGGGACTCCAAAGTGTAAAAATGTCAGGATCTCCAAGATTGCGTAGAGCAAAGGGCCCTATCAACTCACGAACTGACATCTCTGGGGGTTGGGTTATACCTTCCAACACCAGGTTTGCATAGCTGAGTGACATTAGCTATGAAGATAATCTGATTCACTCTTCTGACTCAGTTGTCATATTGTTAATCAGCCTAATAATAAATTTAGATTTCCACATAAATTTTTACACAGAGAGAGAATGGATAGCCCAGCTGACTTGATGATCTCTTCCCTTTATTTTAATCAATTTATAAGAAAGTCTAACCAGGATTTTAGTGACTTAAGTTTTGACCCTATAGTTTATAGGAGAAAACCAACCCTGAATTGTGTATTAATGCTACCTGGTCTGATTTTCTCTAAGTATTTGCTACAATGTTGTGATAGGCATTCATCATAAACTGTTAAGTATTGACATCATTATAAAGAAAAACTTTAATTGTGAGGAGAAAATGCTCAAAACTGCTATACTCTTCTTACAAAACGGAAAGACCAAAGTCAACAAATTGAGGATGGTAGACAAGAATGAACCTGGGTCCTTCAATGCTATTGAGCCTCTGAATTAATCATAGAGCCACCTGTATGAGTCAAGGTTGGGGTCAGAGAGGCAGAGTGCTGGGAATGACAGAGAATAGGGACTTATTATATGGAATCAACATTAGATAATTCTGGGCACTCATGAAGAAGTCTGTGTCAGGCTGTCCCCTCTGCATCTGGGGCTGGGCCTGAAGTAGCCGGAAGTCAGCTGTGCCAGTGGTCAGGAAGGAGAGCTGGATATGGAGTGAGGATGAAAAATGAACAGTTGCTCCTTCACTTCTTCCTCTCAAGCCTGGTGAAAATTTCTCTTGTGACCAACTCTAATCCAGAACCACACAGAGAAAGGAAATCCAGGACATGTCCCTTCTGCTTAGCTACAGTGGCACAATATAGAGCCAGCATCCCACCTATCACTCAGCTCTCCTGTGTGAGAAGCTGCACCAACATGTAGCCTACCTAGGTACAGATTGGGAGGATTTAATCTACAAATTATTTTTTTTAAGATTTTATTTATTTGACACAGAGAGAGAGACAGAGAGGGAACACAAGCAGGGGGAGCGGGAGAGGGAGAAGCAGGCTTCCCGCCGAGCAGGGAGCCCGATGCGATGCGGGGCTCAATCCCAGGACCCTGGGATCATGACCTGAGCCGAAGGCAGTCACTTAATGACTAAGCCACCCAGGTGCCCCTAATCTACAAAATCTAAGTGCCTTTGACTGTATGTACATCACAGCGCTAAGAGGAAAGTTTATCAACCCCTACCATTAGTGGCTAAAAACATAGAGTCATGAATTATGTTACTATGTTATAAGTAAACTTCATTAACTTTACTTATAACAATTTACCAACATACCCCAGGCCTCATGGCCTATGTCTTCCATAAATATTAAGAGGCAATATGGACAAAAGAACAGGTATTCATTTTTTTAACTTCAGAATTAAAACGATTCTTATTTAATCTTTTATGTAAGATGTTTACTTGTATTTGAGGATCTGAAAAATCCCCATTAACCTTGGAAGCAGAGACTCTATTACATTTTCTAATCACCTTGTTTAAACTGCTTTCCATACCACATAAACATTTTTTAAATGCTTGTTTCAAAAGCAACATGTTTTTAAATGCAACATGGTTTTTTTAATGCTTGTTTCTAATGCAACTTAAGTTTTCAGCCATTAAATGGTACCATCCTTGTACTTGTCGAGCCCCTATCCTTCATAAGCAAAGAACTTCTTATTCTTCATGAGCCTGAAAAAGTATGAGTGTGCTCGGTGAGATTCCTGTGACTTTCATCAGCGGCACACACACCCAGAACGAAGCCCAGTCCTTTCCAGAGTAAGCAGGTCTTAGCCAACTCCTCATTAGCTTCGAAGGGATGCAGGGAATTGAGGCAATTATGTACATTACAGAAAGCAGATACAGGTAATTCATCTGAAGGACATGCTTGGGCACTCTCAATTTTCTGCCCGCCTGGGTTTGCCGGGGAAGGCAGCTCCCTCTACAAAAGACCCCACAAGGGAAAGACTGTGGCCACATCACCAACTGGTTCCACAGTCCAGACAGACACCCAATTCTTTCAGAAAACCTTTTCTCTTGGTTTACGACAGTTGAGAGATTTTTCAGGCTTTCCTTCTGAGAATGGGAAACAATTAGTCATTGCACTGCCAAGGATGGTTTTCCTAGTCATCTCGGGCCTCTCAGAAGCAATTTCTGCTTCACTCATTTTATTCTTTGTTGGAAATAACTGTGACAAAGTCGAATACATTACATGTTTTGCAGCCCTTTCGACCTCCTCCAGCTGAGTGCAAGCGTAACACATTGGAGGCATTTCCCTAAACAAAACCATTATATGGAGTTGATGGGCAGGCCCTGCCTCTAAGACCCCAAATCCAATGCCATGACCCTTCTCAAATTGAGGGCAGAGTTCAAACCACTTAACTGGACCTCTGCTCATAGGCCTTATCCCTGAGACAATCTTCAGGCAGCAACAAGAAATCTCTGTAGTGTGCCAATGACTCATGCTTCTCATATTTAGATCTAAATATATTCGATATAACCAACTTTTAGATTCTCCTTCAAAAGAGATTATTTTGACCTCCTTCCAGGTAGTATGTATTATGGACAATCCTATCTGCTTATCTTGCAGAGTTATTAATAGCTTATTTATGATAAGAAGACCAGGTATGTACCAAGTTTTTAAAAATGAAATGGTACCTATCTGTGCTAGGCACCGTGCTTTATAGACATTCCATAAAGGGCAGCAAATGGCGCATTATCCAATGCCCTTTAATTCATTTCTCCTAAAGCCAGACCTCATTAAAAAACCCTGTGTTTGTGGGAAATCTCAGTAAGAAAGCTGGCGCTTCCTATTTTGTATAACCCCCAAGTTCATATGTTGAAATCTCAATCTCCACAGTGATGGCGTAAGGAGGTGGGGCCTTTAAGTCATGAGGATGGAGCTCTTGTGCATAGGATTAGTGCCTTCTATAAAAATCCCCAGAGAGCTTCTTCCCTCTCCCCACCCCTTTTACTACGTAAGGACATAGAGAAAAGGGCCGTCTATGAGGAAGTGACCCTCACCAGACACTGAATCTGCCAGCACCATGATCCTGGACTGTCCGGCCTCCAGAACTGTGAGAAACGTTTGTTATTTATAAGCCACCCAGTCTCTGGCATTCTGTTATAGCAGCCTGAACAGACATTGACCCTGACAAGCCTACAGTTCGCTGGTCTTGGTCATGCTGCCACTTTGCTAGAAAAGTTAGGGTGGTAGCCCCTACCCTGGGATCTGAATAGTAGTGTTGAAAACCACAGATAGGGGGAAATAACCCTTTCCCCTTGTTTTAGGACAGAATGAGGGATAAAGCAGAAAGCTAGAGAAGACAAGTACATTTATTCTCCACTGCCTCAACTTTAAACCTCACCACCCAGGTCTCCATACTGATCCAGTATAAAGTCAGGTACTTATCTACATAGAAAGACTTAACTCAGTTTCAAGCAGATCCATCTGTGCTTTTAAAATCATCTTTGCGGGGCGCCTGGGTGGCTCAGTCGGTTGAGCGACTGCCTTCGGCTCAGGTCATGATCCCAGAGTCCTGGGATCGAGTCCCACATCGGGATCCCGGCTCGGCGGGGAGCCTGCTTCTCCCTCTGACCCTCCCCCCTCTCATGCTGTTTCTCTCTCACTCGCTCTCTAATAAATAAATAAATAAAATCTTTAAAAAAAAAATAAAGCAAAAAAAAAAAACAAATAAAATCATCTTTGCTTTCTGGACTCCTGACTGTTCTACACAAATGAATCTAGGACCTGGAACTCGGAGCCAGCAAGTTCACCTGGAATTAAGCATTTGAGAAGTATAAATACAATATACATTCCACTCAAATGCTTAACACCGCATATTACCTGGCCAAAGAAAATTTAGTAAATATGGGAAGAGCTTAGCAGAACCTACTTTTTGTTTTTTCTCTTCAAAGTCTTTTGAAAAATAATTTCTTGTTCTACTGGTCTCTGTGATGACATGAGCTCTAAACATACACGCTTTAAGAATTACAACAGAGTTGAATATCTGACATACCTTTTTTCTAAACTCTTTTGCTTTGATCCTGAGTTTATTGACTTGAGATTCTGCTATCTCTGCCCTTTCCTTAGCTTCATTCAACTCATGTTGCTGCTTCTTATACTTGGAAAGATATTGATTGGCTTGTACTTCCTATAAAAATAAAAAAAATGAAAAAATATCCCTGTGCCTGCATAGTCATTTTTTTCTGCTTTGACATGAAAAAGTTGAAAAATGTGTGAAAGGAATCTAAACTTCTGAGTATTGAATGGATTATATTTTGGTATAATATATAAGAATTCAGACTTTCTAATAGGCATGAGATCCATTTTTGTAACCATTGTTCTCTGGAAATTTAGAACCTGCTCAGCACGTTCCACTAATTGGAGCTGGTATGGCTTTCACAGGCATGTTACATGTAAGAAAAACCACAATTGTTTCATAATCAGTTAAACATCCTAGTTTACCTTTGAGTAGAGGGGGTTTATCTTTAAAAATTATACAAGTCAACAGGTAATTTTTAGTCCTAGCAGTGTTTTAGCCCAAATCATTGAAATATAGGAGATATTAGGTATAAACCAATGTATATGGCACTTATGAATTACCTTCTATGTAGCTATGGATATTAACCCAGGGTTGGCAAGTACATTTCAGATGATGGTAGTTTGGGCCAGTTATGTCCAGGCTCATCAGGAAAAAGGACTGTGAGCCACATTATGCTCACCCAAGGTTTTGGGGTGAGGAAGGCCCCAGAGTGCTTACCTGGCCAAAAATTCACCATCCCTATACAACACCATGTTCTTACTGGACTCATTTCTTACAATGTACATGTTTGAGTATAAAACAAGGTTGAGGGCAAGAGCTCTGGCTCCCTGGAAGGAAAAGTAACAATTTTTTGAGCATTGTGATAATTCTAGTTTGAGAAAAACTGGAGAATGAACAGACTTTAAGCTGAGCTGGTCCTCTCTAGACAAAGTGCTTACCTATCTCCGTTAATCAAAAACAATGGCTGGGAAATCCATGAGACGGCAATAGCCCCAGGTACTTACGGCTGCCTCCATTTGCTGCTTGTAACTTTGTACTTGTAGCTGAAGTTTATCCATCAGAGTCTGCATCCTGCTCAGATTTTTCTTGTCTTCCTCTGCCTGAAATGCTTAGGTATGTATATGAAGGTGATTTGAATGATCCAGCAGTCTGCATTGGGAGTCACCTCATGAGCAAGTAAGAGGAAACTTTATTAAACAACATATTTGAATTGTGATTTGAAAAATGGGTCTAACTTTACTGATTCCAAGTTTTGAGAAATTAACACAACTCTGAGCACTGACAGTCTTTTCTCCTGATCCATCACAGAACTCCATTAGCCTTTTGCTGAAATAGAAGTTAAAGCCACTAGTTTCAATTTGGTCAGCAGCCCTCCCATCCTAACCAAGCTACACCTGCCTGTGGTTTCTCAGGAGGAATGAAGTACCATTGTTACAAAAGCTGCATGTGCAAAACTAGAAACCTCTCCTCTCACTAATCAAACCAACTCTTCCCTTGAAATTTCTAATTGACTCTTGGCTTTGGATAATGAAACTATAGAAAAGGTAAGTTTTCTGGAATTCTGGTGTGGGCATCAGCAGAGATAGGAAAATTTTATGAGCTGTGGGGATATTGGTGTGTACACTCTCATTGCTTCCATTGCAATCAGGCGTGGGCTAGAGAAAGGAAATCTACTAAGATAGAGTTCCTCAACTGTGCTCTACAGAGCCTTGAGTATTCTGAGGAAAGAGGAGGGGAGAGGCAGGCAGGCAAGACTCTGCACGTCCTCCACTTTCCTATGACCTTTCAACTAGAGTATCTCCATTTTGGAGCTGTTGAACTTCCCAAAAGAAGAACATCTCAACTGGTTGATGGTTGAGATACTGATTTAATCAAGACCTACCCCTGCTGCTCAAATTATTTTCCTGTTTTCATCTTACCTATTTCATCAAATGTCAACAACTTGGTGACTTTCATGGTCTTTCCACCTACCTTCCACTGCCTTCCACAAACCTCCTCCACTCCAAGTAGGCTCATCTCCTATTACCTCACAGCTTTCCTGCTTATTTCCACCTCTGTAAATTCAGTCAATATCTCCCCCCCACACACACACACACAGCACAGAGGCAACAGATAGAAACACACAGTCTTTTCATGAAAGAGGTCTCTTTGCTTATCTTAGCTGCAGGCTAGGGGCAGGCTTCTAATTTAAAACACATCAAGGGGCTGACTGTGATACTCTCCAGAGTCTGGAGAGGCAAGTAGGCATCATATTCACACCTGCCCTCTGCCTCACACCAGGTTACTGATATCTCTCAGAAAGGAGCTTGTGCATATTTGGCACCTAGTTTTGTGGCTGCTGCCCAGGGAATACCCCATGGAGGCATGGCTCTGGTGGCCAACGGGACTTATGCTCATGGGTCCCATAAGACTGCAACAAACAAAAACTGCTTAACCACCTGCCCCTTCCCCTGCCATGGCACAGTATAGTAGCAGCATACCGAAATGCCATCATTCTGTAAAAGAGACCAATTCATTTATCTTAGTAGCTGTGACTGAGGAGTTGACTTCTAATTTTTTTTTTTTTTTAAGATTTTTATTTATTTATTTGACAGAGACAGAGATAGTGAGAGCAGGAACACAAGCAGGGGGAGTGGGAGGGGGGGAAGCAGACTCCCTGCTGAGAAGGGAGCCCGACGTGGGACTTGATCCCAGGACCCCGGGATCATGACCTGAGCCGAAGGCAGCCGCTTAACTGACTGAGCCACCCAGGCGCCCCTTGACTTCTAATTTAACATACATCAAGGGCCTGACTGCAATCTCCCCCAGAGACTGGGAACTTGGTAGGGGACAGCTTTATGCTCTCCATCTGTCCCACCCTAGCCTGCTGATGCTGCCAAGAAAGGAGCTTGTGCACAGATCTGGTGCCCTGGATTTTGTAGCTCTGCGCAGAAGACACATCCCTTGATAGCCTGGCTCTGGTGGCCAGCAGGGCTTGTGTTCACAGAATCAATGGGATGGTAGCAAACAAAGAAACTGTTTGGCTCAGCACAAAAACAGAAATATCTATCTCCCAGTCTTCCCCTAGAAGAGGTATATTTGCATATTTTAAAAGCTCCTACCTGAGGATCCAGCTTCCAGTCAGCCTGCATCTAGGTACTGAGATCTTCCTCTTTGAGACACTAATAGGCTAGGACATCCTCAACTATTGGGAGCCACTAAGAACAAAGAAGACTGCTTGAACAATCACAAAGATTTTAGAAACAACCAAGAGCTAGAGAAGTGTTGAACAATAAAGATCATCTTCTACATGTGGCCACTCGATCAAGACTGGAAGAGGTATCTGTTTTATGTAATGCATAGAAATCAGTACAGAAGGAAAAGAAAATGAAGGAACAGAGGAATGTGCTCCAAACAAAAAGCAAAATAAAATCTCAGAAAAAGAGGTAAGTGGTTTACCTGATAAAGAGTTCAAAATAATGGTCCTAAAGAAGCTCACCAAGCTCAGGAGAACAATGCATGAACAAAATGAAAATTTCAACAAAGAGAAAATTTAAGAGAGTACCACACAGAATCACAGTGATGAAGAATACAATAAGTGGACTGAAAAGTACAATATGGGGATTCAACAGCAGACTAGAAGCAGAAGAAAGGATCAGTGAACTTGAAGACAAGGGCAATGGAATTCCTCTCATCAGAACAACAAAAAGATAAAGAATAAAGAGTGAAGATAGCTTAATAGACTTATAGGAGAACATCAAGCAAACTAACATTTGCACATAAGGGTCGCAGAAGGAGAATAGAGAGAGAAAGGGGCAGAAAGTTTTTGAAAAAAAAAATAATGGCTGTAAACTTCCCTAACCTGGGGAAAGAAACAGACATCCAGATCCAGGAAGTTCAGAGACTTCCAAATAAAATGAACCCAAAGAGGCCCACACCAACACACACAATATTAAATCGTCAAAGACAGGGAAAGAATCTTAAAAGCAGCAAGAGAAAAACAACTTGTTACATATAAAGGAAACCCCATAAGACTGCGTAAGCAGATTTTTCAGCAAAACCTTTGCAGGCCAGTAGGAAATGGTATAATATATTCAAAGAGCTGAAAGACAAAATACTACCAAACAAGAATACTCTACCTGGCAAAGTTGTCCTTCAGAACTGAAAGAGAGATAAACAGTTTTCCAGACAAGCAAAACCTAAAGGCATTCAATATCATTAGACTGGCCTTACAAGAAATGTTAAAGGGACCTCAATAAGCTGAAATGAAAGGGCTCTAAGAAGTAACAGGAAAATGAATATATAAATCTCATTGGCAAAGATAAATATATAAAATTCAGGATAATATGCTGTTATGGTGGTGGGTAAATCACTTATATATCTAGTATGAAGGTTAAAAGACAAAAGTAGTAAAAATAACTAACTTCCAAAATCTGTTAATGAATACACAAGATAAAAATATGTAAATGGTGACATCAAAAACATAAAACATGGGCAGGGAGGAGAGTAAAAATATAGAACTTTAGAATGCATCCCAACTGAAGCTTAAAATAAACTATTATAAATACAGGTTGTTTTATGTAAGCCTCACGGTAACCACAAAGCAAAAACCTACAGTAGATACAGTAGATACAAAAACCTATAATAGATACACAAGATAAAGAGAAAGGAATCTGACCATACTACAGAAAATCATCAAATCACAAAAGCAGAAGAAAGGAACACAGGAATTACAAAACAGCCAGGAAACTAACTGGCAATTATGTACATCCCTATCAATAATTACTTTAAATGTAAGTGAACTAAATTTTCTCTAATCAAAAGACAAAGTGGCTGAATGGATTAAAAAAACAAGACTCATCTACCTGCTGCCTACAAGAGATTCACTTCAGATCTAAAGACACAGACTCAAAGTGTAACAAGACATTCCCTGCAATTGTTAACCAAAATGAAGGTGGGGTAGCTACACTTCTATCAGACAAAATAGATGTTAAGACAAAGATCTTTTTTTTTTTTAAGATTTTATTTATTTATTTGAGAGAGAGAGAATGAGAGAGAACACATGAGAGGGGGGAGGGTCAGAGGGAGAAGCAGACTCCCTGCCGAGCAGCGAGCCCGATGCGGGACTCGATCCAGGGACTCCAGGATCATGACCTGAGCCGAAGGCAGTCGCTTAACCAACTGAGCCACCCAGGCGCCCCAAGACAAAGATCTTAATAAGAGACAAAGGTCATTATATAATGATAAAGGGGTCAATTGAACAGGAGGGTATAGCATTTGTAAATATCTATGCACCAATATAGGAACATCTACATATATAAAGCAAATATTAACAGATCTAAAGGGAGAAATAAACAGCAATACAAAAATAGTAGGGGACTTTAATACCCAACTTTCATCAATAGATAAATCATACAGACAGAAAATCATTAAGGAAACATAGTCCTTAAACAAAACATTAGAACAGATGGACTTAACAGACTGTATACATTCTAACCAAAAGCAACAGATTACACATTATTCTCAAGCATGCATATAAGATTCCTCAGAATAGATCCTACGTTAGTCCACAAAACAAGTCTTAATAAATTTAAAAGGACTGAAATCATATCAAGTATCTTTTCTGACCACAACAGTATGAAACTGAAATTATAAGAAAAAAAAACTGGAAAATTCACAAGTATATGAAGATTAAAAAACATCACTAAACAACCAATGGGTCAAAGAAGAAATCAAAAGAGAAATTAAAAAAACCCCAAAAATATCTTGAGGCTTATATGCAACTGTTGAATCACTAAACTCTACCCTCTGAAACTAAAACAAAACAAAACAAAAGGTTGTTCCTTAAAATACTTTGATGCTATATTGTTCTTCACATAAAAGTTTGTACCTCTAATTTCTTCATTGTGAATTTTACCTCTTATCAATATAAACGTACTTTTTTTCCATCAAAAAAATACCTTGAGACAAATGAAAATGGAAATACAACATACCAAAACTTATGGGATACAGCAAAAGCAGTTCTAAGAGGGAAGTTCATAATAACAAATGTCCACATTAAGAAATGAAGAAAGATCTCAAATAAACAACCTAACTTATATATATATATATATATATATATATATATATATATATATATATTCACAACAGAATATTACTCAGCCATAAAAAAGGGATGCAATCTTACCATTTGCAGCAACATGGATGGACCTAGAGGATATTATGCTAAGTGAAATAAGCCAGGGAGAGGAAGACAAATGCCATATGATTTCACTTATATGTGTAATTTAAAAAACAAAATGAAGAAACTAACAAAAATAGCAAAAACAGAATCTTAAATACAGAGAACTGGTGGTTGCCAGTGGTGGGAGGGGATGGGCAAAAGAGGTAAGAGGAGTGGGAAATACAGGCTTCCAGTTTTGTAATGAATAAGTCATGGGATGAAAGGCACAGCATAGGGAATATAGCCAATGGTATTGTAATAGCGCTGTATGGTGGCAGATGGTCACTACTCTTGTGGAGAACATAGCATAACATCTAGAGGTGTCAAATCACTATGCTGTACACATGAAACTAATATAACATTTTATGTCACATATACTTCAACAACAGCAAAATTTTAAATAAACTGTTAAACTTTTAGCTAGACTCACCAAGAAAAGAGATGATTCAAATAAAATTAGAAAGAGGAGACATTACAAGTGATACCACGGAAATTCAAAGGATCATAAGAAACATTATAAACAGTTATATGCTAAAAATTTGGACAACCTAAACGAAATGGATAAATTCTTAGAACATACAACCTACCAAGACTGAATCATGAATAAATAGAAAATCTGAACAAATCAAAAACACAAGAAACAACAAGTTTGGCAAGGATGTGGAGAAAAAGCAACCCTCTGGCACTGTTGGTGGGAATGCAAATTGGTGCAGCCATTTGTGAAAACAATATGGAATTTCCTCAAAAAATTAAAAATAGAAATATCCTATGATCCAGAAATTGCACTACTGGGTATTTACCCAAAAAATATGAAGACACTAATTCAAAGGAATCCATGCACACCTATGTTTACTGCACCATTATTTACAATAGCCAAACTATGGAAGCAGCCCACAAGTTCTTCAATAGATGAATGGATAAAGATGTTGGGTGTTTGTATGTGTGTTCAGCGATATTATTGGTACATTATCCAATCATAAAAAAGAATGAAATCTTGCCATTTACAACAACATGGATAGAACTAGAGAGCATAATGCTAAGTGAAATAAGTCAGTCAGAGAAAGACCAAAACCATATGATCTCACTCATATGCGGAATTTAAGAAACAAATGAGTAAAGAAAAAAAGGGAGAGAGACAACCAAGAAACAGATTTTTAACTACAGAGAACAAACAAATGGTTACCAGAGGGGAGGTGGGTGAAGGGATTGGGAACTAGGGGATGGGGATTAAAGAGTGCACTTATTATGATTAAAAAAAATAAAATGATAAAAATAAACAAAACTCAGGTGCTTGGGTGGCTCAGTCTGTTAAGGGTCTGCCTTTGGATCAGGTTATGATCCTGGGGTTCTGGGATCGTGTCCCGTAATGGGCTCCCTGCTCAGCCGGGAGTCTGCTTCTCCCTCTGCCCCTCCCCCTTGTTTGTGCACTTGCTCACTCTCTCTCTCTCGCAAAAATAAGTAAAATCTTTTTAATAAATAATTAAATAAATAAGTAAATCTCAATAAAGAAAAAATCTGAATAGAACAATTACTAGTAAGGAGATTGGATTAGTAATAAAAAACTTCTCAATGAACAAAAGTCCAGGACCAGATGTCATCATTGGTAAATTCTTTCAAATGTTTAAAGAAGAATTAATACCACTTCTTCCCAAATTCCTTCCCAAAATTGAAGAGGAGGGAACACTTCTAACACCTTTTACAAGGCCAGCATTACCCTATCAAACCATAAGAAAGAAAGAGAGAGGAAAGAAATAAAGAAAATTAAAGGCCAGTATCCCTGATGAACATAGATACAAAAATCCTCAAGAAAGTATTAGCAAACTGAATTCAATGATACATTAAAAAGATCATATGCCATGATCAAATTGGATTTATTTATTTTTTTTAATTTTTTAAAGATTTTATTTATCTGACACAGAGAGAGCAACAGCGAGAGAGGGAATGCAAGCAGGGGGAGTGGGAGAGGGAGAAGCAAGCTTCCCGCTGAGCAGGGAGCCCGATGCAGGGCTCGATCCCAGGACCCTGGGATCATGACCTGAGCCGAAGGCAGACGCTTAACGACTGAGCCACCCAGGCACCCCGATCAAATTGAATTTATTCCAAGGATGCAAAGATGGTCTGACATCTGCAAATCAATGTCATACACCACATTAACAAAATGAAGGATAGAAATCATATGATCATCTCAATACATGCAGAAAAAGCATCTGACAAAATTCAACGTCAGTTCATGATAAAACCTCTCAACAATGTGGGTATAGAGGGTTGTATCTCAAGATAATAAAGGCTGTATATGAAAAACCCACAGCTAACATACTCAATGGAGAAAAGCTAAGATTTTCCTCTGAGATCAGGAACAAGACAAAGATGCCTACTCTTACTACCTTTATTCAACGTATTACTGGATGTCTCAGCCAGAGCAATTAGGCAAGAAAAAGAAATAGAAGGCATCCAAATCAGAAAGGAAGAAGTAAAACTGTCTTGATTTGAAGATAATATAATAGCATATGTAACAAAACAAAAACCCTAAAGACTCCACCAAAAACTATTAGAAATAATAAACAGTAAAGTTTCGGGATATAAAATCAACATACAAAAATCAGTTGTGTTTCTGTACACTAGTAACGAACTATCAGAAAGAGAAATTAAGAAAACAATCCTGAAAAAAAAGAAAAGAAAAGAAAATCCTGGGGCTCCTGGGTGGCTCAGTCAGTTAAACATCCAACTCTTGATTTTAGCTCAGGTCATGATCTCAGTAACCTGGGATGGAACCCCGAGTTGGGCTCCCCGCTCAGCGGGGTGTCTGTTTGTCTCCCTCTCCCTCTGCCCCTCCCCCTGCTTGTGCTCTCTAAAATAAACAAATCTTAAAAAAAGAGAAAACAATCCTATTTACAAATGCATCAAAAAGAATAAAATACTTGGGAACAAATTTAACCAAAGGGATGAAAGACCTGTGCCCTGAAAACTATAAGACATTGATGAAAGAAATTTAAGAAGACACAAATAAAATGGAAAGATATTCCATGTTCATAGATTGGAAGAATAGTATTAAAATGTCCATATTATACATAGCAATTTACTGTTTCAGTGCAATGCCTATCATAATTTCAATTGCATTTTTCACAGACATAGAACAAACAATTTTAAAATTTGTATGGAACCACAAAAGACCCCAAATAGACAAAGGAACTGAGAAAGAAGAAAACTCAGTGCATCATGCTTCCTGATTTCAAACTGTGTTATAAAGCTATAGTACTCAAAACAGTAGGGGTACTGACACAAACACAGACACATAGATCAATGAAACAAAATAGCCCAGAAATAAACCCGCATATATATGGTCAATTAATTTATGACAAAGGAGTGAAGAATATACAAGGATAGTCTCTTTAATAAATGGTGTTGGGAAAATTGGACAGCCACAGGCAAAAGAATGAAACTAGACCATTTTCTTATACCATACACAAAATTAGCTCAAAATGGCTTAAAGACTTAAATGTAAGATGTGAAACCATGAAAGCATAAAACTCCTAGAAGAAAACATGGGGTAAGCTTCTCAAAATTGGTCTTGGCTATGAAATTTGGATTTGACAGCAAAAACAAAGGCAACAGAAGCAAAAATAAATAAGTGGGACTACAGCGAACTAAAAAACTCCCATATAGCAAAGGAAACAGTTAAAAAAAATGAAAAGGCAACCCATGGAATAGGAGGAAATATTTTTAAATCCTATACCTGATACGGGATTAATATCTAAAATACATGAAGGACTCATACAACTGAATAGCAAAACAGAACAGAAAACAAAAAATATGATTTAAAAAATGGAATGAGGAACAGAAACATGCAAAGATGCTCAACATCATTATCAGGGAAATGCAAATCAAAACAACTATGAGATACCACCTCACACCTATCAGAATGGCTAAAATAAAACAAACAAACAAACAAACAACAACAAGAAACGAGTGTTGGCCAAGATGTGGAGAAAAAGGAACTCTCATGCACTGTTGGTGGGAATGCAAACTGGTGCAGCCACTGTGGAAAACAGTAGGGAGGTTCCTCAAAAAATAATTACCATATGATCCAGTAATTCCACTACTGGGTATTTACCCAAAGAATATGAAAACACTAATTCAAAAAGATATATGCACCCCTATGTTTACTGTAGCATTATTTTCAATAGCCAGAATATAGAAGCAACCCAAGTATCCATCAAAAGATGAATGGATAAAGAGGTGGTATATATACACACGGAATATTATTTAGTTATAAAAAAGAATGAAATCTTGCTATTTGCAACAACATGGGTAGATCTAAAGGGTATAATGCTAGGTAAAGTAAGTCAGTCAGAGACAGATACCATATGGTTTCACTCATATGTGGAATTTAAGAAACAGAACAAACAAGCAAACAAAAAAAGAGACAAATGAAAAGCTGGCTGTTGGGGTGCCTGGGTGGCTCAGTCATTAAGCATCTGCTTTCGGCTCAGGTAATGATCCCAGAGTCCTGGGATCGAGCCCCACATCGGGCTCCCTGCTCCACGGGAAGCCTGCTTCTCCCGCTCCAACTCCCCCTGCTTGTGTTCCCTCTCTCACTGTGTCTGTCTCTGTCAAATAAATAAATAAAATCTTTTTAAAAAAAAAAGAAAGAAAGAAAAGCTGACTCTTAAATATAGAGAACAAACTGGTAGTTACCAGATGGGAGGTGGGTGGGGGGATGGGTGAAATAGGCAAAAGGTATTAAGAGTATACTTATGTCGATAAGCACTGAGTAATGTATAGAATTGTTGAATCACTATGTTGCATATCTGAAACTAATATAACACTGTACATTAATTATACTGGAATTTAAAAAAAATGAACAGAGGATCTGTATGGACATTTTTTCAAAGAAGATATATATATATGGCCAATAGGTGCATGAAAAGGTGCTCAACATCACTCACCATCAGGGAAATGCAAATCAAAATCACAATGAGATATCAAAAAGACAAGAAATGACAAGTGTTGATGAGAAAAGGGAGCCTCTGTGCACTACTGTTGGGGATGCAAACTGGTGCAGCCACGGTGGAAAATGGTATGGAGTTTTCCTCAAAAATAGAACTACCATATGATTCAGCAATCCCACTTCTGGTTATTTATCTGAAGGAAACAAAATCACTATCTTAAAAAGATATCTGCATCCCCATGTTCATGAGAGTATTATTTACAGTAGCCAAGACATGGAAACAACCTAAGTGTCTATCAACAAATAGAAAATGGGGTATGTATATATACACACAGAATGGAATATTATTCAGCCATAAAAAGGAAGTCCTTACATTTTCAATCCTTAAGGGCATTATACTAAGTGAAGTAAGTCAGAGAAAGACAAATAATATATGATCTTACCTATATGTAAAATCTAAAAAACCAAAGTCAGAAACAAAAAACAGATTGGTGGTGGCCAAAGGCAGGGGTATATGGGGGTGGGAAAAATGGGTCAAGGTGATCAAGAGGTACAAAATTCCAGTTATAAAATGTAAGTCCTGGGAATGTAATGTTGAGCATGGTGACTACAGTTAACAATACAGTGCTATATATTTGAAAGTTACTAAAAGAGTAAATCTTAAGAGTTCTCATCTCAAGAAAAAAAATTTTGTAATTATGTGTGGTGATGGATGTTAACTAAACTTGTGATAATCATTTCACAATGTAAACAAACATCAAATTATTATGTTGTACACCCAACACTAATGCAATGTTGTGTCAATTTTATCTGAATATAAATAAATCCATAAGTAAAGAAATAAAACTTCAATCAAGCCATTTGTATCGCCTAGCATGCTTCCCCACCCCACCTTAAGGTACAATCTGACAGTAGATAATTAATTACGAATTTTAAGCTTACTAAGGCAGAGACCAAGATATAAGGAAATGAGACAATTCTATTTTTTTCAACAAAATCTATTCTGTCTTCGTCTGCCTGTCCCTTTCCCTCCCAGGTTTAAGAAATTTGAAGATTCATAGAATTATGTGTTTATAGGAAGTTCTAAAACCAACAGCAGTTTAATCGCTTAAAACCAATTTACTGAGGCCAGTAAACTTACTGAGTGGTCAAGGAAGCCACAAAGAAGAAAACTGAAGAAGGCTAGAAGTGGTTGCTGATGTTAATGATGTTCCTCCCACTTGAGAAGGCAAAGCCTTTGTTAGGCTTAGGTTCACATCTCAGCCCTGTGGTAGCCACGGCTGTACACAGCTCAGATTTCCCTTCAAGGAAAGAATTTGCCATTCAGCTGTGAGGTGGGCACTTATCTGAAAACCTCCAGCTGCAGCACCTTTGGGAGCTGCTGTAGCATTTACCCTGAGATCACCGCTCCCCAGGCGGCCCCCAGCCACCACCTGGGCCCAGCAGTTTTGAGGATCTGGCCATTTCTGCCCAACCTGGGGTTCCTTTCCAGGCAATCTCTGTGCTGGAGACTGCTCAGAGGTGCACTGCAGGCTGAATCAGCTCCTAGCCCATCCTCCTTCCTTCACCCTTTCCTTTCATGGGTGTCAGACTCGCACTGTGGTCTGAAGGCTTTCTCTGCCTGATCCTGCTTGCTCTCCCCTTTGTCTTTCCAGGTGTTATGTCCAATAAATCTCTTGTACTTCTAGAACTCCATCCTGGCATTTGGTTCCCAGAGAAGCTACCCCAAATCACATTTTGTTTCCTTATCTTTATAAGTGAAGATACTATATCTGTAATTAGATTTGTAAGGATTAAATAACATCTATACTTAGATCCTGAAATATAGAATGCAGGTGAAGATAAAATGGAGCAGGTGGATGGGGGAGGGTGCAGAAAAACTGTCTGTACCTTCTACAATGGTTCTAAGTTTTAATCCCATGTCCTGCTTTATAGCACATTATTCTGGGTACTGGAGAGAGAAAACCTGATGAGCTTCCACATACTAGAGGGAGATACGGGGGAAGATAAATGCTCAATGGGGACTGGCCATAGAACTATTGTGGTTGGGGTCACACCAGTGTCGTATGATATTCCCAGAGGATTTTTCCTAGGAAATGAAAACCATATTTAGGCCCCTTTCAAAATGACATTTTCAATTGGCACCAATGACGCACTATCACGAAACACCCCGCCTCATAGTCCTGGTGGTTGTTTTGATGCTAAAGGAGAACAGACTGGATTGAGTCAGCATCTATCTTGAATATTTCAAAACCAGGTACTGATATCAAGGAATGTGGAGGGTTCTCTTATGTCTCTAAAGTTACAGCACCTAGCTTGATATCTTGTGTGAAATAGGTGCTCAGTAGGGGTTATCTGATTTAATGGCAGAAAATCATTGCATAATTGAATAGATATAGTCTCAGCACTGTGCAGACACATGGAAGACATTAAAAACTATACCTCCATACTAGTACATGAGGGAACAATAAGGTTATTGCTAAGAAGAAACAAAGATAAAACACAATAGAACAAGAATACATTCTTGGGGACAATGAAAACCAAAAAAGTATAGCCTTGGTGTTTTGTTGTATAATGAACTTGTCTTCACAAGAAAAAATGTATGAGTAATCCACAGGAAAATAAAGAGAAGAAAAACCCGGACATTATTAACAAGCCTCATTTACTCCCCCAGCATAGGTGGCTTCCTGCCCCTCGCAAAAGAAGAGTAGAATACCACATCTTTCATGCTCCCAAGCTGTTTACTTCCTTAGCTGCACATACCAGGGGCTCACTCCTGAGTGGTTTTGGTATAACAAGCATAGTCTAAAGAAGTGTCAGACTAACTCGTCTTAGAAAAGAACCACTTATTCGGTGAAGAAGAGCTGTGCAAGTAGCTCATTTCATCTTAATTAGCCCAAGATGATGTTTCTGAAGTGCTCTGCTTTCTCATCAACACTTTTTCCTGTTGCAAGGGAAGAAGACTTTGGCATCTCTAACAGCAACTCAGCCTCAGGGGCCAGAATCAAGACGGGCAGATCCAAAGTTGCTGTGAAAGTGGGTGGTGCCGGGAATGAATTTGCCTTTTCACTGGCACGAGCTAGATCACGCAGCGGGAGAGGGCTAGAACGTGACCTCTGGCGTCCATGTTCAACAACTGGCATGTGCGCCCCTACTCTGTGCCAGGAAGATGCCAGGCCCCCGAGTGGCGCATGACACGGTGCCTCTGCTCTCAGGGACTCTTATCTATGGTCCCCTCCAGTTGAAGAAAGGGAAAGACAGGTTGGAAAATGAAAATGAAAGGGAAGGATTATCTTGTGGCTTCAGAAATGCCTTAATTCCCGGTAAGAAGTCTTCCCGCTTCTTCGTTACTTGCTGGAGACCAACGGTGGTCCACAGGAAAATGAGCGGAGAGCTCGGGAGGCCCGTCATTAACAGTTGTGCCTTCACACCACCTGGCACCGGCACCAGATAGAGTCCTCGGGGGGCCTGGAGGGTTGGTGCCACCAGAGCCTGGGAGTGAAGATGTCCCCTGCTCCAGTGTCGCCAGGGTCCCATGTCACCTGCCGGCCGAGGAGCCGCCCCAACTCTCTGTCAGCCCCTTCATTTACACATTGTTCTCACTCAGCCTCTCACAGGAAGGCATCTTTTCGGCAAGTGCTGTAGACGTTATGTGTGAAAAAAAAATCAGCACCATATAAATAGCTTTTCACTTCTAATTGCGACGTGCCGCTCGCATTTTGCTTCCTGCGAGCTCTGGAAAGGGACCGACCCACACCACTAATGGCACAGGAGCCCCGGGACTGTCAGTCAGCGTCTACCGCTGGGAGAGGGCAAAGATGGAGAGAGCGCGGCAGGACACCCGGAAGGCCATTTCAGGCTTGAAGGAGCACGTTTCTCCAGCGCCCCGACAGCCAACAGTTTCCTGGAGTACCTGATCGCTCAGCTCTTGGACGCATCGCTCCAGCCTGAGGGCTCCCTTCCTGGTCTCTGAGCTGCGACGGGTTTCGTCCTCCAGTTCACCTTCCAGTTCGTGCACCTGCAACCAAACCCTGACCTCAGACCACAGGCTGGCAGCCAGCAAGCCAGAGTGACATCACATTGGCCGACTGGCACAGTCCTTTGCAATAGAGCGAAGTCATCTGGAAAGCTGCATCTACTCTTTTTTTTTTTTTTTTCATTTTATTATGTTATGTTAGTCACCATACATTACATCATTAGGTTTTGATGTAGTGTTCCATGATTCATTGTTTGCGTATAACACCCAGTGCTCCATGCAATACGTGCCCTCCTTAATACCCATCACCAGGCTAACCCATCCCTCCACCCCTCCTCTCCCCTAGTGGGAGGGATGCATCCACTCTTTCTGGCCGCGGTTAAACAGGGCAGCCTCCCTGGGAACGCTGCCTCACCAAAAGCGAGTGGATTGAATTATGTGGGTTTATAAAAGACCTGTTTACACTCTGAAGGCTGGGAAGGGCTCGTCCACGCTCGACAAGTTGGGCTCATCCATGCAGAAGTGACAAGTTTCCTGTGAGGTCACAAAATTACACACATACACGTGTGTAGGAACGTAGGTGAGCATACAGAGAATAAGCTAGATAGAGCCCACTTTAAGGATCCAGCCACTGTACTATGTGATCTTAAGCTTCTTTCTCCCCGTTCAGCTCTGATCTCTGAAATCTGACCTTGAGGCTATGGGGCCTAACGGGCAGGCGCTGGCCGACAGCCCTGTTTTGTGGGAGAGCTGTATAGACTAACAATCTGCCTGCAGCCTGACGGAGTCCTATAAGCAAAGTCAACAGTCATTCCACAGATATTTTATGCTTGCCACCCACCAGACCCCAAGGCTAGGGATACAGCAGTGAACAGAACAAACAAAAATCTCTCCCCTGTATGAGCATACATTTTAATGAGGGGAACACACAAAGCAAAATATAGAATATGTTCGGTGGTGAGAAGTGATTTGGAGAAATAAAACGGAAAGGGGGGTAGAGAGTCGGGAGAGGAAGGGTGTTGGCTCCTCTTTGTCTTCCCCTCAATGTCCATGGCTCTCTCCCTGCCTTCTTCTTGACACAAAAGCCACCTTCTCAACAGGACCTTCCTGACTACCCTTTTAAAATTGCACAGTCTAATGCCCTGAGGCATGAAATTGCCTGGCATGTCTGACCCCATCTCTCACTCCCCGCCTCCCTCCCTCCCTCCACTTCAGACACACTGTCCTTGCTCGTCCTCGGGGAGGGCAAGTCAGCAGGTGTGCATGTTCTTTGTAGGTGAAGCCCACTAAAATAATCTTCTAACCCCCTGTCATATAGGAACCTAATACATAGTTCTATTGGATGAGACATGAGACGAAGAGGGCCCCTTTAAGATGAGGTTTTTCTCGCGTGTGTGTATTTTTAAGTTGATTAACACTCCTCTGGGAAAATCATTTTATTACATCAAATCCTAGACATCATATAATTTCACCTGTAAATATTTCGTTATGTAATCCTAACAGATGATAGTCTTATGATTATGTTTTTAAGAAAATTAATCATAATTCCTTAGTATCAGCCGATATTGGGAGCTCATTGCTACTGAGTTAGCACTGGTTCTATGCCTTAGTGGTGGAGAAACAGCAACTGGAAACAAAATTAAATCCTGCAATGTTAAATTTGAATTGGAAATGCCGGTATCATTCCTGTATTTTTTATTAGGGAAAAGAGACATATTCTAAGTTCTTTAATCTTATACCTACATGTTTTTTCTCATACTAAAAGATCTTGGTTCTTACACAATAAAGATTAAATAATTATTCGTTAGAGAATTATATTGGTCTTATTGATAGTAGTAATGATAAGATATTGTTATTTGAAACTGCAAGTACGGTTTGCTTTATTGCTGATTTTTTTTTTCTTTTGTCCTTAGATGTATTCCATGAGGGATGTACAAAGCACTATGCTTAAAAGTCACTGGGAATAATTCTTCTGTGTGTTTTATGTCTCCCAACTCGATACACAGTTAGCTTCACTTGTTTCCATTTGTGTTAACATTCTAGGGATTGATTTGTTTTATTCTGCTTGTTGATTTAAATTTGTTTTTTAATTATGAAGCATGTAAAAGCATGTAAATGTTTTATGTGATTTTGCAATCAAAACAATGGAATGAGGTTCATTCAGAAGGTCTCAGTTTCATCTCTGTGTTCTCCTCCTATGGGTAGCTAATGTCTAATCCTGTCACCCCTTCTTTTTGAAAACACAAGCAAATGTGTATGTGCACCCGTCTTCTAGATTTCCCCTGCTCTTGCGCAAAAGCTTGTAGATTCTACCTGTTGCCTGTGCCTTTTATCATCATTGTACCTCTAGATGGGATCTCCAGAACCTACCACAGAGCTCTTCCTCATTCCTTTTCAATCAGCATGATTATCTGGAGGTACCATGGATGTGCATTGGAATTCTACTGTATGGATATACCATAAATGTGCAAAAGCAATACTGTATTTTTCAGGGGCCCTTCTGAACCGTCAAGTCCCAAATATTCTCCCTATCCTTCTAGCATTTGTCACTCAACTTGTACATAGTCATTGAAATCGATTCAATAGTTTTAAATATCCTATTTTTAAGAGAGATCTTCCTATTTGTTGTTAAGCTCCCTGAAGGCAGGTGCTACATCATTGCTGTCAGCCCTTCCTATATCTTCACTAAGCATTTCTTGATCCTTGTTTAGTTGTTTCCCTCCCACTTGCCCTGGCAGATAAAAAATGGGCCTTCTCTGCAGAGAAATAACAGGAACAAAGGCACAGAAGCAATACTGCGCAGGTGTTCCTGGAAGTAGCAGGTAACCCTGGCTCTTGGGGGCCTGGAGTTGGTGCGGCTGAACGGGAGAAGATGCATTCTCACCGAGCAGGAAGAGGGAGGGCAGAGTTAATCCAGTCCAAGAAAAGTCTTGATTGATGGTCCAAGGTCAAGCAAGAATGAATGAATATATTGAGATCCGACACTCTCAATGATCTAGAAGTGCTAAAAGCAGAAGTGATGAGAGAGATAGGGAACATTTGGAGTGATATTCCAGGACAATAAGGTGTTGAACTGGGAGTCATCATGACCTCATGTTGACCCATGCAAACACCTACCCTAGATTCTAGTTTCTGGATTTGCTTTCTATTCCCCATCATGGCAGTCTGTTCAGCTTCATCCAGCCTTTTTTGTAAGTCTTTAATTGTCTGCTCCATATTCTTTCTCATCCTCTCCAAGTGGGCATTGGTGTCTTGCTCCTTCTTCAGTTCTTCTGATATGTTTGCTGCCTAAAACAGAAAGAAAAGAGCTGATACCATATGATCCAGCAATTGCACTACTGGGTATTTACCCCAAAGATACAAATGTAGGGATCCAAAGGGGTACGTGCACCCCGATGTTTATAGCAGCAATGTCCACAATAGCCAAACTGTGGAAAGAGCCAAGATGTCCATCGACAGATGAATGGATAAAGAAGATGTGGTATATAAATACAATGGAATATTATGCAGCCATCAAAAGGAATGAGATCTTGCCATTTGCAACGACGTGGATGGAACTGGAGGGTATTATGCTGGGCGAAATAAGTCAAACAGAGAAAGACATGTATCATATGACCTCACTGATATGAGGAATTCTTAATCTCAGGAAACAAACTGAGGGTTGCTGGAGTGGTGGGGGGTGGGAGGGATGGGATGACTGGGTGATAGACACTGGGGAGGGTATGTGCTCTGGTAAGCACTGTGAATTGTGCAAGACTGTTGAATCTCAGATCTGTACCTCTGAAACAAATAATGCAATATATGTTAAGAAAAAAAAGAAGAAGAAGAAGTAGATAGCAGGAGGGGAAGAATGAAGGGGGGGAAATCGGAGGGGGAGACGAACCATGAGAGACAATGGACTCTGAAAAACAAACTGAGGGTTCTAGAGGGGAGGGGGGTGGGAGGATGGGTTAGCCTGGTGATGGGTATTAAAGAGGGCACGTTCTGCATGGAGCACTGGGTGTTATGCACAAACAATGAATCATGGAACACTACATCTAAAACAAATGATGTAATGTATGGGGATTAACATAACAATAAAAAATTTAAAAAAAAAAGAAAGAAAGAAAAGAGCTGAGAAAAGCTGGCAGCCAACTGACCTTCACATTTCCACCCACAATCTTCAGGTCATGATCTGACTAGATGTCCTGCCTTCCTCTGTATATTAATCTCCTCCCACTGCTCTGTTCCTAACCTGGGTCACCTTTGAGTTTGTTAACAATATGGCAATCAAGATGACATCAGCTACCAGAGAGACTGGGGTGAGGAGTAGCAGAAACAGACCAGAGATGAAGTACAGCATGAACATTGCACAACACCTGTATCGAAAGAAAGCTTGAAGCAACAGCCTTGAATGGACGAAAGCCCGGGACGTGTCCTATAATATCATGTACCAAGACAAGTATGGAAGGGTGCCTATGAAAATCTTTCACATCTCGCTTTTATAACTCTGTGACTCACAACAACAAACAAGTTTAAGGCTCCAGGAATTTGGCAGCTACAGATGCTCTCAGTGCCAATAATCTGGCACAAGGAAGGTTAATTCTTGTTTGTGAAGCCTGCTCTTGGCTTTGGCTATGTGTACAAGGGCTTGATGTCTCGACAAAATTATTAAGAACCGGTTCATGAATCTCTCAGTGCATTTAATGTAAGAACGCTGTCCTCCCAGCCAAAGCTTCTCTGTCTATCAGGTTACCGACCATCTGTATAATTTAAGTGTGAGACGTCTGTGCAGATGGTGAGGGCAAAGAATGAATTATGGAGGCAACTCTGGGTTCTGCTATGTGGGGCTGGGACTCAGAGATGAACTATTAGAGAACTGGAAGGTGGGGGAAGAGGTAGTCGTTTCATTTTTCAACACTGTCAAAAAAAATCTTATAAAGGCACGCTGGAGCAGATAGTCTTCATAATGTGTGACTGCATACACTTCCCAAGCTGGAGTAGACACTCTTTTTATTCCATTCTCTCGATGGGGATTTTAATAAATGTTAAGCATATTATTTTTCTCTTGGCCATCAAACATTTTCAAGCTTTCACACACCTCTTTTCCATCACAGAGCAGAAATGTCTGCCTTGATACAAAATGGCTGAGTGATAGGCACGCTTCTCTATTCTTAGAGAGGGCTGGATTCTACAGTGACCTGGTGCCCGGGATTTGGTGCAAAGGTTTTGTTTAGCTCCTCAACTGCCAAATGACTCAGGCAAATATAGACACAAGCTCTTCCCCTCTTCTGAATTTTTAAAACGACTAATATGAAATCTAATACAAAATGTCTTGTCTTCCCAGTTTCCACATCCTTTCGTCAAGAGGATCAGCTTCCATTCACATAGCAAAGTCAGGGCTGCTGCACATAGGTGGGCGTTGATGGACTACACAGAGTCACTTGATGGGGATGGAGTGAGCGGAGGCTGCAGTTAAGTGCATACTCTGCTCAGCAAGCCTGGGACCTGCAAGGTCCTCTACCTCCCTCTGCTAATTTTCATGCTGAGTGTTATCTTCTGCTTGCTAAGCCCTTTGAGAGAAGCGCTGCATCTGCCCACAGGGGGTACCCAGCGGTGGCCTTTCTTCAGTTCCCACAAAGCTTCAGACAAGGCTGGCCACCAATGCTGAGCTTAGTGCCATTTAGGAAAAGCACCCCCATCAACACTTTTAAACTTGCAAATAAAGAAGGTACACCAGCCCTGAAACCCTTCTTTACCAACCTGCTTGTGCTACTCAAACAATAGTATAGGTTGTAAGAAATGAGTGAAATAAGCTTTCTTTCCAGATCATCATCATCAAACCATTACAGACACTAGGAAAATAGCTATTTGTAGGGACCAGGAAGAATTGTTTCTAGACTCTAGATGGAAAGTGGCTTAACTTAAAAAAAAAAAAAAAAAAAAAAAAAAAACCTCCTGCTTTCATAAGGTTTTGCTTATAGCAATTCAATTGCTCCTTTTTATTGTCAGAGTAGGTTGGAAGGGAGGAGCTAATTGACCTAATTTTTCAAAATGGGAACAGAGAGGCAGAGGGGTCAGCTAATCTCCTCCTGGCTGTATGGAGAATCAATGGAATTCTTTTTGGCTGCAGATCTGCCCCTGCCCCTTGGCTACTGCTCGGGTCAACTCTGGAAGACAGGAGTGAGCAAGCAGTCAATGGATCCACCTCAGTGGCTGTCTTCTTGGCCTTCTCTTCTGCATTTTGACACCTCTGCACTGCCTCTTCGGCTTCATTCTGCATCCTGCCAACATCAACCTCCAGTTTCCTCTTCTGGCTGAGGAGGATAGTATTCTAAAGCAAAGTGGCACTCTCCTTAGGCAAGTTGAGACCAGCGAGGCAAAAGCAAGCTGGTGGGTTGAGGACATGCAATGGGAATGGGCTCTGGCCAGGAGCAAGTTCTGTTCTAAGCAGCCACAATCAGCGAAGCAGTACTTCCAACCCCAGGAAGCCTCCCTAGAAAACTCCCCTTTGCCAACAAAGGCATATTTGCATGGAAGGTATTTCATCCGTTAGAGGTTCAGTATTAAAGAGATAGTTTGTCTGAATAAGAAAGTAGAAATGGATCCAGATTATCTACAAACCACAACTATGTGTTTGGTTTTCAACTTGTTGAGGAATACGGTGTTCTGCCTTTTGTTCTTTGATGTGGTAGAAGCAAGTGTTCCAGAGCACAAGTCAGGGTCAGCTGCAGGCATTTGGGGAGCAGGAGGTTGGGGAATAAAAATCAGTTTCCCACATGCTGCTCCAGGAAAAACAAAAACCCCACTTCCTCTTTATCTACCTCCCCTTCTACCTGACTTTGCAGTGAGGAGACGGGAAGTGCAGCTCAGATGAGCCTCATCCCCCAGGCCTTAGGAGCCCTCCGCCACGTGGGAGGATGCTTGGTGTTTTGTGGCTGGTACTGTCCTAATTCTTTCTTTCCTGGTTGTGACACTAGAGACTGAGGCTCCTTTTGCTGCTATTTGGTCCATGTTTGAAGCACGGTTTTTCTGAGGGTGTGAAACCTTAGCACAGAGAATGTAATATAAAAAGCACAGGTTCCTATTTTTGATTTCTCTTCATTGTCCTTTCACTTTTCTCTAGCTAATTCCTCTCTCAGCAGTAGGATTGTACCTTGGAAATAGAAAGATATTCTAGCCTCACAGGTTCTGCCCTGCTTCCTCAATGGCATGAAGCATCTTCATCAAGGCTACCATGCTCTGTCCTCACAGAGACCTAGGTTCTATGCCCCCCACCCCAGGATTTTCCCTGGTGGTGGTGGTGGTGGTGGTGGTGTTGAGGATAAGTGTATTTTACTGGATATTTTCTGGATGCTCACTGCACATAACTCCATAGAAACTCTTTCTTTGTAAAGGAAGGTATAAATATAAATGCTGACTTGTTTATACGTGGAATCATTTAAAATCTGCTAGGGAGATAATGGTCAAAACCTTTTCAAGCTGAATGACTCTAATTGGCTCTTTTGGGGAGGAAGGGGGTTAGGAGATATTGTGCAAGGGGGCAATCTAGATTGTCACAGCTCAGGTTTGAAAAAAGAACACATATAATCAGCCAAGGATAAGTTTGGCCTTGTATATTTATTCTAGGCCTAGAGGTCTGGGAATGCAGAAGAGACTAAGAAGTTTCCATAAAAGGTTCATTATGCTTTCAAAAGATTGACAGCATTCTATTAATTGCAAGGTACCCCCACATGATTAATGTTGGGGAGAGGTCCTTGTGAGCAATGTAGTATCACCTAGATATGCTGGTCAGACAATGTGGTATCACCTAGATATGCTGGTCAAAGGGACCAGCAGCGTCACCTGAGAATTCATTTGATTCCTGGGTCCCACTGCAGAGATTCTAATTCAGTAGGTCTGAAATGAAACCTGAGAATTTGCATTTTTGTGTTAGTTTCTGTTATATACCTAAAGTGTCAGAAACTCTGCCCTAGAGATCAGGTTTCCACGGCCTAATTTTCTTTTTGTTTTTTTTCAAATTCATCTCCCCCTCCCTGTGTCTGCTTTTGCTCTGGTTGATGTGCTCAGCTCTCTCTAGGCTAGTGGTCTTTCATCATATTGGGACCCACTGGTGCATTATCAGTTATAATATGCATGGCAAATGATTTATTACCAATAGCTATTAAGTACTACAGATAGATGATTACTTTTTAAAAATTCAATACCCGACTTTATAAGAATCCTGCTCATTGTATTTAGATAAGCTTTCCTGAGAGAGAAAGAAAATGTTGAAGTGAGTTAGCCTGCCGGGAATTATGCATAACACACAGCCTATTTGTTCCATATCACATGATATCTAAATAGGGTTGTGTCATGCACAATGTTTTGTTGGACACGAAAGTCAAACGTAGGCACAAACTAATTGCAGTGCCTTCCAGCTGGTACATCTTTGGCTGATCCTTCCTTTTTCCCAATATTTCTAGGTAGGGGCACAATTGGCAATCTTGGAAGGGCAATTCTTTGTGAAGTAGGATTATCCTGCACCTAGCACTAGTATCTCTGAACTCTGCCCACTAAATGTCAGTGGCTCTCTCCAGTCACTGTGGCAACCAAAATGATCCCACAGATGTTTCTAAATACTCCAGGTATGGCAGTTCTGCCTATAGTCGTTTTAATCCACCTTCACAGCAATCACCAGAGTAAACTTCCTAAAATGAAAATCTGATCCTTTCACTCTTGGTTATTCAAAATTCTTCAGTGGATCCCCATTAGCTGCAAGACAGAATTCAAGCTTCATCAGTCTCAGACTCAAGGTTCCTGGGGACCTGGCTCTCCTTGCCTCTTAGCATTATTTCTCTGATCTCTCCTACACTCTGCTCCACCATGTTCGAGTGAGTATAGCAATTTCCCTCAATAGCCCAAATCTCCTCCTCCCCCATGCTTCTGTCTTTGGTTTCACAGCCCCAGTTAAGCGTATTGTGCATCTAGCTAGGTCTAGGACTGTCAGGGAAGGCTTTCTGTAGGGGTGTGCTTGCTCTGACACTACACTCCAGCAGTGCACTGCAGTTCCTCGCTTGGGTCTCCACTTTTTTGGGACAGTGGAGACATTCTGCATGTATCCCATGCATACCTGCTCAGGTTATGGTGGGTGCCATAGAAATGTTGAATGACCCATTTACTGTACACATTTGTCCTAGCCACAATGGTTTCTCCTGATTCTGTGAGAATGGCAAACGATCTAAGAATTCTTGCTTCATGTCACTTGTATAACCTTCCATGAGATTCCAGAGTCCTGACAGCTCATCAAATCTGTCAGCAGCCACTTAGAATTGTTAGAAATCTCCTGGCTCTGAGGCAGGAACATTTTTTTTTTTTTTAATCCTGGCATGCTGGGAGAGTATGTGGCTTGGAGGGAACAGGAGAAGCAGGCAAGTGGTTCTGGTACACTAGGGAATGTTCATGTCTCCCCAGAATTCTGGCTATTGATGCTCTGAGAGTCCATTCTTTTGGACTTAGTATTATGGGTTCTATTGGGTCCCCACCAAAAGAGATGTGCTGAAGTCCTAACCCCAGATCTCTGAATGTGAACTTATTTGGAAATAGAGCCTTTACAGAGGTAATCAAGTTAAAAATGAGATCATTAGGAGGTGTCCAAATCCAATATGACTGATGTCCTTATAAAAAGGGAAATTTAGACACAAATACTAACAGAGGAAAGATGGTGTTAAGACATGGAGAGAGAATGCCATGTGAAGGCAGAGGATTGAAATGATGCAGCTCTAAGTTAAGGAAAACCAAAAGATTGCCAACAAACCACCAGAAGCTAGAAAACGGCAAGGAAGGATCGACCTACAAGGTTCAGAGGGAGCATGGCCCAGCCGACACCTTAGTTTCAGTCTTCCAGTCTTCAGTACTATGAGAGAATCAATTTCTGCTGTTTTAAGCCACCCAGTTTGTGGTCCTGAGTTGTAACAGCTCTAGGAAACTAATACATCTGGGAATGATTGAAGAGTGTGCCAATTGCTCTGCTGCCAAAGACTCTCCCAGTGCCTTATATGCCATACCCAAGCCCTGACATGGCAACTATGTATGGTCCAAGGCTGAAAAAGAGGTGGAAACAATGGCCTTCACACAGCTGATGCAGCTAATGGGGAGAGTTTATGGGCCTCACCTGGGTATGGAAAAGATTGATTCTCTCCGTGGCCTGCAGGAGCCCTTCCTCTGCCAGCCTGCATCCGCATTCTGTCTGCTTGTACAAGGACCTCAGTTCCTCCAGCTCGGACTGGAGAAGAGAGTTGTGCCTCTCAGCCATAGCCACCTGCTCTTTCAGCTCACTGCTCAGGTGTGTGCTGTCATCTAGCTGCACCCAAAGGGTCCTGCGAGAGAAAACACAGGCCTGGGGCACAGATCGCTCTGAGTTCAATGGGATATGCACCTGCATGCATGCTCTGAGCAAAGCTCCACCCATTTAAATTTAAGTATGTTCCTGCTCTCTTGAAGGATTAGATTTGTTGCCCTTACTTTTATTGCTCAACACAATCTGTCTCTTGGTTTGTTTATTACCTGCCCCCATATTACAATCTGAAATACCTTGACCTGAGTCTGAAGCTGGCCCAGGGATTTGGTTGCCTCTGACACCTGCCAGTTGGCACAGCTAAGCTGGAGTTCCATCTCACTGAGGTCCCCTTCCACATTCTTCTTTAGCCGGATTGCCTCAATTCTGCTTCTAGTTTCAGAATCCAGACTAGACTGCAGGGAGTCAATAGTACTTTGCTGGTTCCTCCTAATTTTAGAATAACATTCAGGGGAAAAAAATCATGCACCCAAATTAAGAAAGGTTACCTGCTGTGTACATAATAGTTTAGGAAACAGAAAAAAAAGTAAAAATTCAAGAAAAAGTCTGGGTAATTAACAAAATGAATCTAAGGGGTTGTCATTTTAAAAACATAGAGGTTGGGGCACTTGGGTGGCTCAGTCAGTTAGGTGACTAACTCTTGAATTCGGCTCAAGTTATGATCTCAGGGTTCTGGGATCAAGCCCTGTGTCCAGCTCTGCACTCAGTGGGGAGTCTGCTTGAGATTCTTTCTCTCCCTCTCCTTATGCCCCTTGCCCCACTTTCAGGCTCACACATGCTCTCTCTCTCTCTCTCTCAAATAAATAAATAAATCTTTAAAAAAAAATAGAGGTTGAAGGGTTAGGTTAGTGAAGGTTAACGAGCATCATAACAGATTAAGATTCCCAGGACAACTTCCCACAAGAATCAAGGAAAGTACCAGAATCTTCATGAGGTTCCAGTGGGGCAGCCTTAGCCTTATCTAAGATGCCCTAGAGGACAGCATAGGGCAAACACCTGGATTTCCTAGAGTGGCTAAGGAAGAAGGAAGGATGCTCTTCCGACAGCCATAATATTTAAACTACTTTCAATGGTGAAACATGTGTGAACAAGGCAAGAAAGAACCACCCAGGCTAAAGTCTCAAGGACCACCAATACTGCTCTAATGGCCTATAGATGCTTAGCTCTTCTGTAATAGCATGGTTATCTTTCTCTAGGAGTTGGAGTACAGTCAATGGTAGGCTGAGAAAACCAACTGCTGTGTAAGGATTAAGTTGCCTCAAATTCCTTCCTAACAACAAAGCCCTATGCTGAAATTATGTTTATAAAGTGACAGAAGCTTAGACAATAAATGTGTGTTCAGAAAAGCCATGAAAAAGTCTGGGGAACTCATGACAACCATTTCCCAGGCTTCTTGCTGTTAGTTTGGGACTTTGTGACTGAATCCTGGCCACTGGATTATGGACAGAAATGTTTCCAGGCCTTGCCCATACAACATTTTCACTTGTATGGTCTAGTACTCCCCTTTTCCTCATCTATGGCAAACTTGGTGGCCATATATAGAAGATTGTGGCATCGCAAGATGGAAGGAACCTGGGTTCTTGAATGACTTTGAAGAATAGTGGCTCACTCTCTAGCCTAGCCTACATTGGACTTGGACATAAAACAAAGATAAACTTTGATAGTTTTAAGTCATCAAGATTTGGTGTTTGTGAACCAGGACAGGTTAACTGCTATAACAAAAACATGCCCTGTTAAGTTTACCTTATGAAACAGGACTTAGTGCTGTACAGACAAGACAGAGGTGGGAAGAGTCTTCCTATTCTTTTAGAGCCCATTATCACAAATAGCAGGAATGTACTCATCTTGGATCAGAATTAGGTCTGCATTGAAATGTCATTGAACCTGTGTCCTGAGCTCAGAGGCCAATCAGGAAGGCATATAGCCCACATGGGGTAGGAGTGTGGTTAGAGTTTTCAATTGGATGACAGGGGGAGGGGCCACTTGTCATGACCACTTTTCTCTCCATTGGTGGGACGAAGTCTCACAAGTAGTTATGGAAATGTATGGGAGAATGTAAAGCCCAGAGTTAGCACCTCTCCTCTGCGAACCCCATGTCCCTGTGCCCCACAAGTTGAGGTCAGCCTCTCATATCTATTCTTATGTCCTGGACTTCTGTTCAGCTTCCATTCAGAATCCTACAGGGATGCCAGTATATAAACTTAACAGAGACTGTTATGGCTGAAAATGTACCTCCCCATTTATATGTTGAAGCCCTAAACCCCAGTACTTCAGAATATAACTATCTCAGAGATATGGCCTCTAAAAGAGGTGATTAAGGTAAAATGAGGCTGTTGGGTGGGGCCTAACTCAATCTGATTTGTGTCCCTATAGAAAGAGAAAATTTGGACACACACAAACACACCAGGGATGCACATGCACAGAAGAAAGATCATGTGAGGACACAACAAGAGGGTGCCATCTGTAAGCGAAGGAGAGGCCTCAGGGGAAACCAAACTTGCCAACACCTTGATTTTGGACTTGCAGCTTCCAGAATTGTGAGAAAATAAATTTATGCATTTAAGCCACTCAGTCTGCATTTCATTATGGCAGCCCAAGCAGACTTCGACACGGACTCACATTCTCAACATCACTAAAAGCTTTAAGACATTTCTTTGTTTTACACTGAGAAAACTTATTTTTGCCACAGCTGACTCTCCTTCTGTAGGAACACTAAAGCATTCCTAGTTTGGTGTCAAAATCCTCTGTAGAGAGATACATTCTACTTAAGCAATGTTTCAAACTGTATTTTTCTACAGTTGTTTATGAATCTTCATGAGAGCCTGCAGACAGTAGAAATTACTGTGGTTTGGGAGGCTTGGATAGGATACAGGCCTAGAGAATGGCCTCTACACTATCAATACATTTCATGTATAGTTATATTTTAAAATGAAAACTCCTCCAAGTACCTTTAAAAAAAAAAATGAAGCTCTCAGGACCAGAACAATATAGTAAGAAGTTCTTCCCCTCACCCCCAGAAATGTGGAAGACAATTTGAAAAAGGAAACCAAACGCAAAAAAAAAAAAAAAAAATCAGTATAAAAACTTAAAACTTAAGGAGAGAGACCATCAATAAAACAAAAAGGCAACCTACTGATTAGGAAAAGATATTTGCAAGTGATGTATCCAGTAAGTGATTAAGATCCAAAATATATAAATAACTTATACAACTCAACACCAAAAACAATAATAATAATGATAATAATCTGATTTAAAATGGGCAAAAGACATGGACATTTCTCCAAAGAAAACCTATAGATAGCCAACAGACGCAACAGATGCTCAACATCACTCATCATCAGAGAAATGCAAATCAAACCCACAATGAGATATTACCTCACACATGTGAGAATGGCTAAACTCAAAAACAAAAATAATAAGCATTGGTAAGGATGTGGAGAAGAAGAACCCTCATGCACTGTTGGTGGGAATGCAAATTTGTGCAGTCACTATGAGAAACAGTATGGACATTCCTCAAAAAAATCAAAAATAGAATTACCATATGATCCAGTAATTCTACTACTGGATATTTACCCAAAGAAAACAAAAATATTAATTCAAAAAGATATATGTACTGCTATGTTTATTGCAGCATTATTTACAATAGCCATGATATGGAAGCAACCCAAGTGTCCATCAATAGATGAATGGATAAAGAAGATGTGGTACAGACTTCCAGGGGGAGATGGTGGGGTAGGAGGACCCTAAACTAACCTCATCCCATGGATACAACTAGATAATAACACATCAGTGTAAATAAACCAGAAAACAAAACACAGACTGGAAGAACTGACTCTCCACAGGTGAAAGTTGAGAAAAGACCACATGGAGGAGAGTAGGAAGGGCAGAGACATGGTTGGGACCTATATGGACCTATGGGATTGTCCACAGTAGTGAGGAACATAGAGATGAGGGAAACAGACCCTCACCCCAAGCACCCCAGGCACAAGGAACTTGCATGGGAAAGACAAATCCCCATAACATTTGGCTTTGAAAACCAGAGGAGCCTGGCTTCACAAGTTCTTACAACTGGGCTTAGTACCTGGAACTTTAAAAATCAGTGGGATGGGTTCTGGGAGAGCAATGGAAAACTGAAGCCCATCCTTAAAGAGACTGCATGACAAACAGCCCCTCAAAGATACAGCATAGAAGCAGCAGTTTGAAAAACACCTGGGCATCCAAATTGGCAAGGAAGAAGTAAAACTTTCACTATTTGCAGATGATATGATACTCTATGTAGAAAACCAAAAGACTCCACCAAAAAATTACTAGAACTAATACATGAATTCAGCAAAGTTGCAGGATATAAAATCAATGTGCAGAAATCTGTTGCATTTCTATATACCAATAATGAAGCAGCAGAAAATGAAATCAAGGAATCAATCCCATTTGCAATTGCACCCAAAACAATAGGATACCTAGGAATACCTAACTAAAGAGGTAAAAGATCTGTACTTTGAAAACTATAGAACACTTATAAAAGAAACTGAAGAGGACACAAAGAAATGGAAAGGCATGCCATGCTCATGGATTGGAAGAACAAATATTGTTAAAATGTTTATATTACCCCAAACAATCTACACATTTAATTCAATCCCCATCAAAATACCACCAGCATTTTTCACAGAACTAGAACAAATAATCCTAAAATTTGTATGGAACCACAGAAGACCCCAAATAGCCAAAGCAGTTCTGAAAAAGAAAAACAAAATTGGAGGGATCACGATTCCAGATTTCAAGCTATATTACAAAGCTGTAGTCATCAAGACAGTATGGTACTGGCACAAAAACAGACACATAGATCAGTGGAATAGAATAGAGAACCCAGAAATGGACCCACAACTCTATGGTCAGTTAATCTTTGACAAAGCAGGAAAGAATATCCACTAAAAAAAGTTTCTTCAACAAATGGTGTTGGGAAAACTGGACAACATGCAGAAGAATGAAACTGGACCACTTTCTTATAACATACACAAAAATAAATTCAAAATGGGTGAAAGACCTAAGTGTGAGACAGGAAACTATCAAAACCCTAGAGGAGAACACAGGCAGCAACCTCTCTGACATTGTCTGTAGCAACTTCTTACTAGACACATCGCTGGAGGCAAGGGAAACAAAAGCAAACGTGAACTACTGGGACTTCATCAAGATAAAACAAGCAAAGGCAACAATCAACAAAAACTAAAAGGCAGTCTACTGAATGGGAGAGATATTTGCAAATGACATATCTGCTAAAGGGTTAGTATCCAGAATCTATAAAGAACTTATCAAACTCAACACCCAAAGAACAAATAACCCAGTTCAGAAATGGGCAGAAGACATGAATAGACACTTTTCCAAAGAAGACATCCAGATGGCTAACAGACATATGAAAAGATGCTCAATGTCACTCATCATCAGGGAAATAAAAATCAAAACAACAATGAGATATCATCTCACACCTGTCAAAATGGCTAAAATAAACAACACAAGAAACAACAGGTTTTGGTGAGGATGCAGAGAAAGGGGAACCCTCTTGTACTGTTGATGGGAATGCAAATTGGAGCAGCCACTCTGGAGAACAGTTTGGAGGTTCCTCAGAAAGTTAAAAACAGAACTACTCTATGATCCAGCAATTGCACTACTAGGTACTTACTCAAAGGATACAAAAATACAGATTCAAAGGGGTACATGCACCCCGATGTTTATAACAGCATTATCAACAATAGCCAAACTATGGAGAGAGCCCAAATATCCATCGACTGATGAATGGATAAAGAAGATATGGTATATATATATATGCAATGGGTTATTACTCAGCCATCAAAAAAATGAAATCTTGCCATTTGCAACAACGTGGATGGAGCTAGAGTGTATTATGCTAAGTGAAATAACTCAGTCAAAGATAAATACCATATGATCTCACTCATGTGGGATTTAAGAAAGAAAACAGATGAACATATGGGAAGAGGTAAAAAATGAGAGAGAGAAACAAGCTATAAGAGACTCTTAACAATAAAGAACAAACTAAGGGTTGATGAAGGGAGGTGGATGGGGGGATGGGCTAGATGGGTGATGGGTATTAAAGAGGGCATTTGTTGTGATGAGCACTGTGTGTTGTAGGTAAGTGATGAATCACTGACTTCTACTCCAGAAGCCAATATTGCATTATATGTTAACTAACTAAAATTTAAATTAAAAAAAAAAATGCCTGGGGTATAAGGGAAGATTTATTTGCTCATCTTCATAAGGCCACTACTTTTAAGAGCAGGACACATAGCTGATTTTCCTAACACATAGGAACAGACACAGAGAGTTAGACAAAATGAGTAGAGGAATATGTCCCAAATGAAAGAACAGGGCAAAATCACAAAAGAGCTTAACAAAACCAAGATAAGTAATATGCCTGAAAGAGAATTTAAAGTAATGGTCATGAAGATACCCACAAGAGAGTGGGTGACCTTAGTGAGGCCCTCAACAAATAGATAGGAAGCATAAAAAAGAAAGAGATGAAGAACTCAACAACTGAAATTAAAAATACACTAGAGGGAATAAATAGTAGACTAGAGGAAGCAGAAGAACAAATCAGCAACGTGGAGGATAGAGTAATGGAAAGAAATCAACCTGAACAGGAGAGAGAAAAAAAAAAACAACTGAAAATAGACCTAGGGAACTCAGTGACACCATCAAGCATAATAACGTTCACATTATAGGGATTCCAAAAGGAAAAGAGAGAGAAAAGGGGGCATAAAATCCATCTGAAGAAATAATAGCTGAAAATGTCCTGAATCTTGGGAAAGAAAGAGAAATCCAGATCTAGGAGGCAATGAGAGTCCCCAAAAAAATCAATCCAAGGGGGTCTACACCAAAACACATAGTAACTAAAATGGCAAAAAGTAGTGATAACAGGAGAACTTTAAAAACATAAAGAGAAAAGAAAACAGTTACATACAAGGGAAACCTCATAAGGCTATCAGCTGCTTTTTTAGCAGAAACTTTGCAGGCCAAAAAGAGAGTGGCATGATAGATTCAAAGTGCTGGAAGAAAAAAACCTATAGCCAAGAATACTCAATCCAGCAAGGCTACTATTCAGAATAGAAGGAGGGATAAAGAATTTTCCAAACAGGGAGTGCCAGCTCATACTCCCTGTTCTTTCTCTCCTCCCAGGGCACCAGGCGCATGAGTTATAGGAACTCATGACAATTAAAGCAGCCCTACAAGAAATGTCAGAGACTTTTTGAATGGAAAGACTATAAGGAGGAATGAGAAAAGTAGGAAGCACAAAAGCAGTAAAATTAAGTATATCTATAAAAATCAGTTAAGGGACTCACAATATAAAAGGATGTAAAGCACTACACTATATACCTAAAATGTGGAGGGGAGAGGAGTAAAGAATGGGTTCAAATTTAAGGGGCCATGAACTAATTTGGATTGCTATATGCATGTTATATATAAACCTGATGGTAACCACAAATCAAAAACCAGTAATAGATATGCAAAAAATAAAGAAAAAGGAATCCACGTATATCACTAAAGAAAGCCAGCAAACCATGAGAGGGAAGAGCAAGAGAAGAAAGGAACCAAACTACAAAAACACCATAAAACAAGTAACAAAATGGTGCTCGATACATACCTATCAGTAATTACTCTAAATGTAAATGGACTAAATGCCCCAATCAAAAGACATAAGGTGACAGAATGGATAAAAAAGCGAGACCCATCTATATGCTGCCTACAAGAGACTCATTTCTGACCTAAAGACACAGATTGAAGGTGAAGGGATGGATGTGGCCATGTGGCTCATCTTCACTGTCATCTCCTTCGCACCACTCCTCTGGCTCTACTGCCAGCCTGACAGTGCCACCTACCCATAATGCAGCCTCAGCAAGGAGAAGGGTACATCCAGCCCTGCTGCAACAGCTCCTTCGTCCACCCTGGCTTACTGTCTAGGACTGGTCTAGGACTAAGCTGCATATGCACATGCTCAGCAAGAAGCAGTACCCTAGGGCCACAAAGGTGTCTGCAGGACTACAGAAAGAGGGCTGGGTGCAGCAGCAGGGGGTATGCAAATGCAGGAAGAGCCAGAGGACAGCAGCCTGATGTGGGCAGGGCTGGCAGCCACTCATATACTACGCCAGGGTCTAGCCAGGGTCAACTTGGGAGCACTGGCTGCTGGAGGTCCATGCCCCAGCAGGGGCCCGTCAGGTGTCAGGTCACACTCCCTGTTCTCTCTGTCCTGCTGAGGTGTCAGGCACACAGCAGCGTTTGCCGAGGCAAGGTGGCCTAGGTGCGCCAGAGTGCTTCACCTTCATGTTGGCAGTGATGGATGTGTTGCTGCTCCGCTGGTTCCCCTTCTTCTTCAGCTACAGCCTGCAGGGCATCTGCCCCAAGGCATGCCAGGTGAGGACCTGCTCTTCAAGTTCCTTTTCTGGATTGGCTACTGCAACAGCTTGTTCAACCTGGTCATCTTCATCATCTTTAACCAGGACTCCAGTGTTCCTTCAAGCACATTCTCTTCTGTTGGTGGAGAAGGGGCTTCAGGCAATGAGCTGCATTCCCCACTTGGCAGAGACCCTAGGCAGCTACCTGCAGAGAAGCGGGAAGGCTGACCCCCAGGAGAAAGTGGGGGCAGCTTCCCCAGAGACCCAGGGATGGATTGGCCTCTAGGCCACAGTGGATGGTAGGGCAGGGCAGGAGTCTCTGAGAGACTGCAGGGCATCTGTGGAGGGGAGACAAGAGAGGGGCAATCCCTCTGCCTTCCCATCTCAACAGAGGGCTACTTCTGGGACTCTGGGCCTGGATCTGGCTTTGGGAGCCATGCGGTGGTGTAGCTGTGAGGTCAGGGTCTTAGACAGCAGAAGCAAATGCAGCCTCCCACACAGGTGAGAAAGGAGCCCCCATCAACACACACTACTACCCCGATCCACCTCTGAGCAAGAGCTGACTTCCTCAAGACCTAGGACGGGCAGCTGTCTTGGGGGAGGAAAGAGGGCACTGACAATCTTTGGTTACTGAAATTATTTAAATGTTTGCCAAAATTGATAGCCAAAACAGCCAAACTATTTTCTAAATAAACCTTTGTAATACAAAAAAAAAAAAAAAAAAGTGAAGGGATGGAATAGCATTTACCATGCAAATGGAAGTCAGGGTAGCAATACTTATATTGGACAAAATAGACTTTAAAGCAAAAACTGTAACATGAGACAAAGAAGGACACTGTATAATCATAATGGGAACAATCCAACAAGAAGATATAACAGTTGTAAATATTTAGGTACCCAACATGGGAGTACCCAAATACCTAAAGAAGCTAATAACAAACATGAAGGAAGTAATTGATAATAATACAGTAATAGTAGGGGACTTTAACACCCCACTTACATCAATGGATATATCATCCAAGCAGAAAATCAACAAGGAAACAGTGGCTTTAAATGATATACTGGACCAGAGGGACTTAACAGATATATTCAGAATATTCCATCCTCAAACAGCAGAATACCCATTCTTTTCAAGTATACATGGAACAGTCTCCAGAACAGATCACATATTAGGCCACAAAACAGATCTCAATGAATTCAAAAGATTGAAGTCCTATCATGCATCTTGTCTGACCACAAAACTAGAAAACAATCAGAAGAAAAATCTGGAGAGATCACAAATGCATGGAGGTTAAATAACATACTACTAAATAATGAATGGGTCAACCAAGAAATCAAAGAAGAAATTTAAAAAATACATGGAGACAAATGAAAATGAAAACACAAACATCCCAAAATCTTTGGGATGCAGCAAAAGCTGTTCTACGAAGAAAGTTTATAGCAATACAGGACTACCTCAAAAAGCAAGAAAAATCTCAAACAACCTATGCCTACACCTAAAGGATCTAGAAAAAGAAGAACAAACAAAACCTCAAACCAGTAGAAGGAAGGAAATAATACAGATTAGAGCAGAAATAAAACAAATTAAAAATAATAGATCAATGAAACCAGGAGCTAGTTCCTTGAAAAGAGCAACAAAATTGATAAACCTTTAGCCAGACTCATCAAAAAGAAAGAGAGGACTCAAATAAACAAAATCAGACATGAAAGAGAAATAACAACTGACACCACAGAAATACAAAGGACTGTAAGAGAATATTATGAAAAATTATATGCCAGGGCGCCTGGGTGGCTCAGTCGTTAAGCGTCTGCCTTCGGCTCAGGTCATGATCCCGGAGTCCCGGGATCGAGTCCCACATTGGGCTCCCTGCTCGGCGGGAAGCCTGCTTCTCCCTCTCCCACTCCCCCTGCTTGTGTTCCTGCTCTCGCTATCTCTCTCTCTGTCAAATAAATAAAATCTTTAAAAAAAAAAAAAAAAAAAAAAAAAGAAAAATTATATGCCAACAAACTAGACAATCTAGAAGAAATGAATGAATTCCTAGAAACATATAACCTCCCAAAACCGAATCAGAAAGAAATAGAATTTTTTTTTTAGAAACAGAAAATTTGAACAGACCAATTATCAGCAATGAAATTGAATCAGTAATCAAAAAACTCCCAACAAACAAAAGTCCAAGACCAGATGGCTTCACAGGTGAATTCCACCAAAAGTTTAAAGAAGAGTTAATATCTAATCTTCTCAAACTATTCCAAAAAATAGAAGAGGCAGGAAAACTTCCAAATTCACTCTATGAGGCCAGCAGTACCCTGACACCAAAAGCAGATGAAGACATTACAAAAACAGAGAACTATAGGCCAGTATTTCTGATGAACATAAATGCAAATATCCTCAACAAAATATTAGCAAACCAAATCCAACTATACTATATATTGAAAAAATCATTCATCATGAACAAGTGGGATTTTTTCCTGGGATGCAGGGGTGGTTCAATATTTGCAAATCAATCAATGTGATATAGCACATCAACATCAAAAGAAAGGATAAAAACCATAGATCTTTTCAATAGATGGAGAAAAAACATTTGACCAAGTACAACATCCATTCATGAAAAAACTCTCAACAAAATAGGTTTACAGGGAACATACCTGAGCATAAAAAAGACCACATATGAAAAACCCACAACTAACATTATACTCAATGGTGAAAAACTGAGAGCTTTTCCCCTAAGATCAGGAAAAAGACAAAGATGTCCACTCTCATCACTTTTATTCAACACAGTACTGGAGGAGGGAGTCCTAACCACAGCAATTAGAGAACAAAAAGAAATAAAAGGCATCCATATTGGTAAGGAAGAAGTAAAACTCACTATCTGCAGATGATACTACATATAGAAAACCCTAAAGACTCCACCAAAAAACTACTACAACTGATAAATTAATTAAGTCATAGGATACAAAATCAATATAAGAAATCCATTACATTTCCATACACTAATAATGAATAGAAAGAGTAATTTTAAAAATCCCATTTACGATTACACCAAAATAATAAAATACCTAGGAATAAACTTATCCAAAGAGGTGAAAGGCCTGTACTCTGAAAACTATAAAACATTGATGAAATAAACTGAAGATGACACAAATAGAAAGTTATTCCACGCTCATAGATTGGAAGAATAAATACTGTTAGAATGTCCATACTAGCCAAAGTAATCTACAGATGTAATTCAATCCCTATCAAAGTACCAGCAGCATTTTTCACAGAACTAAAGTAATCCTAAAATTTATATGAAACCACAAAAGACCCCGAATAGCCAAAGCAATCTTGAAAAGGAACAAAACTGGACATATCACAATTCCAGATTTCAAGATCTACTACAAAGCTGTAGTAATCAAAACACTATGATACTGGCACAAAAACAGACAAATAGATCAATATAACAGAATAGAGAGCCCAGAAATAAACGCATGATTATACGGTCAGTTGATCTGTGACAAAGAAGGCAAGAATACACAATGGGAAAAAGTTTCTTCAACCAATGGTGTTGGGAAAACTGGACAGCAACATGCAAAAGGATGAAACTGGCCCACTTTCTTACACCATTTACAAAAATAAACTCCAAATGGATTAAAGCCCTAAATGTGAGACCTGAAACCATAAAATTCCTAGAAAAGAGCACAGTAGTAATTTCTCTTACATTGGCTTTAGCAACATTTTTCTACATATGTCTCTTTAGGCAAGGGAAGCAAAAGCAAAAATCAACTATTGGGACTACCTGAAAATAAAAAGCTTTTACACAGCAAAGGAAAACATCAACAAAACTAAATGACCACCTACTGAAGAGACATTTGTGAATGACAAACCAGTAAAGGGTTAGTATCCAAAATATCTAAAGAACTTACACAACTCAACACCAAAAAACCCCAAATAATCCAGTTAAATAATGGGCAGAAGACATGAACAGACATTTTTCCAAAGAAGACATCCAGATGGCCAACAGACACATAAACAGATGTTCAACATCACTCATCATCAGGGAAATGCAGATAAAAACCGCAATGAGATATCACCTCACACCTGTCAGAATGGCTAAAATCAAAAACACAAGAAATAATAAATGTTGGTGAGAATGTGGAGAAAAAGGAACACTTGTACACTGTTGGTGGGAATACAAACTGGTACAGCCACTGTGGATAAGAGTATGGAGGTTCCTCAAAAAATTAAAAATACAATTACCCTATGATCCAGTAATTCCACTACTGATTATATACCCAAAGAAAACAAAACCCCTAATTTGAAAAGATGTATGCACTCCTATGTTTACTGAAGCATTATTTACAATAGCCAAATTATGGAAGCAGCCCAAGTGTCCATCAATATATAAATGGATAAAGAAGACGTGGTGTGTGTGTGTGTGTGTGTGTGTGTGTAACATTACTCAACCATAAAAAAGAAGGGACTCTTGTATCAATCCGGAGGGTATAACAGATGGATCTAGATGGTATAATGCTAAGTGAACTAAGTCAGTCAGAGAAAGACAAATACCATATGATTTCACTCTATGTGGAATTTAAGAAACAAAACAAATGAACAAAGAAAAAAAGAGACAAACCAAAAAACAGACTCATAACTATAGAGAACAAACTGATGGTTACCAGACAGGAGGTGGGTGGGGGATGGGTGAAATAGGTGATGGGGATTAAGAGCACACTTATCGTGATGAGCACTGAGTAATGTACAGAATTGTTGAATCACTATATTGTACACCTGAAACTAAGACAACACTGTATGTTACATTTTTTTTAAATTTAGAATTTTAAAAAAAACCTCAACGCTTGAAAAAACCTTAGAATTAAAGAAAAAAAAAACTTTAAAACCTTAATGGTTTTAAATGGACAACCAATTCAATAGGTCAATTTTTTTCTCTTGCAATATTGTTTATCTATATCAGAGAAATCGAAGATTTTCCTTAATTCTAATATATAGGATTTAGCTTTAAAATGGTTAACAAAGAATATTCCTAACTAAATACCATGTCTGTGTTTGAGATCCTGTTTCTTAAAGACATGCTAAAATATTTTACTTAGAAACGAGAAAAGACTCAAACATATTCTTCTGGCAGAAACTCAGACAGTAAATGAAATTAAGTTTGATGGTGCTTACAAATTAAGACTGTGTGTGAAGTTTGATATCACTGGGTTCTGAGGAACAGACCAAAGGGAAGGAAAACATGATGGAATGTTACCAGACCCCCCCAAAGCTAGAGGCCAGGAGTGGGCAAACTAGGAGCTATGGGCCAAATCCAGCCATGCCCATTTGATTTCCTATTGTCTATGGCTGTTTTCAAGCTACAGCGGCAAAGCTGAGTAGAGACAGAGACCCTATGGCCTGAGAAGCCAAAAATATTTATTACTGATGCTGCTTGGGGGTTGCTAGCCCAAACTACGGCACCTTGGCATATTAGATTTCTTAAGCTCAAGGAGTTTGAGAAAACAACAAAAGCAGGAAGATCACTCTAAACCCCTCTGGCCTTCTACCCTGAATGCAGGAGATAAATCTCGCATGTGAAAGATACTCTCCTCCTCTACAGAAAGAAGGGACCTGTCCTTACCACCAAAGAGGGAATTTAGGGCCAAGAAGTCTGTATAAACAAACCTTGCTAATTCTTCAGCATTTACTACCCCTAGCCCAATTCCCCAAGCCTTGTCAATTCTTCACAAGTTCATTGTTTCTTTGTCTAAAAGCTGTAAAAGCTTCCTACTCTGGTCGTGTCTCTGGGTCTTCATCCTCTTGTGAAGGCCCCCACGTACATGTAAAAATTTGATAACATGTGTATACTATTCTCCTGCTACTCTGTCCTAAGTCAGTTTAATTCTTAGGATCAGCCAGAGACCCAGAGAGGGTAAGGAGAATTTTTCGCTCCCCTACACTATCTGATCCTAAACAGAAGGTTTGTTCAACCCTTCCGTAGGTGATAAACCAAAGCAAGCTAATGCATTTTGATAGACTAAGGAATTTCAGTGTCTCATTCCCAAAAGCTTCCCCAGCACCTCTCTGGGTGTGTCTGGGGAGAGCTGAATACAGGGCAGGTGCACCCTGGCTGGGGGCCAGTGAGAAGACACATGTTTCAGCATTTCCCTGAAGATCCTGAGCTAGAGGACGGATCCAGTCAGTGGTCTCTGAAAATTCAAGACACACCTGACTCACTTGTTTTCAACCCAGTTCTGAGTCTTCCATTGGAACTTGACTTGGGCGACAGTTATGGCCACTAGCTGGTCTTCCTGCTAGCTGCCATCGTTCTTCTATCTAGGATGGAGAGGACCAAAGCCACCCACCAAAACGCCTCCTCTCCTCCCATCAGTGACTGCATCATCACCTCCCTACCTCCAGCTATGTTAATTAGAACCCTTGTAGAAGTTTTTTGTTTTTTTGGTTTTTTTTTTAAAGAAAGCCCTATCAAATCCATAAAAGTTAAGGAAGTCCCTACAAGAATAGTAGGCACAGTGTCTGGCCAACTTGAAGTGCTCAAATATGTGTTTAACAAGTGAAACATAGGACACATACACCAGCTGCTCAGACTTCACCACCAACAGGCCTCCAGCTCACTGAGGATTCATCCTCACCGAAAGGCAGCGCAAGCTCGGCAGCAGAAGAGTTGAATGAATCACGCAGCTTGCAGCACTATCGGGGGCTCTGTCCTCGCCTCGGAGTCTCTGCTGCTTTCTCTGGTCCCCTCGACTTCCTGGGTCCTGCCTCGCGGGCCTCCTTCAGCTTCTGCGGCCTTTCCCAAGGTTGATGTGGACAGAGGATCTAGAGCCTCATCTGGCCTTCAGGCAATATTCTCCTCGAGTTCTAGAACATTACCTGGCTTATCCTTGATTGCTCAAAAGGCTCTGCTTTGCTAGGACTGCCCCCTGCCATTCTGTTCAGTTTCCTCAGGACCCCTTCGTCTCCCAGCCCTGAAGTCCGATGAAAGCATCGGATTAAAACCAAGGCATCCTGATAAAACCCTCACCTGCACGGAGCCCTTACACAGGAACGTCTGCAAGGGCATTTGTGATATTTTGTAAGATAGGCTCGTCTCTCCTTTCCGGATGTACCTATTATAGTTATTATGAATCATTAACTAAAACTCCTGACGAGCTCGCCCCACCCTCCAGCCCTCCCCTTCCTTTTTTCAGGCCCTTCACGGCTCCAGGCTAGCGTTCAGTTCTTTCTTCTTCCAGCCCTGGCTGTCTGCATCTCCGGCTTCCTTTGCACTAAGATTATTATAATTGGTGAACGGCTCTAAGACATTCAGATATACCTGATGAGATGCAGACTCTCTGAGGATTCATTTTTCCTCAGCTAGGTTTATTAATAGGTGCAGGCCTGACGTTACCTGAAATGAGTTTTTTTAACTGCACAAAGAAATGTTCGTTTTTGTTCCTCATGGAAGTAAGTAGGGCAAATATCAAGGCCTGATGTTTTGCCCTTCATCAAAAAAAATTCTTTTAGACCCTGACTCAGAGCCTCTTAAGTTGACCAGAATTCATCCCCACAGTCCTTGAGAGGAAAAGTGCTAGTGAGTGAGAGCAAGAGTAACTCAAAGCACACAGAGGGCCAAATGTGGCTTGATGTCCTCATTAAAAAAAATGACCCCCATGGGAGTTTTGTCTGAATCTGGGCTATAGGAAAGAAGCCAGTTCTGGTGAATATATTAACAGTTTTTTTTAATTGTTTAGCAAACATGTTGAAAGCAACTTGCCAGTCAAAACTCTGACTCAAATGATTTTCCTTGCTGACATATGGCATAGATGTAATGGAACAGATCAAATAAATAATATAATCATGGTGAATTCCATGTGTTTATAATTGTGCCTTTGATCTATACAGTGTGAAGGGCTTTGGCAACATCAGCTCACTGATCTTCCTCACCACCTTCTGTGACATGAATGGGGCTGCTTTTATCCCCTCACTTCCCTGAGATGCTAAGAAGTAGAATGTCTAAAGTCATCAGCTTGTTATGATGAAGCTAAGAAAAGCTCCTGCCACCCGTGAGTCCTGTCTAATTCAGTTTCCTGACTATTAAGACTCAGCCTCTTCACCAGGGATTCAAAAAGCAGCTTAGCTCCTGGCTTCTGCCCCTCTCCAAACAAATGGCTATAGGTGCACGCAGGGGGTATGTGAAAACTTCACTCTGATCGGACCTTAATTTTAATGCACCACATCACATTTTTTGGTTCCTTTCATCCACTCTTCAGCATTATGTCAGCTTCTCAAATGCCCAAGCAAGAGACTGGGCGATGCCCCCAGTCCTTGTGCATATAATTATGCTTTTTTGGTGTGTTATCTGGAGTTTCTATGAGAAAAGAAGCTGCTCAACTATAAGAAAATCATAAAAACCAGACGGTAATTGCATAGAGGTGTGCCTTTATATTAATAGTGGTGCGCTCACTAGAAGGATGCTGGCATAGGGTTAGACTGGCTGAGTTTCTTTGGTAACGTTCCAACAGAGGCCATAAAGGCAGCCAAACACAGCATGTTCTGTTCAGTCAAGGATTCTGGAATATGCAAATGTTGCTCATCAGAATAATTTTCTATTTCTTCATCTTTCTCTGAAAGCTTTCTTTCAAGTTCTGCTTTAGCTTCCAAGAGTTCAAGCTGGAAGTGAAGAATCTTGCTTTCATTATGTTCCAGAGCTCCCTGAAATATATAAATTAAAAATACTAAGTTAAGTCTACTTTTTGGACACACAATTTTTTTTTCCTCAAAATGTATGTCACTATCGTAGCTCTCTTTGGCATTGCTGGGAGAGCTCTAAGTTCAAATCAGGTCCCCTGTAGATCGGAACAGGATGAGAGACAAGTGACTGCTTTTGTTTGTCATGTCACTTATAGCTTTGACATTCCCGGGGCTCTCTGCTGTAGTTCAGGAACTAGAATTCTAAAGCATTTTTTAAAATAGAAAATTTCAAGCTTGTCTGTGACTATATTTAAACTTTTTAATTTATTACTCTTGATTTTGCTTAATATAGTTCATCTTCAGGATGAATCAGTAAAAGGATCAAAGCTAGAACAAGGAAAGTGATAACTCCTACTTGGAATCTGTCGTTTAATTCTGGACATCATGGAGGAATAGAGAAAAAGTCGAAAGCTTTCAGAGGTCAGGAAACAGGCTAGTATCCAAATATTGTCAAAGGAAGAACAATAAAGGAATTTAGGATGTACTTGAGCCATCATCACCATAATTATTACTACTACTTCAAATGGATTGCTTTGACAGCTGGGAAATCTCCTGCCCCTTTGAATATTTAAATATAGGCAAGGCAGTTACTGCCAGGGATGTTATAAAGGTGATTCAAGTTTAAAAGTGTAGCTTTGATTACATCTTTATAGCCTGTTCCAAAGACACAATTTATATAAAAGTAGAAACAAAATATTTGGATGGTACTGAGGAAGATGTTTATAAAGGGCACGAGGTGCGACAACAATCTACTGGTCAGTTAACAATTGGCAGATAGTCCTGAGGGCAGGAGTAATTTTTATAGCCTTTTCTGGGTCATGCTTACCACATACAAACAAAAGTAAAACCGAGTAGCAATTTCAAGATAAAAATAAGAAAGATGTTAGGAATTTTAATATGTCTTAAGGCCTTGCTGCTGTTCCCTTAACACTACCTTCAATATAAAAGAAAATAAATCAAAAACCAATGCTTGGAGAGCAATTTCCTGCAAGGAAATCGTGCCCTTCCTTCAGGGGGAACTGTCACCTCTCACCCTCTAAAATCCACAGAGAAAGTGAGTCTTTGGAGAAGGTGACCTGGGATAATTTGAGTTTTGTGGCTTCAAAAATAATGTGATAAAGTTTCTCATAAAGGCTCACCCAGGAAAACAAATAACCCAATTTTACAAATACATGTCCAAGTTGATGAAGTATTTATGGATGCTGCAAAAGACGAAACTTGAAAAAAAAAAAATGCATATAGAATATAGTGCCATCTAGTGGTGGTAAGTGGTATGAGTGCTATGGCCTTACTCTCGCCTGTGACCGGCTCGTCAATTCAATACATGAAATGTATATGTTATATGGGACTCAAATTGCCCCACTCCTCCCCCGCCCAATCATCTCTCTCACTGGCTCATCATAGTGCTTGAAATTTCTACAGTAAATATTACTTCTTTAGGTTAGGGTGGTGGCTTCAGAAAGTCCCTAGCCAGGATGACCAGAGGACCAAAGGGCACAAGTAAATGAAACAAAGCTCACCAGCTTTACAAGGACCAGCCTTGTTAGGCGACACAAGAGCACACTACCAATGGGAAGGATTCTATATAAGGAAAACAATTATGCATAAAAAGACAAGAGCTGTGTCAAAAGCCATCCACTTGACAACTCTATATGCAGGGCACTATGGACACGTCTTCTGCGTGGCAGGTGTCTTACACAAATGTAGTGATAAGATGAACTTAACAGACATTGCTTGGCATGGAGAAGTCCTTTGAGCTCTAATTTTCCATGATCACACCTTCCAAAAGGCTCTGTTTAAAATGGACTGTTTTGCCTTTTAAAAATCATTTCCGGGGCACCTGGGTGGCTCAGTCGTTAAGCATCTGCCTTCAGCTCAGGTCATGATCCCGGGGTCCTGGGATCGAGCCCTGCATCGGGCTCCCTGCTTAGTGGGGGGCCTGCTTCTCCCTCTCCCACTCCCCCTGCTTGTATTCCTGCTCTCACTCTCTCTTTCTGTCAAATAAATAAATAAAATCTTAAAAAAAAAAATCATTTCCTTGGGGCGCCTGGGAGGCTCAGTGGGTTAAGCGTCTGCCTTCAGCTCCTCAGGTCATGATCTCGGGGTCCTGGGATCAGGATTGAGCCCCATGTCAGGCTCCCTGATTAGTGGGGAGTCTGCTTCTCCATCTCCCGCCCTGCTTGTGCTCTCTCTCTCTTTCAAATAAATAAATAAAGTCTTTAAAAAAAATCATTTTCTCAGCTGGAGGGTGAGTGGTGGGGGCTGCATTTTAAGTACTGGATGCTTAGTCTAAGGGAGGGTCAAGAAGATGAAATTCAGCTGTGAGAAAAGAGGCTTTGCAGGATGTGTTAACTGCTTAGTGACCGTGACGGATGACTCCTTTTAGTTCACCTTCTTTGGCAAAAAGTCTTTTCAGTGGCTCGTTCAATCCCTAGCACACACCCAGGGATAAGGTCGGAGATTGTTCCTGAACTTTTAATCCCTAACACTCAAAATGCTCCTATCAAACAATCTGTACAAAGATAAGCTTTCAGGACAAATGTTTAAGAACATCACTTTGAATCTCACTTTTAAAACTAAAGTTTTTTTGGGGGGGGGAAGTGTTTTGACTGACTCTTTTAAAGAGAGGAGGAGGTATAAGGATATTTATTCATTTAACACTCAACAAATATTTGTTGAACCTCTATTACACACCAGCCAATGTTCTAGGCCAGTGCTTCTCAACTGTTGGTGTGAATATGAGCCACTAAAGGATCGTGTTAAAATGCAGATTCTGATTCAACAGAGCTGGGGAGAAGGCTGAGAGTCTGAATTCCTCACAAGCTCCAGGGCAATGCAACTCCAAGCTGCTGATCCGTGGGCCATATTTTGAATAATGAGGGTCTAGGCACAGGGGATAAATTCATAAACAAGATAGACACGGTTCCCTTTTCTCATTGCACTTGGTAGATTTGTATCCACTATTGCCTATCCTGCCCTCTAAGCCTCGACGTCGTCCTTTGTGAAATGGGACACTAGTCAGGGTGATTACATAAGATAACGCACATCAAGCCCTGGGCCTAGCGCCTAGCACGGAGTTAACACTTGAAGAAGTGTCATTTTGTTGTTGCTGCTGCTGCTATTATTGCTGGAATGCAGAACCTTCTGCTTGGTCACAACGACAAAAACCCTCGCTCCCTGGAGGTAATACCTCTGCTCCTTCCAGTGCCGCCTGGACTTCAGTCTTCTCTTGTTCAATCTGTTTCTTGGCCTTTTCCATTTCATTTAAATTCCTCTTTCCTTCTCTGACCTGATTTGTCAGATTAGAAATCTCTTCTGGAGAAGGAAAAAAGCAAAGTGAGTGAAAGGAACCAGCCTCCGACCCATGATATCAGGTACAGTGGACTGTCCCCCTGGGACTGCTGTGGTCACGCCATCCTTGGAAACCTGATGGCAAGGCCACCAATGGCACCTATGGGACCCTTGCTGGAATTTGAAAAAGCCAGTTTTTCTTCAATATATTCTTTTGCCACCCACCAGAGAGTTGCCTTCTACAACTGGGGAGGACAGTGTTTCTCAGAGTACTGTGCATTTAACAACCTGTACAACTTTACATGGTGGGCCTGCTTGTCAGAGCCGTGTCATATTCCACCTGCCTTAAGGTCTTGCTGCCATTCCCTCAACACCACCTTCAATATAAAAGAAAATAAATCAAAAACCAATGCTTGGAGAGCAATTTCCTGCAAGGAATCCCTACACTTCCGGTGTAAGGGCTTAGCTGTTGACACCCGTAGCTGCCGTTCTGTCCGCTGCCTCTCAACACCAGGATAGGAGCTGAAAGCATAACCTGGGTCATTGCCTGCCAGAAGCTGATGCGTGAGCGCAGATCAACCAAAGAATCCAAAGGAGGTCAAGAGCTTGAGGGTTTGTGGCCAGCCTCTCGCGAACACACATCTTTGACAGAATAAGGCATCCAGAAGGGACAAAACCTCCCACCATTCAATACTGTTACTGTCAGTTCTGCCTCTTCCTGAAGGAAGCCTACAGTAACTAAGAGGTGTGGAGTAGGGCCAAGTAGCTCTGGGAATTACCCACCATCCAGAGGTGGTAGAAGGAGCTCAAGAGCTTGCCTGCTCGCCTGGTTCCGAGATCCCTGGCTATGATGTGATGTGACAAGGGTTTTGAAAAGTTACAACACCAAAACCTTTAGATGGCAATTCTTCTGTAATGAATCCTTCTCTTATAAGCCCTCTCCAGAAGAGAGTTTCTCCAAAGAAAACTTGGGGCAGTCGTTCTCCACTCTGACCATACCTCAGAAGCACTTGGAGAGCTTTCGAAAAAGACTCCTGCCCAAGCCCCAACCCAGACCAAGTGTGGTCTCCAGACCAGCAGCACTGGCCTCACGGGCAACTTGTTAGAAATATAAATGCTCAGACCCCACCCTAGATCCAGTGAATCAGAATCTCCAGCCAACCGTTTGAACCAGCCCTCAAGCAGTTTGGATGCAGCTGAAGTTCTCTGACCACTGTTCCAGCACCTCTCACATGCCCAGCCTCACTGAGCACGGACTAGGTAGGCTAACAGAGAAGTAAGATTCATTTATGCCGCCAGTAGAATTGAACTTGCTCCCGGGGCATCTCAAGGTTTTAATGCACATCACTGGTGGAGCTGGTGTAAGTTGGCAGCATCTCAAAATTTTGCAATTCATTCCTTTAGCTCAGCAGTTTCATTTCTAGAAATCTACCCCTACTGAAACATTATTACCTGTCCACAAGTATACATACAGAGTGTATAGCAGAGGATTATTTATAATTGTGAAAAATCGTATCTAAACTGAAAGAGGTCTAGTTAAGTAAGTATTGACCATCCTTATTATAAAACACTCTGCAACTATCAACAACCATGTGGCAGGCCTCCACGGACAGACAGACGTGCAAAGAGAATCATGAGGCATGTGGGAGGTGGCGCAGCCGGTAGGTAAGTCTGCATAGCATGGAGTCAAGCTGTCTGGGCTCAGATCTCACATTTACTTTTGATCGACTGTGAATTTGGACAAATTCTTAATCTTACAGGACTTAATATAATCTGCTTTTTACAGACAAAGAAACTAATCCATAAGACTGCTCTGAGAATTAAATGAGGGATGGTTATGTATATAACAGAGTCTGGCACATAGTGTAGGCTACAGAAATATTTGCCAAATTAGAAAATATATTGATAAGTGAAAAAAATAAAAGGTGTAGAATACTGCAAAATTTGAATAATACATGCATGCATATATGCATAGGAAATCTTGGTAAGGCTATGGATGATAAAGAAATTCTTAATAGTGGCTGTCTTGACAGAGTGAAGTGAACCTGGGGCTAAGGTAGGAAAGTAGTCTCATTTTTAGAATTTAATAAAAATAATAACTGTAGTAAAAAAAAAAAAAAAGAGTATTAAAAATGGAAAAATTAAAACCTGAGCGGGACCAAAACCATGACAATGCTGAGGTACCTGCCCCTGGAGGACAGCCTTGCCCTTGAAGCCAGGGCTCCCCCCACACCTGCTTGCTTCTGCTCTGGCTCCAAGCCCGGCTCACAGTACCTTGGAGATTCTTGTTCACCCTCTGGAGGGTTTCCTGGCTCACAGGGCTCTCTTCGTAGGCGTGCCTGAGCTTGAGGAGCTCGGTGCTGAGGGCCCCGGGCCTCCTTCGGAGAGGCCCCCAGCACTGCCTGTGACTCTCCTGCTTCTGCTTCCAGGCGTCCAGGCACTTGTCCAAGGGCCGCTGCTTCTGGTCCAGCACAGCTGCTAGGGAGCAGGCCTTCCTGAGGTCGGACCGGGTGTCCCCCAGTTCGAGCTGCAGTTGGTGCCTGGTCCTCTCCAGGGAGGCATTTCTGGCATTCGCTACCCCCACGGCTTCAGCAGGCTCCTGCAACCTCATGGCCAGCTTCTTCCTGAGAAGGGGAGACCCAAGCAAATGGCAAGTGAAGCTGCAACCCTCAGGGGGCTCACCCAGTTTGTCCTGGATTAAAACAGTGCTTGGGTACAAAGCAGGGGGGGCCCTCTTTGTGCCTAGAGAACCCAGATGTCCGTGTGCGCTTTATTTTCACTTACCCTTTGCCAACCTCATCTTGGAACTCAGGATCTCTAATCCTATAAATATTTGCTTAACTTTAAACCTTCTATCAGCAATACAGACTTTAAGGGTGACTTCATTAAGAAATGGGAGAGGGGCGCCTCTCTCATTTGGGTGAGAGTGGCTCGGTTGTCAAGCGACTGATCCCGGGGTCCTGGGATCGAGCCCCGCATCGGGCTCCTTGCTCAGCAGGAAGCCTGCTTCTCTCTCTGCCACTCCCCCTGCTTGTGTTCCCTCTCTCACTGTATCTCTCTCTGTCAAATAAATAAAAAAATCTTTAGGGAAAAAAAAAATGGGAGAAAGAGAAGATTGTACCAAACACCCCATCAGCAGTAAGCAGTTGTTAACAAGTTCTTAGGCACATCTAGTCTTTAAAGATCTCCTTACTACATTGCTTCCAAGGAACATTCTTTGGTTCTCTCCTGCTCATTCTCTCTCCCTCTTATCATGTGGCTCCTAAACATGCCAAAATTCTGTCTTTTCTCTGAATTTTTTCTCCACCTCAGCTGCTCTTCTCAAATTTATATACTCAAATCCATCTCCCCATTGTTAGGCTCACTTCCCAGGTCCCACTGCTCTCAGGGGGGACTCTAGCCCCTGCTGTTATCCCTCTAGCATCCTCTGAGATAGAGTGGTTTATTAAAGTGCTTCCTCCACCACCCCCACAATGCAGTGCCCTGAGGCTTTCTAATGGATGAAATATGTTCTCTTGCTTCCATCTCCTGCAGGGACGCTGGCAGCCCCATTCTTACCCATTCATCACACTTCTTAGATGAAAGGTACTGTGTGTACCAAAGCTCTTTCTGATCTACTGTTATTAAACAGAAACAGATCCTCTGGAATGAACATGTGCCACACAAGTAGCCCATCAGACCAATGTGGTCATAAAAGCCCCTTTTTTGTTGGAATCCTGCAAAAACCAATCTGTGCTCAGCATCCAGGAGAAATCTGAGCTCTAACAACTACTCCTTGCTCACTGACTTTCTAACCATAGCAACTTCACATCTTTGGTTCATTTTTCTTAAATGTTAAGAGGATTCTTTTTTTAAAAGATTTATTTATTTATTTGAGAGAGAGAGCATTTGGGGGAGGGGCAGAGGGACAGGGAGAGAGAGAAAGAGAGAGAGAGAATCTCCTGCAGACTCCCCGCTGAGCACGGAGTCTGGTCCCACATCCCTGAGATCATGACCTGAGCCGAAACCAAGACTCCGATGCTTAACTGACTGAGCCACCCAGGCGTCCCAACAAGAGATACCACATGGTGACTATAGTTAACAATCCTGTCTTGTATATTTGAAAGTTGCTGTGAGACTAGAGCTTTAATGGTCTCATCATAGCGACAACAAATTGTAATTACGTAGGGTAGAGGATGCGTTAACTAACTACATTGTGGTAAAGACTTTGCAATATGTACATATATCAAATCATCACATTGTATAACCTCAACGTATTTAATGGTATATAGGAGTTTGGGGCCCAGAGGAATCTAGACTTGGTCTCAGCAAGTCAATGTCAATATATATACAAATGTCAATTACATCTCAATAAAGCTGGAGCAGAAAGGAGATTCTGATGCTTTACCCCACCTAAAACAGGGGTCTTATAAAATAATTACATGTATTTTAATTACTTTAGAAATACTCAAATACTTCAGAAATACTAAAAAAATAGGGATTTTACTTTGGGTGACCAAATGTGTCAGGGGACCAAGGGGTTTCACCAGGACATGGGGCCATCAGTGCCCAAATCAGCAAGCCCACAACTCCATCAGGCAAAATGGGCAAGTTGGTCACCCTCATCTCACTGATAATACTGTCTACCTTTCATACCAACTACCATTTGTTCCTCAATTTGCCAACCATAAGTTCTTACTCCGTATGAGAATCTACAAGATGCGGAAGATTAAGAAACCAAATCCCTATTCTTTGGGAATGTGAAATTCAGAAACAGTCAACTGGGTCTCAGGTGAGCTTGATTCAGCTAAACTAACTCATCCTGTGAAGCCAATTAAAAAAAAAAAATAGAATCCTAGATTTTTTTTTTTTTTGTAGTTCTGTCTCCTTGGGGTATAATATAGACAACATTTTATTTATTTGATATTCCATTAAGTTTTGGAGCTCTGAGTGGTTCGGTCAGTTACGCAGCTGACTCTTGATTTTGGCTCAGGTCATGATCTCAACGTCGGGAGACTGAGTCCCACATAGGGCTCTACGCTGGGCATGGAGCCTGCTTAGGATTCTCTCTCTCCCTCTGCCCATCCCCTCTTACCCTCCCCCCCCCCCCACTCTCACACATGAGCTCTCTCTTTCTCTCTATCTCTCAAAAAAAATAATAATAAGTTGAAAGCAGAAGAGGTATTCGGATATTCCCATGTTGTCCATTATTTCTCTTTAGTTGTCATGCGCTGCAGGACAACAATCTGTTAGCTCAACAAATCCATGTGGTCGTAAGCAGTCTCTATGCTTTCCCTCTTTTCTACCCCTCCCAAAGAAACCTGCAAACACTGTCACTGGTAGGCACTTTCACCCACATTCTTCCATCACAGCAGAAAAAAAGTATCTTACTTTAGAAGCAAATGCCCTATTTCCAATATGAGGAGCCATTTCAGTTCAAAGCCCTACTTTCCCGTGGCCCAGCATTTTTCAAACATCTACCACAGGTATTCTTAGTATCTGTCATCCCAAAGCCCTTTTTAAGTTACTGCAGCTTCAGAGACAGATCACCTGGTACCCCTCCAGGGACAGGACATAGCGACTGTTGAGCAAGTCCACAACCACGTCTCTCAAAGATTTAGGTGAAGAACTGAAAAACAATATTTTTGGTTGAAACTAAAGAGAACTGGATTGATCTTCCCTGAAGTTTTGCTAAGCTGCCAAGCCAGGGACACATTCTTTTGAGTAAACCTTTAATGACTATAAAGCTGGGGTTGGCTTGACACTTCTCTCAAATTTACACAGTCCTTTGACCTCTGAACAAAATGCTTCAGTTCTACACCCTGGTACCAGGTCTTGATTCATCTAGGCCCCAAGCTCCTGTAGTTCCTGAGAAGGACTTCTAAAGCCTTTATGTAGTGTTGGCTATAAAACTGATATTCTAACCTTAGAGGTGGTCTGAGGGTGACTTCTTTTCAAAGAAATTCTTAGCACTTAAGGCATGACGACAGCTCCTGATATGTTTCCAGCCGTCTCTGTGCATCTTCACAGAGCACTTTGTGGTCTCCAAGTCATAGACCAGAGACATAACTGACTTTAATGTATGGAGACATGTACACACATGGACTCCATTATTTTAATGTTCCAAATCAAGTACATGATTCTAAGGGTTAGCCCATTTTTAAACCCTAGCTCCCAGTCACGTCTTCTCTGAAGACTTGCCTTGTGCCCTAGAAAGAGCCTCCTTTCTTTCACGAGGACCTCTTTCTAGTTTTTATTACTCTATTATAATTGTTATTTTTTAGCCCCACCAGAGCATGTGCTCCTTGCCGGCCGTGGCTGTTTCAGCTTTGGTCTTGGGCTTATTCACGTACTTGGTAGTGATTTGTCCAATGTCTACATGAGGCTTTAAGACACAGTCACTCTCCTCATCCCCTGCTGTATAACTGCCTCTGGGTTCAGGTCTGCCTTGCCCCACTCACTTGGCATCCTCCAAGTCCTCAGTCCTCTGGGCGATGTCGTCTGCATACTGCATTCTCCACTGCACCATTTCACTATTGCCTTTGGAGAGGGCCCAGAGCAGCTCAGCCTTGGCCTCTTGTTTTTCCTCATACTGCTCTTAGAGAAGGTCACGGTCATGCCTGGCTGACTGCAGGGCCTGGGCCAGGGCACTCTGTGACTTAACAGACACAACACACATTAAAAAAGGGCATCGCTACCATTAACAACGAAGGGCTTGGAGGTGACATCTTTTTTTTTTTAGATGAGGTTAATAACAACCTGCCACAAATTCAAGCTGAACCTGAACCTAGTAAGATAATACCAGGGAAAGAATTTGGGATGAGAAAGGATCCAGTATCTAATCGCTACCATTACAACAGGGAACAGTGTTCTATTTAGGGAAATGCCTGCCCGACTATGTGGGCTTCAGCAACTGGCAGGTTCTGGAAATAGTGGGGAAATGCAAAGGTAGCAAGAACATTCCCTATCATCTAGGCAGGAAGATTTATAGTTAACATTATCTAAGATTGAGATCTTATTGGCCTAAAGGGGATCACTGAGATTTGGTCCAGCTTTTCATTCATTGACGAAAAAACAAAATCTTTTATTTCACATGTAAATCTCTGAACACTCTCTCTGATCACTTTAAAACAGCACTATCCAGTAGAACTTTCTATAGATGAAAATACTTCAGGGGCACCTGGGTGCCACAGTCAGTTAACTGTCCAACTCTTGGTTTTGGCTCAGGTCATGATCTCAGGGTTGTGGGATGGAGCCTCGCGTCAGGCTCCCTGCTCAGTATGGAGTCTGCTGGAGATTCTCTCTCCCTCTCCCTTTACCCCTCCTGCTCGTGTTTGCTCTCTCTCTCTAATAAATAAATAAATCCTTATTTAAAAAAAAAAAAGAAAATATTTTATATATGCACCATCCAATATGGTAACCATAGCCACATGTAGCTACTAGAACACTCAATATGTGCTTAGTACAATGTGTGGTCACAACTGAATTTTAGTTTTAATTTAAATAAATTTAAATTCACACAGCCGCCTGTGGGTCAGTAGCAGCTACCGTGGTGTTTGGACAGCAGAGCTGAGTTTAGTGAACGTTCCTGTCACTTCCATGGCAGTCTGGTTAACCCAGAGGCATCATTCCCAAGAGAGAACCTAGTCTAGTGGGAAAAACCTAGTCTAGAGGAGTCTGTGCCGGTCCTCGTGGGTCCTTTCTGCAAATTAGAAAAAAAGCATCTTCTCAGTCCGTGGATGCAGTTCTGAGAGCACAAGGCTTAGTCAATGGCAGCCTCAGCCAGACACCCCTGGGCAGTTTGAAAGAGGAGCAACAATACAAAGTGACCCTGGGAAGGATGCAGGCTTTGAAATCCAATAAAATTGGCTTTAAATTGTGATCCTACTCCTCTTATATATTTATTGAGCACCTGTTCAAGGCATTAGTGTTTACAGAAGTAAGTGAGATGAAGATAAAGCCTTTGCCCTAAGGAGCCATAAAGGGGTGAGAGGATACACAAAATGAACATATAAACAAATTAATTTTTTTAAATGCTGACAGCAGTAAGGAACTAAAACAGAATGACGATGCAGGCTGGTTGGCTCCTTTGCATCATTGCCCAAGGGTCTTGGGGGAAGGGCCTGTACGCAGTGGAAATAGCAGCTACGAAAGTCCTATGGCAGGAGTCATGGTGACTTGTATAAGATAGAGAGGAGGCCTGGACGGCTGGAGGGGAGGAAATGAGGGAAGAAGACGTATGACGTAAGGTGCAGGAGGAGGCCTGAGCCCAAGCAGAGGGGCCTCCAAGGCCAGCTGGAAGCCACTGGGAAGTCAGCCAGAGAGATCTTCTAAAATCTCAATTAAGTCATCTCACTACCGGCAGCAATTCCTTCACGCTCTACTACTAGCTGTATGACCTTGGGCATGTTATTTTTCTTCTCAGAGCCTTGATTTCTTCATGTAAAAAGATAGAATTCTACCCGTTTCCTAGGACTTATGTGAAGATTGAGATAACATGAGAGAAGTATCTAGCAGAATGTCTGGTGCACAAACCATGGTAGTCATTTAAAAAATACATATATAACATAGAAAATAAGGAGTGTGGAGGGAATGAAATAAAATATTTAAGAACAAAAGTCTACAGTCTCATGACCTGCACCTCAGAGTAGATGCCTTTGCAGGGAGATCACGTACAGTGCGGCACTGTGAGGTGTCAGGAACAAGGTGCCTCGAAGATGAACTAAGAATTAACTTGAAATATCAGAGCTCAAAGAATTTCTCCCTCATGTTAGTCACTCTGCTTTCTCTTAAAGGGCCACTTTCACTGGCGTCACTTGCTAGCAACATTATATACCCTCTTGGGAAGAAATGACCAATACATATAGGTTATTGACAACTTAAAAGTAATACTGAACTCAGCCAGCCCCATTTATTTCATTCTGGTCTTCTATTTAATTCCACTTCTTGGTGCAATTCAGAATCAAAGATCCGTAAAGAGCCTTGCTGACTTCCTGTTCACGTAATAATGCAAAATGGAAATACACAGGTTGCTTGCTCTATCTAAATCTGACAAACTAGACAAGCAGTTGGAGTCAGTGAGGAAGATCCTTCAGTGATGAAGTTCCTTCCCAGCACATACAAGGTCCACCATGTTCTTTTTCCCATAACTTCTGGGGCACTTTCCTCTCTTTCATAGAAGGAGATATTGAGGTTGACCCATCAAGCACTGTTTTTTTTCACACACACAGTCAAGCTACTGGTGAGAAATAATAGATGCCTTACTTTGGATTCCTCTTCCAGTTGCCCTCTCAGTTCTTCTATCTGCCGAGTGAAGCTGCTCCTTTCCCTGGAAGCCAGCTGGCTTATCAGAGCTTCCTTTTCTTCCAGCCTCCTCGGGAATTCTCCTACAGAGAGATTTCACAAAGTGAGTTAATCACGGCCTTCCTCCTCATCCACTGCCTCCTCCCGTAACTTGTTCACTTGAAGGGCAACCACAATGCCTCCTAACACATGTTTTTAATATTTAGCAAGGGTCTGAGAGTCCAGTTATCAGCAAAACCATGGCATGATCTGTTCCGGGATGGACAAAAGAGCCCTGATAAAGAACTGATTTTTAGCAGTAAGTTTGGGTCAATAACAGGTAATATTAGCTACCATATATTGAGACTCTTCTATGCAGCAGGTACTACGATCCAGCTTAATTCCCATAAGTCCGTGATCATGTTGGTATTATATTACCCACTTTAAAGAAGGGGAAACAGGGCAACTAACTTATATATGATTGAGACACAAACATGCATAGCCAGTATCTGGTGGAGGTAGATTCAAATTAAATTTTTAACCCTGAAGAACACATTCTTTTGTGTTATGCTCCCTTGTTTATTTTATGTGGCTCTACCAATTTCTGACTATATAATCTTCAGGTAATTACAACTTCTTTGCCTCATCTGTAAAATAAGGATAACAATAAAAAGTTGTTGGGGCGCCCGGGTGGCTCAGTCGGTTAAGCGTCCGACTCTTGGTTTTGGCTCAGGTCATGATCTCAGGATCATGAGATCGAGCCCTGTGTCAGGCTCTGTGTTCATTGCAGAGTCTGCTTTAGATTCTCTCCTCTCTCTCTCCCTCTCCCTCTGACCCCCACCCCCTGCTCACACACTCTCTAAAATAAATAAAAATCTTTTAAAAATTGTTAATGGAAATTAAATGAATGTGTTTTGTGATTAATGTGTTTTCACCAATGTGAATGTGTTTTGTAGACTGCTAAACAAATATTAGAAATTGTCATTAAATAGTGGAGGACAGGACCATGACGGGGGAAATTTCATTTTATAGTAGTCTACCCTGTCTCTTTTGCTGATGATAGGATGGCAATGCTTTGATTATTAGCAATGGTCCCAAATACTGAGCCAATCCTGGGCAGAGGCGGTTGTTTCTGTAATGTAATTAGTGCAACACTAAAAGCTCACAATTTTGTGACCCATGTACCTCTTGCTATAAACAAGTTCTAAAACTCCAGCATTATAAGAAAGCATCTGTTTTGGTTAAAGCAGCAATTCTCAAACTTTTTGGTCTCAGGAACACTTTATATGCTTAAAATTTATTGGGGACCCCAAAGAGATTTTGTTTACATGAATTTTATATTTAATAGACAGCATATTTGAAATTAAAAGAGAAATCTAAAATTCGTCTTAATTCATTTTCAAATAACAATAAAAATCTTAATGATGTGTTAACATGTTTACCTAAACAATAATTTTTTTTTTTTTTTAAAGATTTTATTTATTTATTTGACAGAGAGAGACACAGCGAGAGAGGGAACACAAGCAGGGGGAGTGGGAGAAGGAGAAGCAGGCTTCCCGCGGAGCAGAGAGCCCGATGTGGGGCTCGATCCCAGGACGCTGGGATCATGACCTGAGCCGAAGGCAGACGCTTAACGACTGAGCCACCCAGGCGCCCCCTAAACAATAATTTTTTAAGAGTGAAAACTATATTTTCCAAAAACACAAAAAAGTGAGAAAAATGACATTATTTTACATTTTTAAAAATCCCTGGCTTAATAAAAGCTAGATTTTCATATTTGCCTCTGAATGTGATCTATTGTAATACTGTTTTTATTAAAGTATGTGAAGAAAATCTAGCCTGTCACAGATACGTTGGAAAAGGGAGATGTATTTTCATAGCCTTTTCAGATAATTGTGACTGTTATTTGATACTACACCAAAATTCAACAAATAGAAATTTCTCGAGGATTAGTTGCAGTATGTTCCTCTGTTACATTAAAATTCATGGGTCTGTCTTAAACTTTGAATGGATCTTTCACCTACACGTGACTGTATACCATCATGAAGTGGTGATCTGAAAAATATGTGTTCACTGAATTACGCAGACCTTCCAAAATGTTGACACGTTCCAAACAATATTTAAAACGCATGTTTGTTAACAACACTACTGATCTCATCAGAAAAGTCTTAAGAATTGAGAGCATCAGGCTCATGATGACATATACACATTTTCCAAAATCTGATTTTTGCCTAAAAGTTCCAATTTTATTATTGGCAACAAATAATGTCAGTTGTTTTCCTTGAAGCAACAGGCTCACTTTGTTCACTTTTGAGAAAATATCTGCCAAATATCTGAGTCAGAATAAACATAGTTTGTTTGTCAATCGTCCTTTTAAGTAAATAGGATGCTCCCTGAAAAGACCTGCTAGCTCAGCTCAGAACTTAATCACACATCATACTTCAGAGGGGAGGTGGATGGGGGGATGGGTGAAATAGGTGAAGGGGATTAAGAGCACACTTATTTCAGTGAGCACTAAGCAATGTATGGAATCGTTCGATCACTATATTGTACACCTGAAACTAATATAACACTATGTTAACTATGCTGGAATTAAAATAAAAAAACTTCATAAAAATATAGAAGTGCTTTACACATACTTCTTTTGTCAGAGAGAATATTAAAAAGATATATACTTGGGGTCAAGATACAATAAAGTTAATTTTTACTGCTTCATTAAGGACATTCTTACTTAAAACTGACATTTTTTTTTCAAACTGTGACTACGTATCAGTGAATATAATGATTACTAGTACAGTGTGGTGCCACTCTCTTGATGCACAATGAGACTTCAGTAGTTTTAATTGTCACTGCTTTTGCAGCATCAATATAAATCGCAAAAGAACTTAAAAAGCAATCATTTTAACCTCATAGGCCCCCTCCAAGGGTCTTGATGATTGCCTGTGTTCTGTGGACCAAACTGAAAATCTCTGGGTGACAGCACCGTATTGAAAAGGAGTCTGAAGAAATGCCAGTCCACCAGGGGTTGAGACCGACATATCACGTATCCTACAGAACAAGTACCCACTTAACATAACTTAATTGACCGCATTTACCACTGGTTTGCTTTGAAAGCAGAGTGTGATATGTTGACAGGGCAGGGCATGAGACTAGTGGTAGTAGCAAAAAAGCAGCAAAAAATCTGGAGCATAGACCCAGTGAGGGGACGGGAGGTTTGGATAGGTAGATACTTAAATTTTAATTCACACAAAGCCAAAAGGTGAAAATAAGAATTAAAGGAAGGAAGAAAAGGTCCTCCATCCTGAGCAGAATTATCACCTCACACCCACTTTCACGTCACTCACTTACCCACTAATTTCCTCATCAAAAAAGTGAGTGGAAAATTAATGGCAATAACTAGGGGGAGGTAGGCAGGGCCTATCACAACAGTTTTGTACAGCACAGCATGCAGGACCGGCATGGGTATTCTCCAGTCTTGTCACTGGGCTGTGCAGTCCACAGACTACACCCTAAATGGCAGAGATCAAACTGGGGGTTTTGTAACAAGGCCAAGTGTCATACACCCTGCCCCCACTATTAGAGTCTTCTTCAGTGTCCCTGCTAGAACCAAAAACACTTTCTTCTGGGTTTCTAGGTTTATAGTTAGTTTTGCCAGCCCATTTTAATTTAGCTGTAATTCTAGATTTAACATCTAGAAACAGGTGCCCACTAGCAGGATGTGATATAGCCCGAATGGTCTTTATTCTCATTGTCAAGTGTGTGCCTCTGGACATCAAGAGTATTGTTTATTTTTATTGACCTAGGAATTTGATCTCTGGAAACATATTCCTAAAAATAATTCTAATTACAGAGAAACATCTAGCCACATGCTGTTCATAGCAGAGAAACAAGTCAAGCTACAAGGCAAGGTTAAGTAAACCATGGTCCCTCTACTTGATGGATTAGAAGCAGCCATTATAAATGACTAAATATGCAAGATACCAAAAAGAAAACAAAAACTTATGACAAATTGAAAAAGAAAAAACCCAAATAAATTGCCACAATGTAAAAGATTGGGAAAAAAAAAACCCACAAAACACACAAAAAACCTATCATTAGTAGCTGATAGTAGAAAGTAAAATTATTTTTAAATGTGTAAAAAATGTGTACATTTTTCTACCTTTTATTTATCAAATGTTTGTGCAGCACCAATAAGTGGCAGGCATTGTTCTAGATGATTGACATACATCAGTGAATAAAACAAAGCTTACATGAAGCTTACATTCTTGCAGACGGAGATAGACAAATAAGCACATTGATCATGTCAAGTATGTAGTTTGTTTGAAGGTATTAAATACTATAAAAAAAGAAGCACAGAGAGAAAACGGGTTGAGAACAGTCAAATGTCACCTTCTCAACAAGGCCTATACTGACATCCCCCAGATATCTGTTTGATTAACCCTCATCTTCAAGTGTCTGGAGGATTATTAGAGTATTCCAGGCAGAGGAAAAAGCTAGGGCAAGACCCTAGGATGTGAGTGTGCCTGGTGTGTTAAAAACATAGTCAAGGCAGAATGAGAGCAGGGGAAAGTAGTAGAGGAGGTCAGAGCGATAATGAGGGGCCCAATGACGTGGCCTTTGTCGGCCATTGTACAGACTACGGCTTTTACTAAGTGTAAAAAAAAAAGTATGGGTTTATTATTGAAAATTAGAAAAAAATGTCTGTTTCAATGAGGTCGACATTATAAAAAGTCATGTCTTATAGGCTGTGTGGACAGCCCCTGCCATCCTTTGATCTTGGCAGTTGCTTCATCCAACTGCATATTGCTTTTCTCCCTCCTAAAGGAAGCTGGACAGAGCCTCCCAAACCAGCACAGAGGTAACCCTCACCAGACAAGAGCGTATCTGTGGACAAGGTTAAATCAGAGGCTGCATTCCTCCCCTAGAATCTTTAAATGCTTACCCCGTTTCAGTGACTGACTGATCATCTCAGTTGTCCCTCCACCAGGCTGCTGGGACTGAGGCTCACTCACACCCAAAGCAGCACATTTACTTACCATTCTCACTCCATAGCTTTGTCTTCTGTGCTTTCAGGTCATTTACCAACTGAGTCACTTCATCTAGTTTTGCATTTGCTTCATTCAAGCGCTCTTCATACAGACTACAGAGCTTCTCAGAGTTAGTCCATGAGTTGAGAATGAAGGGTTGGATATGGTTCATGGAGTCCAGGCTGAAATAGCTGCATAAGAAAGGGAGGTGCGGTTTCTGGGACCCCTGTACTCTCTTCTGCTCTGAAGGCCACAGCTAACATTTGGGAAACTGTATCTTCTAATTTCAGCAAACACAATAAGCTCAAGGTCTGGGCCTTTAAGGGTCCAAATTTCTTAGGCTATAGGTGTCACATAGAAACCCAACTCTCTGGGTATTGGGACACTCTCTAAAATTCTTTGGTCTTCTAAAGGAGGAAACATGCCAAATATTGATGAAGTACATAATCACTTCCTGACATTATATTATATATTTAACCATCTTTCTCTCCCACTAGAATAGGTTTCATGAAAGTAGAGATTCTGTTTGATCACAGAGAATCCCTCAGTGCCTAGAATAGTGTCAAGCACATACGAGAAGCTCAATAAACAACTGGGGACAGGCAGAGGAGAGGGAAGGAACAGGGGAAGAAGAAAGGAAATCCAAAGGCTGACCAAGCAGTATAGAAGAAAGTAGATAGATCTGAGGTGCAATGGCTTAATAATGGAAATTTGAACTGTGAAAGCAACTGCATCCTCTGGATCACTAAGGCTGCAGACTCAAGGTAACCCTGTTGAGTTAACACTTAAATTCTAAACTCCAATTTCTCAGAATGGGTTTTTCGTGCTTGCAGGAAAGGATATGCCATTTGGCCTTTGTACTTCTACCTGATTTAAGTAACCAAACTAACCATTAGATTTCTGCCACACCCTGGAACTAATGCTAGTAAGTTTGAGACTCAAGATTCTTAAACAGGACCAAGAGCTGCCAGATGTAAAATGGTTGTATCTCCTTTACCTAGCTGTAGCTTGCATACTTGTTATTAATATGATCAGAAATTACATTGGTGGTTCTATAGATCTATAGTTCCACAGATAGCTGTTTGTTTTGCTCTTTACGTATATTAAATCTTAATCCATACAACAGTCCCATGAGATCTTTGTTTCTACAATGAGTGCTACAGAAAAGGAAGAATTAGGGATCACATCAATGGCATTCCAAGAAAATGGTGATGTGTGTGAAATCTGGTGGTGAGCCTAACAGTCTGAATGTTTACCTAATTTGCGGTGGTGTGGCAATGGCCAAGGACCAGCAACATTCAAAAGATGCCAGGTTTAGTCTTCTGGAAAACCCCTAAATCAGCAAAAGCCTTGGAGACCTCCAGCTAGAGCCAACTCTATGTTGAAGATTATTCTCTTCAAGCTTACACTAGTGACTATTCTAAACTCCCAATGAAAAACTACCAGATTGCATCTTCTTATAACCCCAAGGCAGTCTGCTATGCTTGACACAAAATAGGTACTTAATAAATGTTTAAGACAATCAAATTATTGCCTTAGTGGGAGATTGGCCAACATTCCCACTAAAGTTTACTTAGAGGTCATATTCAAGCTTTCCTTATAATCCTCAACCCCCAAATTTACTATTAATTTGGTCAAGATATCATCCACTGATTAGCAAACAAGTAAAGAGCCAAATCAGGTGCATACTCATTTGGAGGCTGAAGACGAATGTCATATAGTTCAAGCTCAAAGATGTCCTATAGCACACCCAGGATTGTTGGTGATTGTGCAACTAAACTTGGCAGAGATTTGATGGCCAGCTTCTTATACAATGTCATCAGAATCATGTAGGTTAGAGCCCTGAGGTTAAATGTCAGGCACACTCAAATACCCACTCTCCACTGGCTACTAGAAAAAAGCTATAGTAGTGAAATATGTAACGGTCTTTAGATGGTCTGAAATTTTTAATTATATTTTGAATGTTGAATAGTTTGCTCTCACTCCTAAAAGCAATTTGACAAAGTTGGCACACTCATTTTTTTTTCATCAAAATATCCCTCAAGAGTTCAGACTGACTCTGTTTTATAAATGAGAAAACAGAGTCAGAGAGGCTAACCACCTTGTCCAAATTCACACAGCTAGGGAGTGTTGGAATTAGGATTTGCACTGATAACGGCCTGTGCAGAGGCAAGGAAAAAAAAAGTCAAATACTAGATTCCTAAGTATCTGTTATATGAAGTAGTAATGACAAAGGGAACGTTACATTGACAGCCTAGTTGACTCATATTGTCACGAATCCTGAGTGCCAGAGGAAACTGGATAAAAATATGATAACTATGTGAACCATCTTTATTTTATGTTGCCTCCAATAAAAAATGACCCATTAACTGGGACAGGAAGAATACATCCAGGTGTGAGGAATGGCACTTCTGTTTATGGCCCTCAATATTCTATGCTCTGCACCTGTTTGCTGAGGGTGAAAGAACACAGAGATCTACAAGACAACTCAGGCAATGGTGTGTGGAAATGGCAAGCAAAGGAGCCAGAGAATCCCCAGTTTTTAAGAGACTCCTGTGTAGTAAGGCCCAGCTGGGCTGTATGTATCTGCAGAGTAGCAGCCACCTGGGTACACAGAAAAGACACCTGCTCTGAGGCATAGCTTCATATGGTAGGTATTTCATGGGCAATGTTAACCACTGGCAGAGCCTTTCCAATTTACAATGTATTTTTTATAAGCAGGATCTGCAAAAGACATTGAAATTGTTTATCTAAAGGTAGCCTACACAGGGACATATCATTCAAATGGGTTGTAACTGAAGGTATAAATTCAAATTTAAGCACAAAGGATAGGCACTAAATTTTCATACCAGGAAAGAAGAGGTTAATGGAATAATGTATATTAATCTTAAAGCTGATTCTTAAAATGCTGCCTAAAAATGCTGTCTCCCAAAAATGCAGGAACCAATGGGAATTCAAAATAATCAAGATAATTGTGAGATTGCCTATAACTTCTAAATTTCCCTGGGCTTCTCTGTCAGCATAATATACTTTTTGAAAATGCTTCAGTTTCCACTGTACCACTGAGTATTGGCATTCCTGGCATTATAATTCAGGAAAAGATGAAATAAACAATTCAAGAAAAATTTCAGCATAATGTATATGCCTATGAGAGTGAACAGAATCAATTTATCTCACCAAGAAATATTTACAGCAGCAGCGGAATGTGGCCACCCACCAACATAAACAGGATTGGGAGTCGAGGCCCATCTCTACCATAATTGTATGACCTTGGGTAGTCACTGAACCTATGAGCCATAGAATTCCCAAGAGGCATATGTAAAAGTTAATGCTAGTACTTGAGTATAAAGGTTATGCATATCATGTACTGAGTATGAGTAAAATAAGACCTAGTTTCTGCCTTAGAGATGCTTTCTATTTAAGCAAAGTTAAAAGACTATATAATGCAGTAGTACAAGAGGGATCCCAAAAGTGCTACAGTAATTCTGAAACAGATAAAGTCTTAATATGGAAAGTTGAACTTGAGCATTCCAGGGAGAGGGCTTAGTTTGGAAAAGGCATATTGGTGGAAAAAGGATATTTGATGGAAGGCAAACATTCTAGCTTGGCTGAAATAGAAGGCCCATGAAGCAAAGTAATGGAATCTAAAATTGGCAGGGCAAATTGAGTCAGATCACAGGCCAAAGGGTACTTTGAAAAGCGGCAGTTTGGAGTTCACTGTTAAGCAGGGACATGATTCTATAAAGCCATGTCTAGAGATATTCATATAGATACTATATAGGATAGATTGAAACAAAGAAAAACTAGAAGCAAAAAAGGTAATTTAGGAAACCACTTTAATAGTCCAGTTAAAAGGTAATGAAAGTCCTATCTGCATGTGAGAATAGAATGGAAAACTGTAAGACAGTGAAGAATTGACCTGCTGTAAGAATTGATTGGAAAGCAAAGAACAAGAGAGGAAACAAATAATCAATTACAGGCCTAGAGCCTGGGTGATGGGAAGAAACAGGGTTCCAGTGACAGAAATGTCCAGAAGAAACACCAGATTCAGAAGAAGTTGATGAGTTTGGTTTTAGACACACTAATTTGAGGAAAGGAAGACATTACTGATCTTTGAAAGAACAACTTAAGAGAATACTTTTAAGAAGAGCAGGGGTAATAAAAGACAGCAGGGGTTACAGGATTGAGGAGGTAGTGAGGCATATATATCTGCTGGTGGGAGCTAGCTTCCTAAGATGGCTTCCCAATGACCAACACCCTTGGTATTTACACTTTTGTATAGATCCCTACCCTTTGACTTCTAACTGAATCACTCCACTGCACTGTAAGTCTGCCTCACTAGAATTGTTGCAGCATCTGTCTTGGTCTCTTGCAATACTTGCTCTTGTGCCCTAAATTGCCTTGTAAGAAGTCCAGGTCCCCCGTGTTTGCCATGCTATGAGGAAACCCACACTAGCCACATGGCAAGAAAGATTTCCAACTAGCCCCCAGCCATTCTAGTTAGTTGTGCAGCCCAGGAGCCAGACATGAGAATGAATAAACCTTCAGATGACTCCAGTCTCAACTGCCATCTGAGCTAAGCCTGGCAACCCCAGAACCAAGAGAGATGATAATAAATTGCTGTTTCAAGCTACAAGGTTTGGGGATGATTTGTTATACAGCAATGGATAAATGGAACAATACTCTTTGGTCAAGGAGACAGAGGCGGATATGGATAGACTTTGCTTTCCTCTTCCTAGTATCCGAGGAAAAGTTTTTCTTATTTTGGTTTGTTTTTGCAATGGGTGAATAATGGTTATGTGGAAAAATTTTTTATTCTTTGGGACAAGAAAAAAAGAAATGGATGAGTATAAGAAAAATATAAGGTGAAGAGAGAAGTTATACTGAATGGTCTTGATCTTATCAGTTAGGTCTTACCATTTATTGAAAAGGATTTAGAAAGTCAGGGTTACAACCTGAGGGAGGATTTTGTTTAAAATACAACAGTGAATTAGAAGAATAAAGAACTTCTGAGCAGCAATGAAATTCTAGAGGAAATTGGAAAGTATGAAATTCATATCTAATTAGTATGGATTTACGGTGAACCTATCAACAGTTTTATGACTATGAATTCCTACTAAGACGTGCAGAAACAGAAGAATTCCTGAGGATAAACAAGAGGCACAGTAGACTATAAAGAGTAAGGACTTCTAGAGACTCATTTGGGCTGAGGAAAGCAAATGAAGCCTACAGGGCATGGAGGAAGAATGCTTTCATTGCTGAGAGAAAGAGGAGTCCACATAAAAGGAAGAATACAGAAGAGAGAGAGGAGAGAGGACTTAAATCTTTACTAGATTTACATTCTAAGATAATTGAGGGTGGGATGGCAGGGATAGTGGGGAGAAAGAAAGGGAAGGAAAAGCAGGGTGGTTGTGTTTCTTTCCACTTAATGAGGTTTTTAAAGGGAATTAATGCTAAATATTTTAGGAGTCACTCAGTCTTTCTGAAGAAATGCTACATTTTTCTGGCTATAGTCCATGAAGGTTAAGCTTTATTGTTGGTTTGTCTCTTTCCCAGATAACTTTACAAATTCTGCTCACAAGGAGAATGTGACTCTGGCTACAGACATACCTTGGAGATACTGCAGGCTCAGTGCCAGACCATGCAATAAAGGTAATATCACAATAAAGTGAGTCAGCGAATTTTTTGGTTTCCCAGTGCTCATAAAAGTTATATTTATACTATATTGTAGTCTATTAACTGTGTAATAGCATTATGTCTAAAAAAATGTGTATGCCATAATTTAAAATGCTTTATTGCTAAAAAATGCTAACCATCATCTGAGCTTTCAGTGAGTCATCATCTTTTTGCCGGTGGAGGATCTTGCTCAACGTTGATGGCTGCTGATTGATCAAGGTGGTGGTTGCTGAAGGTTGGGGTGGCTGTGGCAATTTTTTAAAATAAGACAACAATGAGTTTTGACACAATTGACTCTTCCTTTCATAAATGATTTCTGTGTAGCATGTGATGCTGTTAGATTGCATTCTACCCATGGTAGAACTTCCTTCGAAATTGGAGTCAATCCTTTCAAACCCTGCTGCTGCTTTCTTTATCAGCTAAGTTTATGTAATATTCTAAATCCTTTGTTACCACTTCAACAGTCTTCACAGCATCTTCACCAGGAGTAGATTCTGTCTCAAGAAACCACTTTCTTTGCTCATCCATAAATAGCAACTCCTTAGGTTAAAGTTGTGTCATGAGATTGCAGCCCTTCAATCCCATCTTCAGGCTCTACTTCTAATTCTAGTTCTCTTGCAATTTCCACCACATCTTCAGTTACTTCCTCCAGTGGAGTCTTGAACCTCTCAAAGTTATCCAGAAGGGTTTGGAACCAACTTCTTCAAAACTCCTGTTAATGTTGATATTTTGACGTCTTCCTATGAATCATGAATGTTCTTAATGTAGAATGTTCTTAATCTAGAATGGTGAATGCTTTCCAGAAGATTTTCAATTTACTTGGCCCAGATCCATCAGTGATGGATCTGTGGCAGCTATAGACCTAAAAAATATATTTCTTAAATCATGAAATTTGAAAGTCAAAATGACTCCTTGATCCATGGGCTACAGAATGGCTGTTGTGTTAGCAGGCACGAAGACAACATGAATCTTGTTGTATATCTTCATTAGAGCTCTTCAGTGACCAGCTGCATTGTCAATGAGTAGTACCATTTTGAAAGGAATTTTCTTTTCCAAGCAGTAGGTCTCAACAGTGGGCTTCAAATATGTGCTATCATTCAGGCTTTGTTTTTCCATTCCTAGAGCACAGGCAAAGTAGATTTAGCACAATTCTTAAGGGTCCTCAGGTTTTCAGAATGGCAAATGAGCATTAGCTTCAACTTGAGCCCCTAAAGTTAGCATGTCCTTTGAAGCCCAGGCATTGCCTTCTCCTCTCTAGCTAGGAAAGTTCTGCATGGCATCTTCTTCCAATAGAAGGCTGTCTACATTGAGTTTCTTTGTTTAGGGTAGCCACCTCCATGAATTATTTAAGCCAGATCTTCTGGAAAACTTGCTGCAATTTCTACATCAGCACTTGCTGCTTCACCTGGCACTTTTATATTATAGAGACAGCTTCTTTCCTTAAGCCTCATGAATGAACCTCAGCTAGCTTCAAACATGTCCTGCAGCTTTCTCACCTCTCTTGGCCTTCACAGAATTGGAGAGTTAGGCCCTTGCTCTGGATTAGGTTTTAGCTTAAGGGAATGATGTAGCTGGTTTGATCTCCTATCCAGACCATTAAAACTTTCTCCATTATCAGCAATAAGGCTGTTTTACTTGCTTATAATTCATGGGCTCACTGGAGTAGCACTTTTAATTTCCTTCAAGAATTTTTCCTTTGCATTCACAAGTTGGCTAACCATTTGGCACAAGAGGCCTAGCCAACTTTCAGCCTGTCTTGGCTTCCAAAATGCCTTCCTCACTAAGATTAATCATTTCTAGCTTTTGATTTAAAGTGAGAGATGTACAACTCTTCCTTTCACTTGAACACTCAGAAGGCATTTTAAAGTTATTAATTGGCCTAATTTCAATATTGTTGTGTCTCAGGGAATAGAGAGGCCTCAGGAGAGGGAGAGAGGAGAATGGCCGTTTGGCAGAGCGGTCAGGACACACACATTTATCCATTAAGGCTGCCTTCTTATATTGGGCGTGGTTCTTGGTGCCCCCAAACAATTGCAACAATAACATCAAAGATCACTGATCATAGATCACCATAATAAATATAATCATAAGGAAAAAGTTTGAAATGTTGTGAGAATCACCAAACTGTGGCACAGAGACATGGAGTGAGAAAATGCCGTTAGATAAATGGCACCAATAGACTTGCTCAACTTAGGGCTGCCACAAGCCTTCAATGGTAAAAAACACAATATCTGTGAAGCATAATGAAGCAAAGCTCAATAAAATGTTGTATGCCTGTATTTGTTCTGCTTAACCTAACATAAGCCTTTTCTCAAATACCAGAAGGTAGAATGGCCATTACCTGTGATCTGATACTAGTCATTTGATAAAAGAGCTTGTACTATATGGATTAATGGGCTCAGTGAAGAAAGAACATATGGTGAAACGTCCTTCTAAGTGCTGGCTGGTTAAAGAGATGCCAGAAAAGATGAGGGGGAAAAGGTCTCTCCTGTTAGCAAAGCTCTTTTTGTCCACCATTCATTGAGACAAACACTAGAGTGTCTGAGCCACCCCCAAGGAGTGTTCCCAATCAATGCCATTTTTCAAGAGAGACATGCCACTCACATAACTAGTGGCTTCACTTTTCACCCTACTTATTTATGTTGTCACCAGAAAGATCCACAAGAAACATGGACTGGAATTCCAATAAAACCAGAAGCTACTATCAGGCTACATTAAGGTAATAGCCACGTGACCTTCACAATGTCCACTGAGATTAAGCCGGATTCTAGTCAATCTAAAGAACTATAGCCTCCATTAGCAAACACCTCAAGTCACCAGTCTCATTTATTTTTCTTTCCCTTCCCCTCCCCCACCTACTTTCATGTTCTGAAGTCTGTAAAGTAGACTTAGGAATGTTTACCTTAGCTCTGGTCATCTGCTCAACATTGGTCAGGAGGTCATCCACTTCTAGCTGCAAGTCACTCTTGTCTTTTTCTAATTTCTGCTTGACCTGTTGTAAATTTTCAAGCCAACCTTGGAGCTCAGCCAGGCTGTTTGCATGTCTCTTCTTCAAAGTGGCAGAAGTTGCCTCGAAGTACAGTGTAGCCTCTTCCATGTCTCAGTGAAGCTTCTGAAATTTTGTTTCCTGTTTCTTAGTTATGTCCAGTTGAGCCAAACTGGTGCCTCCTGCCTCCTCCAGCCTCTCATTCAAGGCTTCCAATTCTTGGGTGAGGTCAGCTCTCTCCCTTTCCATCTTAGCTCGGGTGGTCCTTTCAACTTCCAGTTCCCTTTTTAAAGCCTGTATCTTTATCTGCAGCAATAAATAATTTTGACTTTTACAAAGCACTTGTAGCATATTTTATACTGAAGAGCTTTACTGTACTTTTTATATATTTCTCAACACTAAGAAAAGTCACATAACACTCTTGGTTCCCATTTTATATAAAGAAGATGGAATACAGAGAGATTAAATTATTTTTCCCAAATCAGTACAAAAACCAGAATTCAAATGTGCAGTTCCTCCAGATCTTCCAGTCCTTGGTGATGAGCAACTTCATAACTTCTATACATGGACGGGAAACTACAGTAAAGAGCAGTTTCCAAAGCAATAAGGAAACATTTTTCATACAACAAGAAAAAAATTTAAAGAGATTTAATAAAAACTAACATGATGAATTTTATATACAATACCTCACTCCTCTAGAATTAGTTTACCAATCTCAATTATTGGGAACTTGGGCAAATATCTGAAGAATAGAATGAATATCTCTGATATCCAATATCCAAGCAACTCACTCATAAGAAAGAGCATCAATGTAATTTTACACACAATTCTGACAAACTTGGTTACTTGGCTCCTTAGTCTGCAGGTGATTTCAAGTACCAGGAAATCTGACGTAACAAATGAGAATTGGTGGAGGAATGAGGACTGCTACCATGAATAGTAATCTGATACCATGAGAGGAAGAATTACCAGATAAAGGAAATTAGTGATAAGAACCCCCAGAGCCCAAAACCCTTTTAGTGTAAGGGCAAATAGCTCTACAAATCTTGATAGCATCATTAGAGTACAGGGAAGCCACTGCTGTTCATTAACATTGCCTTTAATAATTAGGCATAGATTAGGGGTGAAAAAGGATAAGATCTATTTTAGAATATGTCTTCCTTTCCTTTAAATAAGAGTACCATGGCTAGAGAATGCTGATTTCTAGATCATGCCAATACGTAGGCTACCAGATCTGGTGCTATGACAGAAAAGGTGCTAAAAAAATTTATGACTTCCGCACCCAAGTAAACACGATCACCTTCCAACGAGTTATTTTGGGATCCAATAACTTTATCCCAAACAATACTATCATTAAACCAAACATTTCTGGAACATCTCCTCAGAAATAATCTTTAGAGCATTTTTTTTAAGTCATCAAGGGAAGAGAATTTGTCTTTTGGATAAACTGAAATTTCTGAGTCTTTTTATTTTGGATAAAGTCAAGTATCATTTGAAGACAAGCCCGGTGAATATGATAGATAATCGCTTGGAGATTAATATTGTGTTTGAAATCATGCCTATAAATCAGTGAGACTGACTTTCTTATTCGGTTCAAAATGTCTCAGAAAATAATTATCAGAAAGAGGCTCAAAATTATTTTGAGTAATGGCTATATTACTGAGATAAATATTTAGCTCCAAAGGAAAAACATCTATCATACAGATGTATATGCATACAGCATATGTAAGGAGTTATATATATGTGTGTGTATGTATATGTATATACCCATACATACTTATATTACTCTATAACATGGTCAAATAGTATAAAACAGCTACCTGGTCTAAAACTTATAAATAGCTTCCCATTATTAAATAATGTTTTGAGACTACAAGTAGATACAAAACAGATTTTCAGCACAGAAACGGAATTGCCTTCTAATCACAAAGACTAATCATTATAAAAAATTAAATTGCTAACACTGAATGCTTACCATGGATCAGGCTCTATGCTTACCACTTAAATGTACTGTTGCATTTAATAATACTAGCTCAAGGTTGTCAGGAAGATTAATAACTGAAAAAATAAATGCCTAGGATTTTAGCACAATGTTTGGTTCACCGCAAATATTCAACAAATTATCTATATTTTTATAGATAAGAAAATCTAAGTTTAAAAAGTAATTTTCCCAAGTCACCTATCTGGGGAATGCCACAGTCTCCCTTCTTAACCACTGCTCTTTTCTGCTTCTGTCCATAGTTGGCTAAGCGTATGGATACCCTGACAAAGCATTTGTTACTGAAGTACCTATTATCACCCGTGAATCTACATATAGCTACACACAGGTATTTGATAAATGATTACCTGAAGCTCTTTAGCCATGTTTTGAAGCTGAGCCACCGGTCCTTTCTCCTTCCCCACCTTTAAATTCATCTGATTCATTTCTAGTTCTTTCCTGTTAGGGAAAAATGTATCAAATGGAATTGTTTAGAGTGATAACATTTGGCTTGAATATTTTTAAAATTATAGTAATGACACATGAATTCATTCTCATTGCAAAAACTCAACTATTATATCTATATCTGAAATCTCCTTGGCTATCACACCCAATCTTTGTTCCTTCCCTAGAGGTAAACACCATTATCAATTTGGTATGAATCCTTCCAGACATTTTTCTAAGTATTGACATACATTTGTGTTTACATATCGGTAGAAATAGTTTCATTTTCTTTACTGTGAAAGGTATAATATGGTATGTATTTGTATTTATAGTTCCATAACTTATTTTTAACCCAGTAACACATTGGAGGTTTTTCCATGTCTTATTTTTAACCCAATAACACATTGGAGGTTTTTCCATGTTGGCCCACACAAAAATGACTTCATTTAAAAATTAACTGTGACATACTATTCCATGATTTAGACATGCTGTAATTTATCCATTTCCCTATTAATAAGCCCTCAAGTTTTCCCCAATATTTTCCTTTTGTAAATAACACCATTCATATCCATGCCCTCTTGTGTACACATGAGTGTTTCCTTAGAGTGGCTACAAAGCAGGGAATGCCTGGGTCAAGTATAAGTGTGTGCTTAAAATTATATAACCCTGCCCTTTGCCCTGCAATAGCAGTGTGAGATTATTCCTCGACATTTACACTTAGTATTAGCATACTTCTAAATTTTTCCTAGTCGGAGAGAAATTAGAATATCTTTCTTTTTAATGTCTTTGTTTAACAGTGAGGCAGCATCTTGTCAACTATGAGGATTCAAAAATGGCCAATAAGCCAAATAAACCACCTGGTGGTATCCTTTAATCATTTGTCTGCTAGCCTATTCAAATAATTATTGAACTATAGATTTCCTTTTAGTATCCTTATTTTCTGATTTCTGCTGCAAATATTTCTCCCATCTTATATAACTTGTTCTGATTTTGTGTTGCGTTTTGCCACATAAATGTTTAAATATTTGATATCATTAGATGTATCAAAATATTCTTTTTCTGTCTTTGGCTTTTGTCACTTATTCTAGAAAACTTAACCCGCCATTTTCCCCAAGACCTTTCACCTATATTGTCTTCCAGTGATTTTTGTTGTCTTTATTGTGGTAAGAACATTTAACATGAGACCTACCCTCTTAACAAATATTTAAGTGCACAATACAGTAATGCTAACTATAGGTACATTGTTGTACAGCAGATTTCTAGAACTCAGTCATCTTGCATAACTGAAACTTCATACCTGTTAAATAATACCCCTATTTTCCACTCCCTCCAGCCCCTAGCACTCCCCGTTCTACTCTGTTTCTACAAGTTTGACTATTTTAGATGTCTCATATAAATACAATCATGAAGTATTTGTTCTTTTATGATTCCCTATTTCACTTAGCATAGTATCCTCCAGGTTCATCTACGGTGTCACATACGGCAGGGTTTCCTTCTTTTTAAAGGCTGAATAATATTCCATTATATGTATACACCACATTTTCTTTATCCATTTATCCATCAGTGGACAGTTATGTTGCTTCTGTGTCTTAGCTATTGTAAATAATGCTGCATCTTCTAGTGGTTAGCCTTGTTTTCACATTTAATTCTTTAATGCAACTGGATTTTGTGTGTGTGAATAGTGCGAGGTAGAAATTTAACTTTCATCTCAGACAATGAATAGCTAATGATCTCAGCACCATTTATTAAGTACTCTATCCAGTCATCACTAATTTGAAATGCCACCTTTATCATGTATTTTTTTATATATACATAGGTCCATTTAGAGAAAAAGTTTTATAGTTAAGGTTGTACCTTTCTAAAAACACAGATTTCTAAAATGCCAGAGCTCTTTGACTTAGGGCCTACAAGGACATGGGGCATCATCTTCACTTTGCTGAGCTGAAACGTCATCTTAAAATTGAATGCTCAGGGACCTCTATCATAGTTTCAAAGTTCCACACATTTATAGGATTACTTATTTCTTTTTTTCCAAACATCTATCAAGTCCACTAACTCCTTAGAATATTAATCAAGCCTGAACATGAGCATGTATCATGGCAACTCATGCACACAGAAAAACCAGAGGCTCATAGCTACTCACTTGACTCTCTTCTCTTCTTCCCTGTAACCCTAGTGAACGACACGTTCCCAGCTTTATCCTGTCCTTACCTCACTCTTGGGCCTCACTGCTTCCCCCTTTTATTTGATCTATTCGCAATAACTTGAAAATCCCTAATGGTTAGAATTAAAGTCTAGCTAAGCAGGGGATGACAAGAGACAAGATGAGAAAGTCCATTTCACTGAGTAGTGAAACTAAACTGAGGGCCCATTTTGCCCTAAGTTCATGTGAGCCGAAAGTTCCACTAATTTTCATTGTTATGTTTTGCTTTAAATTTTAAGATTGGATATTTCTATGGTAAATTAGTTGATAGAAAAGCTATATAAATAACAATGAAGTTATATCTGGCAAACTTTTTTAAAGTGACCAGAGGCCTGTATTGAACTTCACATTAGGGTTTTTTTGTTTGTTTTTATTGGTTTTGTTTTATTATTATTATTGTTATTTACTTTTATTCCAGTGGTTTCATCATGAGTAAAAGAGGTGAGCCATTTTTTTTTTTAAGATTTTATTTATTTATTTGAGAGAGAGAGAATGAGAGATAGAGAGCACGAGAGGGAAGAGGGTCAGAGGAAGAAGCAGACTCCCTGCTGAGCAGGGAGCCCGATGTGGGACTCGATCCCAGGACTCCAGGATCATGACCCGAGATGAAGGCAGTCGCTTAACCAACTGAGCCACCCAGGCGCCCGAGGTGAGCCACTCTTATCTTTGGACTTGTAGCCTCAAATTTCAATAATTCACATCTCACATGCCTTACACCTTTCTTTCCCACCTGCTAGTCAGATACCTTCTCAGTCATATTCTTCTCGATTATGCATTTACTCTCTTTTTACAACCATATAATAAAGTCCAGCAAAAAAAAAAAAAAAAAATCATTTCCTAGGCTTGTTATCTTCCCCTTCAGGTCTTAAGACATCTGTCCCTGGAGTCATGAGGATCAATGACATGAGAGAGCGGTTCCTTCCACCCTAAGGTCTTCCAGAATGTTGCGTCAACAGCAAGGTGGCTTACTTGCTCAGCTTCTCTACCAGTTGCACCTGGCCGCTCTCCAGGTGCTCCATACTCACGCGCTGCAGCTTAAAATCGCCCTCCAGTTTGCTCTTTTCCCTCTCACAGTTCATTCTTGCTTTCCTCTCCTGACCTTCAAGCTGACAAAAGGAGGTATTATTTAGCCAAATAAATTGGTAAAGTTTATACTTCACTAGATGTGTTCATGAACCCTTACCTTCTGAAAAAAGAAAGAAAAATACAAGCACATATTATGTAAATGATGCCCAGCTGTGTAGATATCTTAAATATTGCATGCATTGATAAGACAACAAAAAATCTAGAAATTACAGTGATGAAAGACAACTTTGGAGATTAAGGAGTATGAGCTCTGTCCTAAGAAAGGAGCCAATAATAAAAGCCAGGGAGCCCTTATTTGATTGTTTCTCACTGATGGGAAGCCCACTTCGTCATACGGCAGCTCATTTCATGGGTGGATAAGTCCATTTACTCAGGAGTGCTTCTTCATAAGAAGCCAAAACATTCTCTGTAAATTCTTCCTATGAGTCTAAGCTCAGCTCCCTAGAGCAACACCAAGCAAATCTATCTCCACACAATCATCTATGAATATGAGGCAGCTGTCCTGAATCTCCCAACTCAGTATCACAGACCCTTTCATACACATCTCACATGGCATGACTTCCACACCCATTTTCTAGTCCATAACATTATGTCGGATTCTGGTTCCCCACCGGGGTGGTCAGAACTGTCAAAAGTTCAACAGGTCAACTGAGCACTGTCAACAATATTGAGGTTGGTTTAGCAGGAGGCTAGATAACAGTTACAGTATGGCTATTTGTTCACAGATATATTGAAATGTTTACTTTTCAGCAATAGAAGCTATTTCCTGTAACCAGCAAAATATATGAAATTCAAACAGGAGGAGGAGGGAGAATTTCTGGAAGGAGTGTGTAAAAACCTGAAAGTAGATGAACTCCTGGAGAGAACAAGTGAGTGTGTGTGCGTGCATGCGTGAGAGAGAGAGTGCACTAAAGAGCAAGCAAGCGAGCGAGCAAGCGAGCGAGAGAGTGCACGTGCGAGCACACACATACACAGTAAATCCTCATATTGAGGTGTTGTGAGACACACAATCAGTGGAAATAGGAAGAGAATTGAGACAACTAACAGGTAATAGAGGAAACTGATAGACATGAGGAAAAAGAAGCAAGTAATTCAAATAAAAAACCACACCACCCTTGTCAGCAATTTTATAAAGGCTAAGCTTTTGGAACTAATAAGAGAGTGAACGCATCAGCTCTGGCAGCTGGGGGCGGGAAGGAAGAATGGTGAAGCTACCGTGAAGAGTGGTTTGAAACATCTTTATTTCACGGGGTGTTTGGAGGCAGAACAGGGACACCAGCTTTAGAATCTTACAAGTATTTTCCCAAAGCATAGGTCGAACACAGCTTGTGATTTACATACCTTTCAATTATAAATAAACCTCAACACACCACTGGAGACACAACAGGGCTTTTGAACTAATCTTTCAACACTAGTGTCAAATAGAGAACCAGCATATCTGTCGGGCAAAACACCAGGTTCTGTGGGAGCTATGGGGAAAAACAATCAGTCACTTACAGGGATAACCCTTTATAATTCCTCTCAATGTTCTTCTCCCACTGCCCCGGGTTGTGTGAAGGTTGCATTTAAAAACTGACAGATTACATGCTGGGGCTTCTCTTACGCAGAAATGGCTCAGTGTACATCAAGAAACAAACAAACCAGGGGTGCCTGGGTGGCTCAGTCATTAAACGTCTGCCTTCGGCTCAGGTCATGAACCCAGGGTCCTGGGATCGAGCCCCGCATCGGGCTCCCTGCTCTGCGGAAAGCCTGCTTCTCCCTCTCCCCCTACTTATGTTCCCTCTCTCACTGTGTCTCTCTGTCAAATAAATAAATAAAATATTTAGAAAAAAAAGAAATAAACCTCTGTTTCTAAATATTAAAGATACAAGCCATGCTACTAAGTTTTCCCCAAGCTGTCGAGATAAATTAAGTAAAAATCAGAGGTTTGTATACATGCAGACGGCTAACTAGCGAGACACAACACCACCTACCTCATGTACTTGCCATTCCAATTTCAACTTGGCTTTGCTCAGGCTGCTGAGTTTGTCCTCCTCTGTGAGCAGGTCGTCCAGCGTCTGCTGATGGGCCCCCTGCACGACCTTGGCCACTCTGTTAAGTTTGCTCATATCCTCATTTAGAGACTCCACTTCCTCAGTCAGGTTCTTGACCTGTGGGAAGAAGACAGTGAGAGCAGCATTAGAGTTTCCACTGAGAGGGTGGGCATAACGCTAAGGGCTGTTTCAAGTACAGTCTCAAGAGGAATCCAATGTCATAAAGAACCAAAGTTAGCTAAATTCCCAATATATTTCAAAAACTCTAAATTCACTCTTTCTTACACACACACACACACACACACACAGACTTAGGGAATGGGGTATTCTGGCAAAGCAGATATCAGGATAGCTTATTTGATGGCCAGGTTTCAGAGCGTCATATTATTATATAACAAGAACACCACAAAAGGTAGTTTTCTGAGTACTCAGGGGGCACGTAGCAATCTTGTTGTGTCTCAGATCCTGAGCGTGGCAATGAAAGAAGAGTTCCAGCTGTTCAAACATGCAAAAATGGAAGCTGGCTGTATCAGGCCCACATGCTTTTTATGAAAGGGAACCAACGGCCCAAGAGTTGCTATTTAATCGTCTGCCAAAACTACAGTGTCATTCCAGAGACCAGTTGTTTATCAGAGGTTGGATACAGACTCCTCAGCTGGTTTCAGTCTGTACACAGAGGCACAAGTTAAAACCCTCCACTGAAATGAACGGAATGTCAAAATCTGTAACTGGAATTAACATGACATCTTCAAGGTCGAACTTCAAATAATTAATGACAGAGCTGGGTTTGTCATCCCAAATCACCTTTCAGTAAACTGCATCATGCTCGCTCTCCTTCCAAAAAAGGTACTCAGAGGCCCGATGAAACTATTCTGTTCTTTCTACTAGATTTCGGGTATAATAAGATTGAAACAAGTGAAGATGTTTCCTTTGGAAAATTAAGCGGGGTTCCATAAATTTGAATTGGAAATTTGAATCGGGACAGTACAGTTCATCGGACCCTTCATTTTATGCTGGTTTCGACTCGGACTGCTGTAAAGTTGCAGGCTACCGAGTTCATTCATTTGAGCCGAGCAAGTCTGGTACCGGAACCCGATGGGGGGTGGGATTCGGGCACCCAGGCCTCCCTAACATTATCAAAAAAGTACCTTGTGCTCTGTAGCACGCTTCTCCTTCTGTGACTTCACCAATATTGTTTCCAGGTCATCGATTTCTTTCTTCAACTCAGAACATTCATCTTCGAGCTTCTGCCCCCTGGCAGTCAGCTCGGAATTTATCTCCTCTTCTTCCTCCAACCACGCAGACAGCACCTTGACTCTGGCCTCCAGCTGGATCTTGGATTTAATCAGCGACTCGCACTGCTCTTCAACATTTGCCAGGGTCTCTTGCTCCTGCCATGATGAGGAGAAAATTGTTGCCAACAGCTGGAAATTTATCAGCTAGACGAAAATGCTGCTTAACACATAGCAAAGAGATAATTGCCTGCCCTGTGACCAGCACTTTCACCTGCCTTTCCTCAGCAGGTGAAATAAAATTCCCACTTCCCTGATCCTATTGTTGAGAAGTAGAGGAGTTGCTTTGTGCTTGGAGGTGCTTTTGATCTTTCAGGCCATTCAGTAGATTAGATTACCTCTTCTAAAGCACTTAATAGGATCCTGGTGGCCTAAAGGAGCTAACATGCCTCCAAAAATCAGTGGCGTACTGCTTAACTCACAGCTTCTGGAAGCATCCACATGGGCATAGAGTTTGAGGTTTGATACCTGCTCAGAATACAGTCTTTTAGGAAAGGAATGTTCCCGCAGACACTAGAATATTTATAATATTATTATAAGTGCCCTAATGCACTTGTTTTGTATAAACATACATATATATATCTTCAACAGGTAGAATTGTATATTTTTTATTTATAGGCTGAATTTAGAATTCATAAATTTTACTTGCAAGTTACTAACTAGATTTCACTATTATTTCCAATGAAAATCTTTTCCTCAATGATTCTGCCAGTGGTAACTTCCACAAGTTATACAAGTGTAAAATAGTCTTTCCTTTTATCCTTCCAAATATCCTACCTCCAAGTCTCCATTGATTGACCCATTGTTCCTATGTTATGGGTCAAATAAAAAAATGAAGAGGTCAATTGCCTTTTTGCTATAAAAAATGTTTTATAACTTTGAACCTCTCTAATTTGTGTTAGAGGCTAAATAAAACCCCTTCTTTGTGAGCAAGTTCTTAATAAATATAGGTCTCATTGCAACAAAACTTCACATACATCTATCTCCATCTTCCATCTCTAGACCTCATCATCCATCCTTTGCAATATGCCACTCTGGGAAATTTATTATTTTTTAAAGATTTATTTATTTATTTGAGAGTAAAGGGGGTATGCAAGTGGGGGGAGAGGCAGAGAAAGAATCTTCAAGCAGACTCCCCACTGAGCGTGGAGCCAGATGCAGGGCTCTATCCTAGGACCCTGAGATCATGACCTGAACTGAAATCAAGAGCTGGCCGCTCAACCAACTGAGCCAGTCAGGCATCCCCAGCAATTTTTTATTACGTTAGTCACCATACAGCACTACATTAGTTTCTGATGTAGTGTTCCATGATTCATTATTTGCATATAACACCCTGTGCTCATTGCAATACATGCCGTCCTTAATACCTATCACTGGGCTACCCCATCCCTCCATCCCCCTCCCCTCTGAAACCCTCAGTTTGTTTCCTGGAGTCCATAGTCTCTCATGGTTCCTCTCCTACTCTGATTTTCCTCCCTTCACCCCCAGCAATTTATTAACTATCTATTTGCCTGGCTTAAGTTGTTTGGGAGTGCAAACTGGTGTGACCACTCTGAAAAACAGCATGGAGTTTCTCCAAAAAGTTAAAAATAGAACGACCTTACGATCCAGCAATTGCACTACTAGGTATTTACCCAAAGGATACAAAAATATAGATTTGAAGGAGCACATGTACCCTGGTGTTTATAGCAGCATTATCAACAATAGCCAAATTATGGAACGGGCTCAAATGTCCATCGACTGATGAATGGAAAAAGAAGATGTGGTGTATGGAAAAAGAAGATGTGGTGTGTGTATATATATATATATATATATATAAAATTATATGTATATATAATGTAAATATATATATATATATATATAATGGAATACTACTCAGCAATCAAAAGGAATCTTGCCATTTGCAATGACATGGATGGAGCTAGAGAGTATACTGCTAAGTGAAATAATCAGAAAAAGACAAATACCATATGATTTCACTCCTATGTGGAATTTAAGGAACAAAACAGATGAACATAGAGGAAGGAAAAAAAGAGAGAGGAAAGCAAACCATAAGAGACTCTTAACTATGAGAACAAACTGAGGGTTGCTGGAAGGAGGTGGGTGGGGATGGGCTAGATGGGTGATGTGTATTAAGGAGGGCACTAGTTGTGTTGAGCACTGGGTGTTATATGTAAGTGATGAATCACCACTATATTCTTACTCTTGAAGCCAATAGTACACTATATCTTAACTAGAATTTAAATAAAAATTTGAGGAAAAAAGAGAAGAAAATGGCAAAATTCTAGGCCATTGATTTCTGGCTAACTCTTAAGAATGGACATCTGCCAACAAATGGGGCTCAAAAAGGCACAGATGGGGAAGGCATAGAATAGTAAATCTCCAAAATCACCGAGGACCAAAAGAAAAGGGATAAATTAAAAACAAACAAAAACGTCAAAGCAGGAAGGGTCCATGCAAATCAGAGAAGCTTTCAATGTTTAGGAAATAATGGGAACATTTGATCTTAGTTCACACCAGGTTGACAAGCAGAATGCTTATTTGCTCTATTCCATTCAGTATGTGTACTGGACCGGTCACCGTCACTGAATGGAGAAGACAGTCCAATCGACCATCATTGATCCCTTCATTAAACACGACAGCAGGATTTGGGGGCCAGCTGAGCAATGGTGTGGCAGGTTAACAGTAGGAACATCCCTTCCCTGATAGCAGTTAATAACGTTAATCAGAATGGGTTCACTCAGTTCTGCTGGTATTTTGAGTAAGTGAATGATTTGAAAAGAATCTTTGTTTCTTTGATCCCTACTGTGTTCAGTTGTGTCCCTTAAAAATAAATAATAATAAAATAATGTCGTAGCTCTGTCAACTTTTAAAATCTCAGTTACAATTTAAACTCATCTCAGCCTTCCTGGGTTTGCCCCCATGGGCTTCCATGGGTTTCCATTGTTCCTCATGCTGATCCTTTATCAGGTATCCCAGGCTTTTACCTACCATGCCCTGCACGAGTTGGGTCCATCTCTATCTCCCATATCAGCCTAGGTAGCACTGGCCACTCTCTCTGTTGACAGGAAGAATGATGAAAACTGGGAGGTCAGGTCTCATCCAAAGCTGCCTCTCCCCCAAGCCACACAAAACATGATATTACAAAAAAACAAAAGATGATTTTCACAGTATGAATTTAAAGTAGGTTTGGAGTGGGGCTCAGGAATTTGTATTTCTAACAAGTATCCCAGGTGAGGCTGAAATACACTAAAATTCTGAAACCAATATTATGTTAACTATGTATCAGAAATATGGGTCTGGGGGCACCTGGGTGGCTCAGTCAGTTAAGCATCTGCCTTCGGTTCAGGTCATGACCCCAGGGTCCTGGGATCAAGCCCGACATGGGGGGGGCGGCGCTCAGCGGGAAGCCTGCTTCTCCCTCTCCCACTCCCCCTGCTTGTGTTCCCATTCTCGCTGTGTCTCTCTCTGTCAAATAAATAAATAAAATCTTTTAAAAACAAAAGAAAGAAAAATATGGGCGTGGGTGAAATTCATCTGCAAAATATGGCCATTTGGAACACTGATGAATAGCATAACCCCCAGATAAAAGAATAACTTGGATCAGTCTAAAATTACTAAATTTTCTCTGTTTTCTGTAAGTTCAAAAATCACGAAAAAATGTTCTATAATTGTATTGTATAAATTGTATTATAAATTGTATATAGTTGTACTGGAACCCAGTATTTTTTAACTTAGCACTGTGGTTAAGTGGGGTGGAGAATATAACAGTGGAGAAAATCTTATCCCTGCCTTTTGGATGTTTGGGGATAAGAGCAGTCCTGGTGATGAGAGAGGAGGAATGTGAAAGGCAGTGAGTAATGGCACACCGGTATCAGATTGGAGATGGAGGCTTGGATGCCAAGGCCAAGGGTCTGGAATCTATAATGCACATATTGCAGGATCTGAAACTTATTCATCAGGGAAGCAACATGATGTTTGCTTAAGACCAATGGTTCTCAATCCTAACTGGTTAGCAGAATCACCCATATAGATTATTTGAACCCATGTAGGGCCTGCTTAATCAAAATATCTGACAGTGGGGTCTACACATTTTTCTTTTTATTTTTTTAATGCTTCACCAATAAGTTTGAGGCAAAGCCAATGCTGAGAGCTGCTCTTTTAAGAATTGGACTGATTAGTGAAGTTGATTTGGACTAGGGTAGGGGAAGTAGAGAGACCAAAATCAGGAAAACAACTAGAAGCATACTGCAATAATCCTGAAGATTTCAGTAAAGCTCTTCTCAGGATCTACTAAATCCTGTCTTTTGATTTGCTAATGGATCACACAAAATTTAAATTAAGACTCAGAGCTTCTTGGCTCCCATGATAGATTGTGGTGCTTTTATATAGTTAAAACCCATCTAAGAGTTTGTTCCCTTTTCAAAGACATCCTGCCAATGAAATCACTTCACTATGAAACAGGGTGTCTCCTTAAGTGTTTCCATTGTGTTTGGTGAAATGCTATAGTATTTGAAAAGCACATGCCTCATTTTTCTCGAGTGAACACTGCCTGCAAAACAAGGGACTCTAATTAAAAACTTGATGTGAAGAACAAATGGTGGGGCCACTCACAGCCTGCAGCTGAAGAAGCAGGTCATTCTTTTCCCTAATGAAGGAGAACTGCTTTGCTTTCAGTTCTTCCGAGACTCCGATTTCTCCAAGGTTTTTTGCAGTTGCACACACTCCTCCTTCAGAGCAGCTATCTCCTTTCCCATTCCAGCAGATTTAACAAGAGGCTTGATCTTGAAGAAGAGCCTCATCCAGGGCCAGGTCTTCACAGCCATGAAAACTCTTAGGTTCCGCTGGATCAAAAGAAGTGCATCCCTAAATCAAGAGAGAATAAAGACAAACAAATTAACCCAGACAATAGGAGAGCCATTTTCCCAATTAAGATCCTTCAGAAGCATATCTTTTGAGGAGTCATTAAAATTTCTTATTAGTCTTCAAAGCGCTTCTACATCTGGGCTCTCACTTGATTCTGGCAAAAGCCCTATGAGGGATTTCTGGGGCTAGCAATATTGTGGGCCAGATGCCCCCAAGATATTCCCACTGCACACATCCTTTCAATGAGAACTGAGCCTGAAAGAGGGTAAGAAAGAAAGAGGGAGCAGAAAACCTTAACGAAAAATCAATGTGTGTATAGCTTGGCCATCTTCATGGAAGGAGGGATCTAGTCTTGGTATTGTAGGGATTTGTATGTTTATATCCACATGGATAAAGAGACAGGCTGAGACTTTCAAAGAACATCACCCTTCATGAAAATAAAAATTAAAAAATTCACCACCGGCACAAAGTGATGTCAAAGAGAAATACATCTGATTTGTTCTGGGCTCAGGGTAAAGAAAAAATTCTACTCCAGGAGGTTTTTTTTTATCATGGACCAGCACCACTGGAATGTGTGAGGTTTAAATTATACTATCTGATCAGTGCAGATGTATGTAAAAATTCAGCACCATCATTTTTTACGCTGGTAATAAATACCCTTTGGGCTTTTGGGAAAGGAAAATGCAAATGTGCACTGAAGTAAATACCCTAAAATCAAGCATCAGAGATTCTATTAAAGTCCCTTTAAGATGAGCTTAAGCTTCAAAATTACAAAACACATATAGAAAAAAAATCAACCATCAGTGAGGGTGAGCAACTATAATAAAAAGTTTGATTAACCGCCCAAGAATTTCAAACAATTGAACAATCTGGTGGAGACCATAAAATAATTGTTAAAAATTCTTAAAGGCATAGAGGAAAGACTTGAAAAAACAAGAAAGAAATAAGCCATTATGATAAAAGGGCAGAAAGATTTGAAAGAGGACCAAATAAAATATCTAATACTGGAAAATATAGTCATTTAAATCAAACACTCAGTAGGAGAATTAAGCAGCTGATTAGACACATTGAAAAAAATTGTGAATTAATAATAAGTCCAAAGCAAGTGGAAGGAAGGAAAGAATAAAGAAGGGATCAGAAACTAATAAATTAGAATAAAATACAAAATGAGAAAAAGGTGATTTATTAGATAGTCTAAATAAATGTCTGACATAAATGATCAAGGAAAAGGAGAGAAGGCAGAAATAAACAATACTAGAAATAATATTTTAAGAATATAATAATCCAGGATTATGCTTTAGAAATATAATTATAGCTATGATAGAGATTAAAAATCACAATCTAGCAAATTGGAAAATTTAAAAGAAATGTACAATTTTTTTAAAGAAACTCATCTAAACTGATTCCAGAAGAAAGGAAAATCTCAATAGGCCTGCAACTGTTAAATAAATGGAATCAAAATTGTAAAATCTATCAAAAAACCCCATCACCAGATTTACATGGTTTTACAGGCAAATTTTACTAACCATTCAAGGAACAGATAATCAAAATAAATTGTTTCATGTTTTGAAAACAGGAAACATTCCCCACTTGTTTTATAATGTTGAGGTCATCTTGATCCAAAGTCAGATAATGTAGTAGGAGAAAAAAAATTACCAAACTTACTCATGAACAATGTTGCAAAAATCCTCATGATAATACTATAACCAAATCCGTCATTGTATGAAAAAGATATTTCAAAAACAAAGTGGGTTTAACATTTTAAAAAATCTATTAATATAATTCAATACACTTATAGGTCAATGGGAAAAAACTATGCAATTATTTCACCAGATGCAGAAAAAGAATTTAACCATTTTCCTGATAAAATAGAATAAATGTCCTCCACACAATATATCATACCTACAAAAAGAAAAATCTACAGTCAACATCTTCTTAAATGGGAAATGCTAGCTTTCCCCAAAGTCAGAAATATGACAAAGTTTGGCAAAAGTTTTTGAAGTCCAAAATACCACAAGTTGGCAACAATATAGAGCAATGGGACTTTTAGACACTTCTGGTGAAGAGTAAATTGGAAAGCATTTTAGCAATATCTCATGAAGTGGTGTGTAGGCCAAAATCTACTAATTCATACCCTAGAGAAAAGCTACTGAAAGTGCGGGCCTCACCAGCTGTTACCCACAAACTCTCAGAGCATGAACCAGCATTTTAAGTAACACTGCCCTCAAGAAACTCCCGCATATGTGCAGGAGCAGACATTTACAAAAATGACACTACAGAGCTGTTCCAAATAGCAAAAAATTATAAATGAGTTAAATTTACTTGAGTTAGAAAATGGATAAATAAATCATGGTGTATTTGTACAATGGAATACTATATAGCAGTTAAAATCCATAATCTAGCACTAGATTTATCAACATTAATAAATTTCAAAAATAGTACTGAATATAAAGAACAAATTTCAGGATAATATATACAGAATATTATTTATGTGAAGACTGAAAACAGGCAAATTCATGTAACCTTTTAAGGATATCTGCCTATCTCCATAGGATTCAGATCAAGGCAGAAATAGACAAGGGGCTTCAACTGTATCTGTTAATTTATTTTTTTTAATGTTGTGAGCAACTACAGAAAAATATGTTAAAGGTATGAAAACATACCTTCATATGTTTTGTATATGAAACATGAATGAAACATGAAATGATAACACAAATTCAGGATCTGGATCAAGGAGAAATACACAAGGGGCTTCAATTTTGTAAATGTTTTTAAATTATGAGTGATTACAGAGAAAATGTTAGGAACTGCTAGACTTTGATGATAAGCTCCATGAGTGTGCATTAGAATATTTTCTGTATTTTTTGTGTGTTTGAAATATTTTATAATAATTGCTTAAAGCCGGGGTGCCTGGGTGGCTCAGTCGGTTAAGCACCTGCCTTCAGCTCAGGTCATGATCCCAGGGTCCTCGTATCAAGCCCTGCATCGGGCTCCCTGCTCAGCCAGGAGCCTGCTTCTCCCTCTGCCCCATCCCCCCACGCCCCCTCCCCCTGCTCGGGCACATGCTCGTGCTCTCTCTCTCTCTCTGACTGAAATAAATAAATAAAAATCTTTAAAAAATTTAAAAATTAAAAAAAATTGTTTAAAGCCATCCTATGATTTAGAAGGAATGGATAGTAAAGACCTTATTTTACATGGGGCACCTGGGTGGCACAGTTGGTTAAGAGTCTGCCTTCAGCTCAAGTCATTATCTCCAGGTACTGGGATTAAGCCCTGTGTCAGGCTCCCTGCTTCTCCCTCTCCCTCTGCCTCTCCCTCTGCTTGTGCTCTCTGTCTCTCTCTCTCAAATGAATAAATAAAATTTTTTAAAAAGGCCTCATTTCACAGATGAAGGAAGCGAACTATATAGAAATTAAGAGTTTTACCCACATTTACATAACTAGTCATAGAAGACATGTCTTCTGATCCCCAAACTCCCATCAATTCCCATATCTTACTGAGCATGATGTGAGTCACAGAAGATTCTTTAGGAAAGGTCTCTCTAATACCTTTGATATCACCATGTAATGATCTTTTTCTTCTTCGGAAAAACAGAAGGAATTAACAGATAGTCAATTAAACAAGTTACACCAAGATCTGTGGACCTCCCTCCAGAAGGTAAACTACACCGTAGAAAAAGTAAAAACAAAAACTGCAGAATCTCTTGCTCACGATCCCTTTGTTTGGAGATTTTGCTAGCTCGTTTTCCACAATTCTCTTAAAGAATAGACAAAACCTACACCTTCGTGTCCAAATGTGGTGATAAATGTCCCTAGTGAACCTGCCTGAAATGAAATAAGAGAGTTAGGACTACATATCACTAAGAGTCACAGTTTCTGACCCAGGGGAGGTTGTAAAGTGGTTGGAACACCTCCTCACTCTGCAGCAAATTTCCCTAGAGTTGGCTATGGGATGCATGCAAACCTTTCCAGGTCTGCTCCTGTTAGGAATTGTAGAGTCACGCCACCCTCGGAGATCCAGTCTTCCCTGACTATAAAGAGTTCCTCCAAAGGGAAGCCCAGAAACAATACAAGAAATATCTGAATTATGCTATACTTGGTTATATAAAGCAATAAAAGCCCTTGGTGCTCTGTTTGGTGTTCCAGGATTTAAAAATTTTCAGTGAAGTCCCAGCCTAAGCAGAGGTGGCAGCCCTTTATGCTGACCTATTACAAGATAGTGAGCTAAGGTCGCATTGATTCAGGTACACCGCTCCTTTGGCAGTGGGGGTGTAGGGTAGGCATATCATACCTCTCTTCCAGAATCCTCTGGAACTTGATTCGCATCAGTTTGCCCCATACTCTGGCTTGGAACAATGTGAAGACTTTAGATAGTCTCTCATCTCTCATTGCTTCCAGTTGTTCCAGAAGGCCAGCTTTTAAAAACACCGAAAAGAAGTAAGTCAGATGCTAGTTCCACTCATAATGGGTATTCATTACATGTCTCCTGAATGACTGTATGAACAGCTGGTGTATTCATTGGTTGGTTGTCTTTCTTGTTAAGTTTTACTCAATGTGCAAAATGTACACTCTAGAAAGTTTGGTTTTAGAAATCTAAAGTTTGCAAAAATATTTTATTTAATCCTGTGGTTATTTTGGTTCCTTAAGAGCATAGACTGTTCTCCTTATCTGTTAATAGTGTATAGGTTGTCGAGGGAACCTGGTTTAAATTTTCAGACCCAGCCAGGCAGTGCTCTGAAGTGCCAGACAGGGGTCTGCAAACTTTTCTTTTCTTTTTTTTTTTTTAAAGATTTTATTTATTTATTTGACAGAGAGAGACACAGCGAGAGAGGGAACACAAGCAGGGGGAGCAGGAGAGGGAGAAGCAGGCTTCCCGCCGAGGCATCATGAACCAAGCCGAAGGCAGATGCTCAACTGACTGAGCCACCCAGGTGCCCCTGCAAACTTTTCTGTAAAAGACCAGATAGAAAATATTTTTGGGCTTTACAGATCACATAGAATTTTCATAGATCTACAGAATCTTCTTCATCTCCTCCTCCTCTTCTTCCTCCTCCCTCTTCTCCTCTTCCTTTTCCCCCTTCTTTTTAAAAAACAACCATTTTAAAATGTCAAGCCATTTTTAACTAATGGGCCATATTAAAAATAGGCCATGGAAATGGCCCTTAGGCCAAAGTTTGCTGATCTCTTCTCTAGAGAAAGTGACTTTGTCTTAGGCAATAAAGAATTCACACAAATACTTTTTGAAGAATTATTAGTAATGGCCAAGACGAGGTGAGTGAGGGGTCACACACAAATTTTAAGGAAGCACTCACTTTCAGGGTTGTATAAGTCAGTACTTACATAACCCTGATAATGAGTACCTTCTTAAACTTTGTGCCTTAGGAGGCTCTCTTGCCTTATGCTAGTCCTAGTCTAGATCAGTAGTATACAGCAAAAATAACTAAGCCCATAGGGAAACAAGGGACCAGTAGAGGAAATCAGCAGAAACAACAAACACCAGAAACAGATTCTCAGGTACTCAAAATGTGGGAGTCAAATAACATTTTATAATCATGTCCTGTGGAGTTCCTTTTTCTGTGAGCTTTTCACCCTAGGCCCTCCAATTCTCTTTCTAATAATTTGGTCCTTCTATGGATGTCAATTAGGAACAACCTGATGTTGACTATCAAATCAAACCAAATCTAGTAGAAGTTTCCCATAATATGTGGATCATATCAAAATCATCTAAGACAAAGCAGAATTTAGCAAACCACATTTAAGGAACTTCACTGTGGATTAATTTTTTGGATAGTGGGGTTGACCTTAACACTTTTAATTATTCATACAGTCTTCTAGAATTAATTCCCTAAAAGAGTACTTGTGGATGAATCCGTTTACACACAGATAAGCAGTTCATTCCAGTAAGTTGATTTACCTTTTTCTAGCTCTGATGTCTATGCACTTTTTTTAGCACACTAAGGTTGATTCAATATTTTATATCTTGGCACAAACTTACTTAGATGAATAATTATAAAAATGTAAATGTAGTCAGGACTGAGGTTTAAGAAGCATTGAGTTTTCTCTCAAATAGCGTTGAAGTCTCCACTTTCAACTGAGCTCTGTATGTGTTATTTGTGGTCACAAGAACTGTAGAATGCCTTATCATTGCACTTTCATGGGTATTTTAAGATACACACTCTTGCCTCCCACTCTTCTCCAAATGCATTCTTCCTAGTTTTCTGGTTACCTTAGTGATTCCAAAGTGGTACTGGTATGGTCTATCTCCAATGAGCCAAGTAATTCCTCAGCCGCTTTTCTGCTGCTTACAAACTTACTCCTTGGAAATGCCCTTGGGTTCAGAATGTAGTACCTAATTTAAAATAGATAAACCATAAATCCTGGGGTCAGAGAGGTCATATGATTCAAATAAAGAATAATTTGAACAAGTGAGGTAAAGGAGGTACAGACTGGTACCTCCCCTATCAATATGTTCGATTTTCACAAAACTCTTGGCAATAATAATGAGGATACAAGCAGTAATCCCTTACTTTGGCATATAGTTTGTACTTTTCATAGTACTTCAGAGACAACATCATTTGATCCTCTGCTCAATTAGGGAGGGAAGGAGAGATTGGGAAGCAAGGGGAGGGAAAGAGGCAGGCTTAAGTATCTCTATCGTACAGATAAGATAACTGAACGTCCAAGATTTCTTCACCCTGATGGTGAGCTGGCGGAGAACTAGAAATATGCCTCTTAATCCCAAGGCAGATACTATTTCTTCACTACCATACTTTGCTCAAATTTGCTTGATGACCTATAATTTATACTTTTGGACTTCAGAAAATAGAAAGCAGAAATACCTCTCCTGCCTCCTGCCACACACCCTGCTGGCTTCCTTTCTATCACAGGCTTGCTAGTACAGCAACAGCCTGCTTGGAAGGCAGCTACGATTAAGTACATACAACATTTCAGAAATTCAATTCGGCCTCCATGTCTTTCTTCTGTATATATTTCTTCTATATGTGGGTCTATTATCCGTTAATAGAGATTTAAGGATATTACAGCTACATGGATGTTGGATTTAAGGGGAAGTAATAATGGAACTCTGTCATCATATATCTCACCACCACCAAAACACATCGATCTGTAGTCTGGAGGACATCAACCAAACAAACAATGCATGCCTAAATACTCAGAAAGAGAGGAAAACCGAATGGGCTGCCTTGGGCTCCTCAGATCCTGGGATGTATTTTTTTTACCTTTGTTTAAAATCAGCATACAGCAGTTGGTTCGGAAAACCTTCACAGCATAGCCTGGTTCCTTCTAAGACACCATTACAACGCAGTTGCTGCAGAAGCAAGTAAGGGTGGGCGCCTGGGTGGCTCAGTCGTTAAGCGTCTGCCTTCGGCTCAGGTCATGATCCCAGGGTCCTGGGATCGAGTCCCACATCGGGCTCCCTGCTCGGCGGGAGGCCTGCTTCTCCCTCTCCCACTCCCCCTGCTTGTGTTCCTGCTCTCGCTACCTCTCTCTCTGTCAAATAAATAAATAAAATCTTTAAAAAAAAAAAAAAAAAAAGAAGCAAGTAAGGGTCCAATACACCTGAAGAGAAAGGGTCGCTCTCAGTCTGTGTCCAAAAGAACTACTACCCAAGATCTTGTCCTAATTGGTGCATCTTGTGATTTAAAAAAAAGTTTGAATTTGGTGTTCTCTAATGTAATAGGTAATAGGAGTTCACTCACTCCCAGCCTGATGGCATTCACAGTACCCATCCTATCATGCAAGTCTCCAAATAGGATTTGCCTGAAATTCCTTTAACACAGAATGAACCCTTTAATTCATGGTTTGTCAAGTTTTATAAGCAAATACACCTAGAAGATGAAAAAGAATACATTTTTGCTAGGATTATAAATAGCTGGTATTACATCTTTTCTCTGGCTGAAAACCAGCTAGTGAGTGGTATAAGAACACAAAAGGGAACTGCCACCTCCAAGTAGAAAGGGGAAGGGATTACAAGAATGCGAGAATACCAAGAAAGGAGAAGATGAGCACAGCCACAAAATTCTGTTTACTCTTTTGCCTTACAAAGGACTTGGTCACATCCCAGCCTACATTCTCTCCTTATTATCTTGACAGCACCTAAGTTTTGTCCTATAGCATAAGCATCATCCTATCACCTCCTTGTTTATCAGATGAAGCCCTACTAGAGCTGCAGCTGCAATCTCTGAGAAAAGCCTTTGAAAAACCTTTGAAGGAGCCACTGTGTCTGGCTTTCAGCAAATCTTCTGGAAGAAGCCAAGTAGCGTTCCTCCTAACACAAAAGCCCTACGAGAGTATTATAAGAAAAATGGAAATGAGATGAATCTCTGCTTATGTCCAGGGTCACAGAAATAAACTGTAAGCCATATATCCATATTCCTGTACTCCAATCCCTTTCATAGACAGAAACAGATGATCTGTAAGAAGGAGAACAAGTGGAACTCTATGACCCCAAAAGATCAAAGATGCTCATTCCCTTTAAGTACATATGAAAAACTGTCTTGATTAGATCATGCAACTTTTCTTAGGACTTTGTCTTATGACTTAAAAAAAAAAATCAACTGCTGAAATCAGAGCTGACTCGATGGGAGACAACTCTAATAGGTAACAGAATTGCTCCAAAATAGAGTCAGCTAATTAGATTTCTTGCCAAATGGAAGCAGTGTCCCTAGATGCATTCAGAAACCCAGCTGATAAGAAACAATGAGGCAAAAACATACAGCGTCAATGAACATGAAGTGTTTGTGTTGCAAAAACCCAAACTGCAGCATCATTGTTTAGTATCACACTTTCCCAAAATAGGTCACAGGCTGTCAAGAGTAGGGTCCTAATTACAGGAGGTTAATAAAAATGCAAGATACTACAGAACCTCAGAAATTAGAATCAGCAGCATCTGGCTAGCTATATATTCCAAGGGTGATTAGTGCTCTGAAGACATAAGCGTGTATCATCTACACAACTTTGAAGCTGACAGCCTCTGACCAAGTTTTATAGAAGCCTGTAATGAAAGAGAGAGAGAGCATGAGAGGGGGGAGGGTCAGAGGCTTCCAAAAAGAAGTCCGAGAATCTTCAAACCCATGATGTATGGAAAATAGTCCATGTAGTTAATATCTGTAAAAACTTTGGTTTGGCAATTAAAAACAAAAAATAATTCACTACCACCCACCTACCACCATCTATTCATCAAAAAATTATCCAGTACAATAGCCAAGACATGCAAACAACCTAAGCGTTTAAGAGACAGGATAAAGAAGATGTATGTGTGCATGTGCGCACACACCCCCCACACACATACATACATACACAATGGAATATTATTCAGCCATAAAAAAGGAGAAAGTCCCACCATATGCAACAACATGGATGGATCTTGAAGTCATTATGTTAAGTGAAATAAGTCAGGCAGAGAAATACAAATACTGTATGATCTTGTTTAATGTGGAACATAAAAACAAACAAACTCATAGAAAAAGAGATTAGATTTGTGGATTTGAGGTTATCAGAAACAGGAGGTGGGGGGGGGGAATTGGACCAAGGTGGTCGCAAGGCACAGACTTCCAGTCATAAGATAAATAAGTAGTAGGGATGCAATATACAACATGATGAGTATAATTAACACTGCTGTATGGTATACTTGAAAAGTTAAGCATCAAGATAATAAAGTTAAGAGAGTCAATCCTAAGTTCTTATCACAAGGAAAAAATTTATCAATGTGAGATAATGGATGTTAACTAAACTTGGTAATCATTTCACGATATATATAAGGCAAATCATTATGCTGTATACCTTAAATTTATATTGTAGTGCTGAATGCCAATTATATCTCAATAAAACTGCTGTGGGCGGTGGGGGGAGAAACCTTAAAAAAAAAAAACTATCCACCACTCAGAAGTATATAACTAAAGAGATGGGTGCTGTTAGGGAGAGGGAAGATATTAGTATTGGCAAGGAAGGCTAGAGGGAGTTCTTAAAAATTAGAAATGGATTTAGGAACTGTTTTTATGGTCAATTTAGATAATTCAGACAAAATAATTTCCTTTATGCTGAAACATCTACCTTAATGCCTCCATCGATTATCTAATCCCTTTTATTATACTTTGCCCTTGTTGACAATGGCATAGAAGCTCAACCAGGTTTTAGCATGAAATTCAAGGAGGAATTTAAATGGTAATATCAAACATTCTAATGTTACCCAGTTGACTTGGTTTTGTGAATTCCTTCTGTGTGTCCACTCGAATCTCAATTCAAAAGCAATCTTGAGGTTCTGAAGACCTCACTTTTAAGTTACTTTCATTTTTCTATCTGAAATCTACCCTTATATAAAAGGAACTGGTAAATTTTCTTAAAAAGACATTCAACATCGCTTGAATCAAATGTATTTCCTAGTGTGGATTACAAAGAAGTCTAGTTCTTACCTGGCATTTTGTTCACACTGGGATTTAGGCATCTCACAAAATGAGGTGCTGTTGATTTCAGCTTAGTCATCAATTTATTTAGGTTTTCCTTAAATAGAGACCATAACAAACACAAAATCACTTTGCAAATCATTAAAAACACCAATCTACCTCACAATTGTCTCCACCAACTTAATCATAAAGCCAAGATGCATATCAACAATAAAATAATGAATTAAACATTCTTCTCTTACCAAACCATACATTATTTCTTTCCTATGGCAAGTCAATATTTATCTGACAGATGCAGTTCTGTTGTGAATCATATCTACCTGTTTTGAATTTGGTAGCAATAATTTATGGCTGGGCAATCAAACAAATTGAACACATAAATTGTTTCTCAAGTTTTCTGTACGGAAAGTTTTTCTAAGGTCAGATTTTCTGGAAGCAGAATCTGAGTTGGGGATTCTGATTTGAGGGATTTACTTGAGAAGGAGGATAGGGTGGGGGAAGAAAAAAGCAATGATACGGATTCAAAGCTGAATGTGATCCCTGCAGGAGCTCTGAGCACAAATGTACCAATTGCACCATAAGTTGGTCCCCACCTTGAGGCAAGAAAAGAGTCAGAGTCTGGAGGGGTGAGTAAGGAGATAGTTTAGCTTCCCATTTGACCAGTGGCAATTCTGGGACCTGTGAGTTGTTATCAGCCACCATTCTCATCAGCTAGAAGATGGGTGTTGGGTTGATAGGGGGGATCTAGGTGGGGCACCAACAGTGTCCACTAAAGCCCATTAATATCAAGATAAACTTCAACTTTTCCAACTTGGCTAACTTCAGATACGTTTCCCTTATTTGAAGATGTGAAATTTCAAATAAGTAATAACATATGCATATTGTGAGGCAGTTAATATATGAATAGATGCAATTAAAAATTACTTTATGCAGAGATGCAACCATTTGGAATGAAACTCCTCTCTTGCGTTTCTTCTCCCCAAACTGTAGAGCTAAAAAAAGAAGAAAAAAAGCATTTAAAAAGCTCTTTTTTGTCACATTACCATACCCTGTTGATGAAAGTATAAATTCGTCAAGTTCTAAAAGCAATATGGCGATATCTACGAAAAGCTTTAAAAATATTTGTCTCAACACAAATGTCTATTTCTAGTGCTCTTCCTTAAGGAAATAGTCGGGCAACTGTGCAAAGATACTTCGGGCAGCATTGTTTAGTCACTGCAAAAAAAAAAAAAACTAAACAAAAATTAAGGTTATCAAAGCAAATGTCTGTCAATAGGAGACCGACTAGTTAAATTATGAAAGAGTATGTATACAATGAAATATTGTGGCCTTTTAAAATGATGAGGAGGATCCATATAATTGACATGGAAAGATTCCTAGGAGTTATTTTAAGAGAAAAAGTAATGTTATAAAAGTTTGTGTGTTATGATCCTGAGTACATATACGTGTTTCTCAGTGTAGTTGTATTATTAGTGACTATATACATAAAAAATATTAGGAGGAGCATATGCCAAAGTGTTAACAATTGCTATCACTCTGCGTAGAATGACAGGTAGCTTTTATGTTTCTCTTTTTATTTTTCCATATTGTCTGTGTTTTGACAACACTCACACATCACTTTCATAATTTATAAAAAAACATCTATTTCCATTTTCTTGAAGCAAAAGTGTCCATGCTAAGCCAAATTGTTTTACAAACATTTGTGTAGTGCTAACTCACAAAGATGTACAACAACAATGGCGAAATTCCCAGGAAAAAATGGACCAGCTGTCAACCTGTAACACAAAATATTCTCTCCACCTGAGTAACACCTGTGCTGGGGCAGATGTCCTAAAGCTTAATCACCAACGTCCTACTGACATGCCTCAGGCCTTCCAAGTCAATCACTGGACCTCTTAGTATTTCAGTTTCTCCACCTATGGAAAGGGAATACTACTACCTTCCATTATTAATTTTTTTAAGAAATTATAATTCCGGTTTAAAGTACTTGGATTGCCCAGAAGAAAGTATGGTTATTATGGGTAATTTAATGTTTGGATGAGTGAGAAGCGTGGAGGCAAGTATTTTCAGGGGGTGCTTGAAAAATTACCAAAAAAGGATATTCTGGACAGTTATTCTTTTCTATTTCCAAAGGACACAGCAGACACCCTGAAGAGTTCGAAGATGATTTCCTGTCTGACTCTCTGCTTGAACTGCTGCCTGATCTCTTATGATCAGAGAATGACCCATCTGGGAGCCGTAAGCTTAGGAGTCACTATCTAACCGACTGCTAAGGGGCACTTTAGAAGCCATTAGAATCAGGCAAATGCACTGCCTGAAGATTATCAGGGTCCAAATACAATAGCCTTCATTTCTCAACCTCCTCTTGAGGGAGGCCAACAGGATTTCAGACCTGCTCCTGAATTATGTCATCGGTGCTGATGAACCCAGGAAGCACCAAATTCTCTCTCCATTTCCTGACCACGTCAATCAGGAGTCCCAAATCAGCTTGCCTGGGCCAGGAGTTAACTTAAAGCTGGACGTGAGATCACAGGACGGTGAGGAGGTTAGGAAGTGAGAGTACACACCCCTTAAAGAAGAGCTGGTATACCTCGCCCCATTGTCACAAAGGTATCTGAACCCAGGCTGGCCAGATTTTCTATTTTCCCACATTTTCCACTTTTTGAAAGAAAAAGGAAATCCAAAAATGTATGTGGAAACTTCTGATTTTTTTTAAACCCGTGTGGACCAAATGAAACATGTCTGAAGGCCAGGTTCTGCTCCGAGGCTGCCAGTCTGTGACTTTTGTTATGAATCAGGGAGAGTTTCCCTCTGTAGCTAGCATTAGTCCCGTTGTGAGGCTGATGTTAACCACATGGGCTCAGTATCTTCCAATCCTTTGTATCATGGTGCAGAAATCTGAATTATGTCCTAAATACATGTAGCCTGCACACCTCTCTGTTTTGTTTCTGGAAGACAGTGAGAGTGGTATAGGCACCAGGACAGGAAGCAGAAGTCCTGCTTCCTACCTTGCTTTTGCATTTACTACTGTTAAATTAATTAAACAAGGAGGCCATTAGACTGATGTGGCTCTAATTCCATAGTGGCCTATAAGAGCAAGCCAAAATGTAAGCATGTAAATATCCCAGGGTTATAAAATCAAAACACGAAGGACAACCAATCACAGTCAAGCAGGCTTTAAACTACAACCAATCAATAACTTCCTTACTTGGCTTCCATCTTTTCTCTATAAAGTATCTCCCTGAGCTTCTGTCAGTGGAGCAGTCTTAAACACTGAGGGCTTGACACTGCCCCGTTTGAATCAATTTTTGCTCATATAAATGCTTAAAATTTTTAACATGCTTCGGTTTATCTTTTAACAGTAGATTTGTGAAATTGGGGATGCTCCTTAACTCTTCCGTATTTGCACCTGTAAGATAAGAAGACATTTCCCTCTATCTGTATCTGAAAGGGTCATGGCAGGGACTGAGTAAGATAATATAGCTAGAAGTGCTTCGTAAATTACAAACTACTAAACAAGATTAGTTATTTGTTGGTCAATAAATATGTATGGAGGGCCTGCGAAACAGGTATTTGCTACATGCTTGGGGCTACAATTTAAAAAATCAGGCATAATCGCTGCCCTCAGGAAGCTTATCATAACCCCAAGTTACTATAACACAAAAGCACTGTGAAGGAGAAATCCAAGACACTTGGGGAGTATAGATTAAAGAGAATTGTTATTGCCCCAAAATCATTTATCAAAATATGGTTTGTTGCTCCCTCTTTGCAGCGGGGTTGAGTAGAAGCTAAAAGCAGACCAGAGCAGGCTCCTTGAAATACATCTGTCTTAGAGCACCATTTCCCTGAAGAATCGCCAGCCCGGGGACAGAAGGCTAATAAGAGGGGATGACTCAGACCACAGGGAGCAGACACAGATATCACAGGAAAGAGGCAAGGGTTTTTGTAAGTGCTGAGGCAGCCATGGGTTCCATTCTGAGGCTAAAAAATTAGGCAAGACTATTCAACTCACCACTGTCAGTACTGATGTGATTTTCAAAAAGGTTTGCCAGGAGTCTGTTCAATGACCTCTGCAATACAGCCCCTACTGTTTCCTTAAGAAGGTCTTTGTTCTTTTCAAGCCAGCCACTAATGTTATAAGGCACCTTTAGAAAGGCATGCAGTTCAGGTAACAAAAGAAGAGAATGCATAAATTAACATAGCAAATTGTGAATTACTTTAAAAAAATCATAAATTGTATGGGTCCTTTAACTTTAAATTGGTTTGAGGTAACAGCACTGAATAATACTCCAGGAGTCCATTGTATAACCCGAAGAGATTTTCAGACTTTACCATTTTACATTGTGGAAAGGAAGAGAAGGGGAGGGAAGGGAGAGGGATAGCTAGGGAAGGAGAGGGAGAAAGAATTAAATGGTATTTCCAGTAGAAACAATTCACATCAGCTCTCCCTCGTTGGCAAGAATAGATGAAATAATCTAATTGTCTCTGACACACACTGAACATTCAAAAAAATTAGCAATTATAATGATATTTTACTGTAAATATCATTACAATTAATATTCAAAGATATGAAAGAAGACAATTACAAGCATATCTATGTACAGTTGGCAGGTCATTTTTAGGATGAAGTGTTATTTTATCCTTTATCAATTCTCTTTCTGTTTCATCCGGAATCACTGACTAGAAGCAGAAAAGCAGAAAAAAAGGGGCAACACACACACCCGTGGGGAAATGAGGAGAGGCATGGAGAGTCATTAGAAACCTTTGTCAGCCATAGTTTGGAGGCCATTACTTCACAGAGACTATTTCTTTATGAGAGAATTAAAAAAAAAAAAAAACTTCAAAAAAAAAGATCAGTTGAAATCACTCATTCACACAATGTTAAGTTAAAAGGAAGGACAAATATGGAAAAACCCATGACTTTGATGATCTCCATGACTTTCTGAAGCTGACTTACTTTGAGTTGGGATGACAGAGTCTATTTTGAGATTTCTAACCTCTGTGCACATGGAATACTATTATAGGATGGGTATTTCATTTCCTAAGTGCTAAAAGGCTATGCCAACTTTTTTTCTGGAACTGAGATTTTTTTTGTTCATCTCTTTATTTAAGCTAAACTTTACTTATATATCATCTAGGGACTTTGACTGAATGCATTTGAAATAGAGTCAGGAGAATTCAGGGCTGAGGGTCTAGAGATAACTTACCGCTCCTGCATAATGGACAAGCTCAAAGTGAGCTTCATATCTCTTATTATCAGGCTTGGGCTTCTGGAAATAAACCAACTTCCCAAAATGGTTGTCAAAAAGTTTGGTCTTGAAAGTTACATCTGTAGCCTGAGGAAACACACATTCCTCTTCGAGGATGGAAAAGATACCCATTGGTTGTTGGAGATAGACATGAACAGCAAATGAAAGAAAACACCAGGACACGGTATTTTCAATAACGGGGTGAGGTAAAGTCTTATTCCAGGAACCTAATCAGTTGACAAGGGGAAAGAAGATTCACTACATATAACTAGTCAATCGTCCATTCCAACAAATATTTATTAAATACCTAGTAGGTGCTGGGCACCTGTAGGAGCGGGCAGTGTAGTCATGAGCCGCATATACGAAGTGCCTGTCCTCAGAGTGATTACTTTCTAATGGAGTAGAAAGACAATAGTCAAGTAAGCAAAAAATAAACAATTTAGTTCCACATAAGTGTCCTGAAGAAATCATACAAAGTAAAGAAATAGAGATTGACTGGGGGACCAACTGGGAGCTATTTTAGTGAGAAAGTCAAGTAAAACCCTCTGACCTGAACCAGAAGAGCAAATCCAGACATCTGTACACAAGTACTCTTGGCAGACAAATGATGAGTGCAAAGGCCCTAGGCAGGAGCACACTTGGCAGGTCTGAGGTCCTGCCAGAGGCAAAAGTGGACAGAGCTAAGGTAGTCAGATTGAGCGCGTGGTACGAGATGGAGTTAGAGAGGTAAGCAGTGTTGGATCCCAAGGGCTGTCCAGGCCATGCTAAGACATTTGAACTTTAAGTGTAATGGGAGGACTTTGTAGATTTTAATGGGAAGTGTTGTGATTTGATTTTTGCTTCGAAAGGATCATTTGATTAGAGCAAGGTTGGCAAAGTAGAGCCTGTGGGCCAACTCCTGCCTGTGGCCTATATAAGAGAGCCAGTGAGCTAATAACGGTTTTTACATTTCTAAAGGGTTGAAGAACAAAACAACAAAAGAATATGTGGTAGAAAACCTGATGACCTCTGTCAGCAAACTTTTTCTTTAAAGGGCATGTAGGAAATAGACTTTGCGGGCCACATGGTTGCCGTCATAGCTCTGCCATCCACTCCGCCAGTTCAGGCCCCAAAGCAGCAAGTGGTGACATGTAAAAACAAGGAGTGTGACAATGTTTTATTAAAACGATATTTATAAAAACAGGCTGCAGGCTAGATTTGGCCCACCGTGCCATAGTTTGCTGACCCTTGGTCTGGATTAGTGATAGTGTTAGAGATGGTCAGAAGTCATCAAAATGTGATATAGCTTGAAATTAAAATGGGGTCACAACCTGCTGGTGGATAGAATGTGGGGTGCAACAGAAAAAGAAAGATGACCAGGTTTTTGGCTTGAGCAAATGGGTAATGGATGCTGCCATTAACCAGTGTAAGGCACGTACACATAGAGAAAGGTTTGGGGGGAGGGGGAATCAAGGAAATCAAGGATTCTTATATTCACATATCAATTTGTATATTTGTATATTTATTAATGTACTCCACAGAATATTTTGCAGTGCCTTCTATGAATAAATCACTGTGCCAGACACTTCGGGTTATATATGAGTTGTGGCTCCAGAGCATCTAACCAAGAAGGCAAAACACGTACCCATGTGTACAACAAAGTAGACAAAACAAAGGTAGAGAGAAAATGTCTTGAGAATTCTGAGACACAACATTACCCCTTAACCCAACAGCACAGATCTCATGATTTTCACCAACACTTTGTACCTAAGAATCATAGACTTCCAGGCTTGGGAGGGACATTAAAGGTCTGGTCCAACCCACCTAAAAGTTTCTTGAATTCTCTTCATAATTTCCTTCTAAAAAGCTGGCTAGCGAATGCTTAAATGTTTTCATGGAGAGAGAACACACCAACTCCCAGTCAAAGCTCTGGATGGGTGATATATTAAAAGAAAATTTGTTTGTAGTTTAGAATTTGTTCTAAATTACTCCACTGGAGCCATACAAATGGTTCTAATTCGTCAAAGTAGTGGATCATCAAATATTTAAAGATTATAATTTTTTAAAGATTTTATTTATTTATTTGAGAAAGAAAGAGCGTGCACGAGCTGGGGGAGAGGCAGAGGGAGAGGGAGAAGAAGACTCCTTGCTAAACAGGGAGCCCAACTCCATCTGGGGCTCGATCCCAGGACCACGGGATCATGACCTGAGTGGAAGGCACATGCTTAACTGACTGTGCCACCCAGGAGTCCCTAAAGATCATATTTTTGATCCACCTGAGTCTACCATTGTAATATATGGACTATGGTTTTCTACCTCTTTTGCATGTTCTCATAGACTTAAAACCTGTGCTTTACAGAAAACATAATTAACAACTTTTCATTACTAGTTCTTGTACTGTAGAGTTCTGGGACATCTTCTTTCCTCCCAAGCATCTAGGTGGGGAATGATGCAGTGAGTGAATACGTGAAGTGCTCTAAATGAGAACAAAATATTCTAAGCGAAACCAAAAACTGCCTTGCTCCTGGTGGGACTGACCTCGTGGGTTCTTGGCAAAGTAAGTAACATGGAGGAGTACGAGGAGGAGGAGGGAGAATCTGATAAACTAAAGAGTTGATTCACTAGTGTAAGCTTTGGGAGGCATGGATTCCATCTTGCACCACAGATTTTCCTACCATACGTACAGTCAACCCTCAGTGAAAACTGGACTAAATCATTTAAAAATGTAAGCATGTCCTGGGATGGTGTCTGTTAACAACGGGGTCGTGGCAATGCCTCACAAGGAGGGAGCCCCCAAACAGTCACCTTCCATACGTGAGCGCTGTCGTCATGTCAGGAATCTAATAAAGCCAATTTCCATTTTGGGAAGCTTTATGTCAAGCAAGTACATGTCATAGCTCAAAATGGAACAACCTAACCACTGAGGAGGGGGGAAAAACACTATTTTTTCACGGTCTTCTCCATTTTTCCATTCCTCAGGAGGTGTAAAGCTTCTAATAAATATGAGGACCTCCAGCAAATTAATTTCCAAATAGGTCAGGAAAAAAAGTAATTATGCTCTGCCCTGTAGCATCCAATGTCCTCTACGGCACAGTAAATGGTTTGAGTCCATCGCCCTGACTCAGAACCCTAGGGCTCTAACCTCTCCCTCTTCAAATATTATCGATCCTGCCTTCCCTCCTTTTATGTCTGTCACATTCTTACTATTTCCATTTCTGTTGTCCTGATTCAGGACCTCCTCACTTCTCACCTGGACTGCTATACAGCTCCCTGACTGCCTTAATATTATTAGCCTTTCCTCCTGTTCCAGACCCTAGACACAAACCCACAGAATAAACGCAAGCTGCTCTGACTGCTCCATTACCCAGCACAGAAGCCCTCTTTGGCTCCCCGCTGCCGAAAAGTAAGGTATAAACTACTTAGCGTCTCTTCTCAACCTGGCCCTCCTTTTTTTTCTTCCAGCTACTTCTTTCTGTGTATCCTATGCGCTACTAGACTACCTAACATTTTGGAATGTGGCCTTTGCCCCTATTTACCCCTATGCCTTTGCTCTTGCCAGTCCTTCCACCTGCTCTCTTCCTCTCTCTTCACCTGCTAAAATCATAATCATGTCTTAAGAACCAGCTGAAATTTTATACCCTTTCCTACCGGGCCTTCCAAGATTCCCACAGGCAGAGGTGACTTCAGCTCTTCTGAGTTCTGTGGGCCTTTGTGCCTTTCCTGCATTTATACAGAGACATATTTTTACACTGATTAGACTTACAAATCTCCTACGTGACTGCATACTTCCTAAGGGCAAGTGCTACTTATAACAACTGCTTAAGTTTTCTGCAGCACTTAATTCAAAGTCTTATAACACAGTAGTGTGGCATTAGACCTAAAATTAAGGCCCAACATCACGTGTGCCTTGACATCTGGGGAAAACTGGGGAGGGCCTCAGGTGACCTAATCACAAGTTCCCCTCCACATTGTGCTCCGTGGTTGAGGTCCCCTCGCCAAACAACCGTCCTCATGATGGGACCCAGTGCCTTTATCCTTGAGAGATGGGTTTCAGATCCCTATCAGCCTTCGGAATTATTGAAACAAGCCAATCACATCCTCCTTTGAGAAACAACGGTCACCTCACCCTATTCTTACTATAAAACCTGCCTCCCATAGCCCCTCTTATTCACTGTGCTCAGGAGTGCAACCGCCACGTGGCCCTGCAAGGTATCTAGTGTCCTTCTCCTCCAGGTTGTGAGTGTATGTGACCAGTAAGCTGTTGTTAACCTCATTTGTCCAGGGTCAGGTGTTCTATGTTCAGCCATCTCAACACCCCACGGCAGGAAACCCTCCCTCACCAACGAGGTAACAAGGAAGTGATCAAAACAAGTAGTTGCTAAATAAATTTACTCGTTTATTTAATTAAAAAAAAAAAAAAGGTAAAAGTTTTGGTCCTAGGAAGATGCCTTTCCAATGATACGCTTCGTTCCTCCGTGATGGAATGACGCCTATGGTTCGTATTTCTCACAGGCCTTAGCATAGTAGGTTCCGAGGGCACTGAATGCTGGTCCCCAGCAAAGTTCTGTTCCATAACTGATTGACAGGTAAGCACTAAGACATCCAGGTTTGAGCTTTGGGAGCTGGGATGCTTTGCTGTGGGCAGTAGTCGGGCAGAAAGAGTTGTAACCGAAAGCTTGGAGTGACGTGTTTCAAGGAAATACTCATGGGTGTACCAGAGAGAACTCGGTATTAATGGGATTCATTCTATAATAAGAAAACCAGACTTAGCATACCCAAAGAATCCCACTTGGGAGGCAACAACACGTACTGATTGCCAAGATACTACCAGGATTTAAGTTATTTTAGAAACAGTATCACTGTAGAGGAACAATAAAAATTTATTCGGGACAAGTCAGGGAGATAAGGTAAAAAAATGTGACCAAGCTAGATAATACAGTTTAGAGTTAAAAACTGGTAAGATGATCAGTATTGCAGCTACTTTTCTCTCACAGCTGGTTATGTTCTAAAACCTTATCCACATCCCCGTCATATGAAGAACTTTTTTGCAAAAGGGCTGAATTATTGGAAAATGGAGGCAGCCTCTCAAGGTGACTACAATGATAGGAACAACAAGGTTTTAATGTATAATTTTGGACGTATTTGCCTAATACAATATCTATGCAAAACCATAAATATATGTACCTATGCAAAACCTATACCTGTGCAAAACCATAAATATGCAGTCATACATTAATACTTTAACATGTAAATTATCAACGCTTGAGTTCTAAACAAATGAGAATATTTCAAGTAATGAAATAAGTGTGAGCTAATCCTATAATAGATTTGTTCACTGCATATATAGAGAGGAGGAGGTCACTGTATGCTTGACGACCAAATTAACAGTTAAAGGTGGTGTTAAAATACATTTTTTTTTAGTTTGACAAACATTTTTGTAAACATAAAAATTTGAAACTTTTATGTATGAAAATCCCTCTTCCTTATATACACACACAGACGCATGCTATAAGGCATTTTGTACACATTGATGCATTTCAGTTCTTTTGAATTTGGAAAACTTCTCATGATTCATTCTATTTCAAGGAGTAAGTTTGGTCATTAATATTTACAACCAATTTTCTTCACGTAGGCTGAACTAGCTCAACGGGTCTTTTCAAAATATAGAATCATGTCAAGAAATGTTTTAGTATTCCTCATTTGCCTGACCTGAATACCTTTGAAATCATTCATAGGAAACCAAAGACTTATCTTTTCTTTCTATCATCTGGTCAGGTGTTTTTGTTTTTGTTTTTCTCATTTTACCATATCAGTAGAAAATGCGACAGGAAATTACATCCGTGTTGCTAGTGTGTTACTTGGAATCCCCGAGACTGGCACAAATGAGGCAAAGGGCTTCAGATCAACTAAAAATCAGTAATGTTCACAGACCTATCTGATTCTGAATAATGTCTATGTCCCACCTTCCTGCCTGAAAATGGTATCTCACCATAATCCCAGCAAGCAGATACTACAGGGGACAATTGCCAAAAGCTAAATCTGTCCCTCTAGCTCTTTAGTTTCATTTCTCAGCTTGAATAATGCCAACAAACATTTACAAAAAAATCATGGTTGGGCCATTATTATTATTATTTTTAATCAGCTCAGAAGTTGGTTCATTAGCATTATTATTATTATTTTTTAATCAGCCTGTCCTTCCTCTATGAAGTTCACTGGCTATAGAATAAATAAAATCAATGTGACATCCATTCCTGTTAGGAGTAATAGCTATTTTCTAGGAAGATGTCATTTCATCTAAATCCTAATAAATAAATTGATGGGACACTGATCAATGAAAACCGAGGCCCGCAAAGACAGTGAGAGGTTGGGCACCCTCGCTCCTTCCTGACTGGGCTGTTGAGAATCAGATGCAACCACTTAGCCAAAGAGAGCATTCAGAACATTGAAAGCGCTAGGCATTGGCCTTCCAGACCTGGCTCCAGAATTCACGGCAATCCACGGTTATAGCAAGACATGCCGCCACGCATTCTCCCACGGACAAAGCCACAGAAAACGCTATCCTCGATCCCCCCGGCAAACCCCGTTAATCTTTCCCAGAGCACACAGAAAGATTTCAAAGTACAGGAACATCACTGAATTCAGAAACCATACACTGCAGCTAATTTACTAATAAGCCATGAAGTATTGTCATACATTACTTAAGCTAACTGGTACTTGTCCAATTAAATGAACAAACTACATCCTGCAAGGTAGTGGCCTTGAGGATTTATGACAGTTGTTTGTTTGCATGCTAATTTGCCAAATTTCGTTAAGCTGCTCTGGGTCTACTCATTCACCTTATGTTAATCAGCCGGGCCCTACAGTGCTCATATTTTCAGCTCTGTGTTTTTCCAGTCAAGAGCATGACCATTTTTAATCTCGACAAGTTTCCTCATGCATTAACAGTGGAGGCCATGCATAAGCAGTAAAGGAGAGCGACAGTCTGGGGGGAGATGATGGAGTAGGGTAACTGACACGAGGCTTTAGTTCGGTTGCCACGGGTGCTGCACACAAAGCCCATTAAGAGAGAACGCGCAGAGCTCTCCTGCCCCATTTCCCATCCGCTGACAGAGCCCGAGTCCTAATACGGATCAATATGGCAAGCAGGGACGATTCTCCTTGAATCAGAATGAACGAGAAGAAAAACATGCATTACCTTCTCAACGAGATCTATGCAGGCTTGTAAATCCAGACCAAAGTCGATGGGCACCCAGTCAAAGCCTTCTTTTGTATATTCCTCTTGCTCCAGAAAAAACATGTGCTGATTAAAGAACTATTACAATTTTTCATTGGTAAAATTAATGCAGAGTTGCTCAAGGTTGTTATACTTCAAAGACATGATTAGGTAGGAAGAAGAGATAAAAGTAAAATTGAGCGAATGGTAACTATTTGAGGTGATGGGTATGTTAATTAACTTGACTGTTTTTATTTCACAATGCAAATATGTGCCAAGCCAGCAAGTTGTATACTTTAAACACATACATTTTTTAATTGTCAAATACATCTCAATGAAAAATAAAAGAAAAAAGAAAAATAAAAATGAAGTCCATTTGGAAAAATGTAGAGAGAATATCATAACCACAATCAATCTGATGGCAAATAGACCCAACAAGTAACGAATCCTCAATTAAATTCTTACCTCCTTCAAATATACCTGCAAACTAAAAATTATGACAATAACACGTAATTATATCAAAATTCAAAATCATAAAGTTTCTTCTATTTCTATTTACCTTTAAGGCTGAATTAATTTTTAAGTCCATTATTTATTATAATTATTATTTTTAATATTAATAATAGCTCTTTTCCAACCAGAGTGGCTTAAGTTTTCACAGAAGGAAGCTCATCACACTTTGACTACATTTTCTGATGTGCAATCCACATTTTCTGATCTCCTTATAAATACGCATTGACTTCATTCTAACCCGATATACTTACATCAATGATTTCGAAACCAGTGATGTCAAGAATGCCAGTGAAGAATTGCCTTGACAGCTTGGCATCCAGCGCCCTGCTGATTCGTGCCACCAGCCACTTAAACATCCTTTCATATATTGACTTGGACAGGGCACCAACAGCATAGGTCACCTGGAAGTCACATTGCAAGCACTCCACATCTGTCAGCAGTGTGCGTTTTAATCCTGGGTATTTTCTATCAGCAGCTACCTTCTAGTAAAATCGGGATCTATTTATTGACTTTCTGTAGTTCTAGTGTGCTGCTGAGATGATACAGGAGAGGAAATTTACTACAACGAGAAGAAAGGGAGAAGGAAGCAAGGAAAGGAGGAAAGGGAGGAGGAGAGAAGAAACCTGGAGGCAAACCAGCCTGGTGCCTCCTTACCAGACAGTCCTATGAGAGAAATCATGTTCCTATTATCAAAGGACCAAATTTCCGGGGCCGGGGTGGGGGTGTGGAGAGTGGTAATGCATTCTATGAGACTGACGCGCTACCTACTGCGCTAACGAGGCACCTGAGTGGTAATGCATTCTAAAGTCTTGTTATTCGAAGTGTGGTCCTAAGACCTGTAGCATCAGCACCGCCCGGGAGCGTGTTAAAGACGCCAACCCTCAGCATCTTGGCCTCCAGTCCCAGACCTGTGAATCTGAACAGGTACCCTAACATGATCCCCCGCGGATTCCTGCGCACCATGAAGTTTGCAAATACTGGTAGAGCAGGTTAGGGATCTGGAATGCCCAGCCCTTGTCCCGCTGCTGTCGTTGCTGCTAATAAATTGTATAACCTCTGGGGTGCCTGGATGGCTCAGTCGTTAAGCTTCTGCCTTCGGCTCAGGTTGTGATCCCAGGGTCCTGGGATCGAGCCCCGCATCGGGCTCCCTGCTCAGTGGGAAGCCTGCTTCTCCCTCTCCCACTCCCCCTGCTTGTGTTCCCTCTCTCGCTATGTCTCTCTCTGCCAAATAAATAAATAAAATCTTTAAAAAAAAAAAATTGTATAACCTTTGGCAAGTGGCCTAACCTCTCTGGATGGCAGATCTCTTCACCTGAATAATGTTCCTGAAGGTTCTTTCTAGCCTCAGCTTCCACAGTCTTTATTCTATCAGTTCCCAGGGTTAATCTCAACTCCCTATGTGGAGAATGGCAATTTAGTGCATCAGTCTGACTCAGATTCTCCTACTGTAAAACTCAGGCTGCATTTGCCGCCCCTGGAGGTAATGTGGCAAAGGCTCTAACGTAACCTACTGGGGAGAGCTGCAGACTGTGCTGGCTAATGCTGTATAAATGCAGATGCCACTTCCATGATGCAAAGGGGCTGCCGGAGTAACGGGTTTCTGACCAACTCCAAGTAGGAGTGGATTGCAGCTGGACATTCTCCAAGCCTGGAAGCAGAACGTGCTCCAACCACTTAACATTTAAAAATCAGCCTATCCCATCCAACCTTCAGCTGCCCAGGAGAGAGCACACAGAGGAGCCAGTTGTTGTCTGGTGGTGATTTAGGTATGAGTCACCCTCTCTCTGATCAGTTATCTTGAGTCATTGCTACAGTGATCCATAAGCCGGATGGCGTTACAGTTTTTCACTATGGGCGTCAAGAGCACACCCACACATATAAAGCACATAGAATGATTTTTATCCTCTGGAGCCCTGAAGAAATCACTCTCTGTCTACAGCAGTCACTTTGAAACTTTAAAAAGAACAGGACGAGCTTGCTTACCCCTTTTTAATTCCCTAAATATTCGGAAGTGGGGGTGGGAGAGAAACTGGCCTGGGGTGGACAGTAGTGAAGAAACAGGAAGAAGCCTGAAGATGTAGTCAGAGGAAGATATGGATGGTACGGCGTCTGCTGACTGAAATCGATAAGCCAACATACGGCTTACTGAGGAATCATTGTCATCATTTTCCATCCAATGAAGGAAGACTTAGGCAGCTAGACCTACACTTCCACTTTTCAGGGACTACACGGACTCATTCCTTAGCTCTTTTTCAAATAACCTCACAGAAACCTGATCAGTGGAGGGCAATAGCATACAATAGAACAAAAACAACCACCAAACAGAAATGGAGTCATATTTGTAACCACTTGGACCCCTGCCTTTCTCATCTGTAAAATAACATTAAAATATGCATCTGCCAAGGTCATAGGGAGAGAGTCAATGAGACAGAGGATGTAAATATATATAACACAACGTTTGGCACTCGGTACCCAATGCATGTTAGTTCCTGCTCTCCTATCCCCTTTCTGCTTTTCTTACTTCCGCAACTTCCCTCCAATATTTCCTATGCTACCTTGAGCAGTTAATCTTTGTAAAGTTTACCGTCTTTAACTATAAAATGGAAATATAAATAAGATCAATTTTGTAGGGACGCCTGCGTGGCGCAATTAAGTGCCCAACTCTTGATTTCAGCTCAGGTCATGATCTCAAGGTCGTGAGATCAAGCCCCGCCTCAGGCTCCATGCTGGGCTTGGAGTCTGCTTGAGAGTCTCTCTCCCTCTCCCTCTGCCCCTCCCCCTCCTCTCTCTCTCTCTCTCTCCAAAATAAAAAGATAAATTTTGTAGGCTTGTTGTCCAATTGAATGAGACATCTATACAAAGCACTTAGCATATGCTCAGTGGTTACTATTATGATTTTTTTTATCATTTTTAATCTTTTTAAAATTAAAACAACTTATTTTTAACAGGCATAGTTAAGACTCCCATGGAATCATAAAATACTGGACCTGAAGGACATTAGTTCTTGATAATGACATGTAGTGGCTCTCAACTGGGGATGGGACCTGCCCCTAAACGAGGAGTGCATTTGAAAATACGCAGGGCGTTCTTCCAACTGTCATCTTGACTGAGTGCTATGGGCAGTGAGCACATGGGAGCAAGAATGCAAAACCTCTACAATGTGCAGGACACACTCACATCTGAAGGATCGTCCTATTTAGATTCCAGTCACCCCTCCACTGAGACACGGAGGAATTCCACCTCTTTGCTCAGTACTCAGAGAGGTGAAGATATTTGACCAAGGTCCCAGAGTTAGTCAGCATTCGAGCTGGGACCAAATTCTGTAAGTGTTAACACTGCAAGAATTTTTGCCATCTTTTGCAATTGTCATCAACAGAGCACATACATCTCTATTCTTAGCAGGGGCAATTGTCTCTATAAAGTCAGTAAAATTCCTAAGAAAAGAAAAGCCTTACAGTGTGCTTTCTTACTCTCTCTCCAGGAGCAGGAGAAAGAGAAAGAGACAGAGAGGATGGAAGATGAGGATTTTTTTTTCTTTTAATGTTGGATAATAATACATTAGTTTGCTTCACTGGTTCTATTATAGTAAAGGCTGGTGGTAACTCAGTTCCTGAGAACACACTATTAAAGAGGCGAAGGTTTGATTTTAGTCCTCCTCTGGGCTCATTAGTTTTACACAGAGCAAGCCCCTGTTCTATAATCATAGCATGTCATGCATGCATGTCGTGGCTAATGTGTTAAAAAGCAAGAAACTGCCAAACACCCCTAACCTCACTATAAGCAATAGCTCAACTACTTGTCCTGCTGATCACGGTTCAAATTCAGCTCAATATTTCGTTTACCTTAACGTCTATGGAGCACCTACTACTTGCAGGGCACTCTGCTAGAGGCCAAGGGTAAATTATTTGAGCCCATAGCCTCAAGGAGTTCCGGTGAGGAGGGAGAGCAAAAATGGAAACTGATGGGTTCAGTCTAGTATTGTGATAGAGGTAGAATTATTGATTGATAGAGTAAGTTAAACTAGGAGATTGCTGAAATGTTTTAAATAACATAGTCACACCAGATGCTTTAATATGCCAAAAAGAAATAGAGTTTATTGTCATCAAAATAACCGTCTTCTATCCCAGATTTGTACATTTGTCTATCGCATTTTCAGATTTAAAATGTATGTAGAGTAAGACAATCTAAATGTCACCTGAATATTAGCTGTGTGCCCTTTGCAGTGTTACTTATGTTCCCTAACCCTTAGATTCCCCAACTGGGAAAACATCAGTATGCCTGCTCTCTTTACCTCTGAGTATTGTTGTAAGAACAGAAGGAGACAATGCCTGTGAATGTCTTATGCATACTCCATGTGATCGTACCATTCCCTCTTTCCAGAAAGGGATTTCTGGAAAAGCACCCAGCAAAGAGGGGGAATTTCCATTTCTCAGCCCCCCTGTAGCTAAGGGGGTAATTAGACTAATTTCCACCAATAGAATATTAGTGAAAATGACATCACTTCTAGCCCCAAGCTGTTAAGGTGGGTGTACTTTTTCTACAAATGCTCTGTTCACCGTGTGCAGCATCTTTGGAGGCCACGTGTTACAGTGGCCAAACTACAATATGGAAGAAGGCGGTCCAATCTGTACTGGACTTGATGTAAGAAAGAAATATTTAGTTTACTGTCAGCTGAGATTTCAGTGTGTATGTGTTCCTGCAGCATGGGGCTATCACATACTGACTCATATGCATTAGAGATGTAAATTATTATTTTGAAATGCACTAGCATACTTAGATGGTCTCATTATCCGGCAGCCCTGGGAACATTTACTGCATTCTGACCAAGCTTCAGGATCGGCAGTCCTCAGGGCACTTGTTATTTTATCATTAAAACAATTCTCCTGGGTGCTGCACAAAACCCACATGACCTTCCATCTCTCATTTCTGCTCTCAACATCCCTCCTTCAAATACTAACTTGAGCCTATATTTTAAAACCCTATCTCAACTACTGTGCCTGTTACTCTAAAAAGTCAATATTCCAAACAGGCAGGGGATGCCAATTTTATTCATGTCAGAACTAATAGCTTTGAAAGCTTCTTAGTTGGACAACAAAGATGTTGGTCACAAGTAAAAGGCTTGCCTCCATCTGCAAAGAGACTTGTTACCTACGGGAAAAGTATCAAACAGTATATTAAGAATCTGGAAAGATTCTTAACACAAGAGCATTTACTGTGGTATGCATCACAAGGGAAAACATTCCGAACACTCATCACAAGAGCTCTTACTTGCTTTTTTATAGAAGCTCTTGTTGCAGACATCACCAGAAGCTGAAAAATAACAAGTACAATATGTATACATTTATTACAAGATCATAGAGTCATAATGCTCTGGAAATATCACCCTACCTGTTCTACATTTTGACCTCTAGTAACATATTCATTACCAACTTTGATTCTGGGATGGATCAAGCCCTTCACCAACTCAGAGGAATTAATGCCCATGAGGAAAGCAGCTTTGTCAGCATCTGGGCAGAAGAAAGGAAGGAAGTCAAGGAGGGAAAGTGGGAAGAGGGAAGGTGGGAGAAGGAAAAGGAAAACACTGTTAAAATTCATTCCATTATAGCCAAACAGACTCCCCAGAGAACGAGAGGAGGGTCTGTTTAGACAGATGTAGCAGGGAAGACTGTAGTTTTGAAATAAAATGTCTGAATCTTAAATGTTTATAAGACTTTAGTTCTTGGAAATGCAAATCAAACCACAATGAAATGCCACCTCACACTCACTAGACTTGTGATAATCAAAAAGACAGACAATAACAAGTGTTGGTGAAGGTGTGGAGAAATTGAAATCGCCACACATTGTTGGTTGGAACGTAGCATGGTATAGCCACTATGGAAAACAGTTTGGCAGCTACTGAAAAGTTAGAGTTACTCTAGGAATCAGAAATTCTACTGCCGGGTATAGAACTAATAGAAGTGAAAACATATGTCCACACAAAAAATGGCACACAAATATTTCTAGCAACATTATTCATAACAGTCAAAAGTGGAAAATACCAAAACATCCGTCAACTGATGAATGGATAAACAAAACGCAGTATATAGATACAATGGAAATTTTTTCAGCCGTAAAAAAGGAATGAAGTATTGATGCATGCTACAACACGGATCTAACTTGAAAATGTTATGCTAAGTGAAAGAAGCCAGAAACAAAAGGCCACACATTGTGTGATTCCAATTATATGAACTGTCCAGAATAGGCAATTCCAAAGAATATTAAGTAGCCCCTGTGGTTGCTAGGGAGAGAAGGGAATGGCGAGTAACTACTAGTGGGTACAGGATTCTTTTTGTGTTTTTTTTCCTCAAGTTTTTATTTAAATTCCAGTTAGTTAAGATACAGCATAATACTGGTTTCAAGTGTAGAATAGGATTCTTTTTGAAGTAATGGAATGTTCTGAAATTAGATAGTGGTAATGGTTACACAATCTTGTGAATATGCTAAAACTCACTGAGCTGTATACTTTAAAATGGTCAGTTTCATGGCATGTGAATTATACCTCAGTTACAAAAAGAATCTACTTCTTAATACTGGCCCTCTTCTGAAAAGAAATATTTATCTCACCCACATGGAAAATCTCATCTTTATTTTTTGCCTATTTTTCCCTTCCACATATGTACTGTAGATTCTTTCAATGAAACGGGGACTTGGGACATGTAATTTGATAATTCAAGACAACCACAAATAATCAGCATAAGCCAGGACACTTGTATTTATCAAAAACCTTTCTTTTCCTGTCAAGTCTCTGTTTGCTCCATAGTGCCCTCTGCTGCCCAACAGGAATACTTACAACCCACACAATGGCATTATTCTAAAACAGTGCTCCCATTTTCTAAGGAAAGTGGGGGAAGACTGAGTGTTATCAGAAAGAGTAAATAAACATGTATCACATCATGTGTTTTTAAAAATGACAACAGTACAAGAGAAAACCACAGGCAAAAAGTTATAAGCACATTTCCAATTGTAGATTTCTTCAGTTATCAAATAAAAGGAATATTTCATTCATCTGAAACGCATCCTACATTTTTTGATGAATGCTGATATATGCTAGCATATCTGATGTAGTCACTTTGTAAAATAATGTCTTACAATAGAAGGAAATGCAGTCATTCCTTACTTCACTAAAAAGTACAAGATTTCCTGAGCAATAACAACAGACAGGGAATAAGGTAAAAACAAAAAACAATTAGAGAGCTAATATGTCATTTGTATTCTCTATATCCATTTCCTCTTGTGGGCCTTTGAAATTTTCACAAAGGCTTAAAAAGCTTGAAATGTTTATTTGCTTGTTAACTAAAATCAATACATATTATACATACATTTTTACAAGCTACACACCTACTCTATGTCAGTGATAATGGCCCAGGTACTCAGTTGCTATGAAACCTTTCAAAACGCAAAGCCTATTTGGGAAAATAAATGGAAAAATCAAAAGTAGAGCAGACATGTTCATCCTATGCTGAGATATCCGTGCTAAGAGTGCCATATTTGGAGACAAAAGCATGATTATTTCAAGTGGAGAATCCAGTGGATCAGAATCATGGCCTTTTTGCACTGGAAGGGACTTTAAAGAGCACACAAGCTAGAATGAAAATATTTAAAAGAAAGAGAGAAATGTAATGTGCCTGATCAATCTGAGTGGAAATGAATACTAACCAACAATGTGAAAAATGAACAATTCCACAGTATCTGTTCAGGAAAAAAAAGACAGGAGTTCAGTTTTCTGAGCTTTGGAAGCATTCAGATGGCCAATACAGGTAATAATAGTCACAAACTCATGCCTCCTTTTTCCAGTGTTAAGGACAGTCCTTTAAGTCTATTTTTATCCATGAACAAAGGAAACCCAAATTCTCTGTACAATATCCCACCTTAGGCTCTAACAGAAATAGCATCCAACATTACAGAATCATTTCCCACCCACTCCAGAGACAGCCAAGTATCTACAGAGAAGTATTATACTTTGCATTTATCCTACAGATCATTACACATTCTCCAGTTTTTTGTTGTGTTGTGCTGTGTTTTGTTTTGTTTAGACAGAAAACAATAGTCATCTTGTTCTAAAAAAATAAATTACTTCATTTGCACTAAGTTTCACAACTAAGGTGAAAATAGTTTAAGTCTATGAATAAATATCCATCTGACATTCAGGAAATGTTTATTATGAACACAGCAAGGTCTGTAAACACATTTTCATCGTATGACCTGATGTGTTCTCAAAAGAGGCTTTATGAAATTCCCACCATCACGCCCTAGGACCTTGTGAATAAACCCATGGATTTTCATTAGGCTGTCTGATAGTTTAGCCAGAACAGGTGTTCTCAAACATTGGCTGGATCAGAATAGCCTGGAGAGCTCATAAAGGCACAAAGGACTCGGCTTGCTGAAGGTGGTTAGGATCTGGGCCTGTTTTATATTCCCCAGGTGATTCTGACATACATGAAGATTTGAGAACAGAATCCATATTATAGTGGTCCTCAAACTTAGGTGCACATTGGGGTCACCTGGCAAGATGTCAAAACAGATAATGATGCCTGTGCCTACACAGATTGGTCTGGGTGAGGCCTGAGCTCCAGAAATTTCAAAGCTCCTTGGGTGGGTCCAATGTTAAACAGAGTTTGAGAGCTACTCTCTAGAGAATGGTAGCCAGGTCTAATAAATACATTTTTTTTTTTAAGATTTTGTTAGTTAGTTTATTTATTTATTTATTTAAAAGAGAGAGAGAAAGAATACACATAAGCAGGGAGAGGAGAGGAGGGGGAGGGAGAGGAAGGAGGAGGGGGAAAGAATCTCAAGCAGATTCTGCGCTGAGCACGGAGCCTAACACAGGGCTCGATCCCAGGACCCTGAGATCATGACCTGAGCCAAAACCAAGAGCTGGACGCTTAACTGACTGAGCCATCCAGGCGCCCCTAGTAAGTGCATTTTGAAGTCAAGAAGATAGAATGAAGTCTGACTTTACCTGAAAACAAGTAAGGCGGTAGAGGAAAACAAAAGGCAATTTTCTCCAACCTTATAATTTCATCCTAATTCAATCCCATATGTAAACAATCAGATATAAAGAAAGGAACAAAATCCAGTTTTGTCAATCCACAACCCGGCTAATGTGGAAGAGGGGTTAAAAGAATGACATTCAACTGTTACCTTTTATGTAGAGTTATAATATTGTTTCTGAGCTGTTCACATTTCCCTAATTTATTAAACAAAGTTTACTGATCACTTGCTATGTGCAAGGCCTAAGTGCTAGACGCTATAGCAAGAGAGATAAACAAGACAAGAAATTTGACATCAAGGAGTTTATAACCCATGAGACTAAATAAAACAGAAAAAAATAACAAGTCAGTAAAACAACTGCTTATCAGAGACAAAGAAATCAATTATTATGAAAGTTTGAAGGAAGGAGAGATCCCTTCTGGACTGCCTGACCAGGGAATATTTCAAAAAAGATACAGTATTTGATCTGAGTCTTGAAAGATGAGAAGGGTTTTGATAAGCAAATACAAAAAGAACAAGCATTTCTGAGACAGAACAGCCTGACTTCCAGGCATCGCAGTAGGAGAGAGCTGGTATGGTTAAAGACTGGACCACGCAGTCCGGGGCTGAGCAACAAACTGAGAAAAGCGAGTGATTTCTGGTCACAGAAGACTTCTGACGCCAATCACTACAAGGTGATCTTTGAATAATGGGGAAACATTAAGGGACTTTTAGTAAAGAAATGGCATAGAATCAGGCTTCACAATGATTAATTTTGTGCACGTGTGCAAGACAGATCAGAGTGGGAAGAGTAGAGAGAAAGTGAACCCATTGCAAGATGCCAACATGCAAGGTGCTGATGGTCTAAACTGGTAATAAGAAATGGGAAAAGACAGAAAAATGACCAAGAGGGTTCTGCCCTGAGAAGTAGAGGAAGGAGCAGCATCGTGAATACAAAGAGAAGTCGACAGGAATACATCACATGGGAAGAGAAGAGGGTATTCATTTTAGCCATGCAGTTTAGGATACCACGAGATTATGCAGTAGAAAGAAATGTGGGGTTGGCACTCAAGAAAGAAGCAAAGGCAAGAATGCCCCCTTCGGTTTGGGTGCCTTCTCCCTTTCCACCCTCTTCTCTGTCTGTCCAGCTCCTTCAATCCTCCTTCCATGGTTAACTGGGGAAAAAAATCACCAAAGCTTAATATGTTAACAGCCCTTAGAAATCAGTAAGAAAAAGCCAATTGTTCCAAACAAAAATGTTTTCAATTTTAAAAGTAGGCCAAGGATGGAAACAAAAATCCGAAAACAAAACAATGCAAATAGGTAACATACAAAAATTAATTTTATTAGTATTTAAGTATAAAACAAAAGCTGGCTACTTGACAATAGAAAAATAACTTAATATTAGTGAACGTAGTGAGAAAGTTACTCTCAGATGCTGCTGATGGGAATATAAATGGTAAAACATAGGGCAGCTTGAGAAAAAAATTTACTCTTAGAAGTTTATTCTAAGAAAATTTTATAAATATCTTTGAATCTGTAAGGATGTTCACCACAAATTTGTTCATGATGAAATAATTTCAATATTTAATGAGATATTTAAACTAATTATCCATACAATGGGACATTTTGTAGCCATCTAAAAAGATATTGCAGAAAAGACGAAAGATGTTCACACATAATTTAGTGAAAAAAATCTAGTATGGAACCTGAAGAGTATGAACATATATATTTTAAAAAGTTCCCTGTGCATATTCAACTATAAAAACACATGAAAGTTAGGTCCTGTGGCATTAACAGTGATTGTCCCTAAGCAAGTAGGATTCTTTTAAGAAATAATTATCTACTACCAGGTGCCAGGCACTGTTTTAAAACCTAGAAACACAGCACTGAACACACCAAATTAAGTTCCTGCTCTTATGGAGCTTACATCTGATAAGGATTGAGGAGTGGGATGGTCAATTAAAAAAAAAAAGCTGTATGAATGACACAAAGAAAAAATATTCAGGATAAGCAGATAGCGATAGGAAGGTGGTGGGAGTGGTCAGGGAAGGCTTTTCTGATAAGGTAACATTTAAGAGGATACCTTAATAAAGTGAGGAAGTAAGCCATGGAGATGCCTAGGAAAAAAGAGCTCCAGAAAGGAGGAGGAGTCAGTGAGAAAGTCCTGAAACAGGAGTGCTCACATGCTCTAAAAAGAGCGGAGAGATTAGTGGGCCTGAGAGAAGGGAATGAGAGAAGGAGAAAGGGTAGGTGAAGATTCTGTACCCTATTCTGAGGATAGGGGTCGGGGGGGGTGGGTGGGTGATTCCACACCAAGCAATTCTGCAACACCAGCTGGGTATCCTACCCTCAACTCAATTCTATCCAAAGATAGCATCAGATTCCATGGGTTAAGTGTTCAGTTCAACAAGATTGTTACTCCCCCACTTCAGATGTTAGTTGCAAGTCCAGGTTGTCTCCTGGGCTGTTGACTCACAGGCTATAGATTCATGGCTCCAGTGACCCCCTCCTTGGGTTCAATTAATTTGCTAGGGACTCACAGAACTCAGAGGAACATTTTATTTACCATAGGAACAGTTTATTATAAAAAGATATAACGCAGGAACAACCAGATGGAATAGAAGGCAGAGGGCAAAGTATAGGAAAAGAGTGCAGAGTACAGTTTCCTCCCCAAATCTTCATGGGTTCACCAACCTGGAAGCTCTCCAAACCTGTCCTTTTGGGTTTTTATGGAGACTTCATTTCAAGGACATGACTGGTTAAATCATTGGCCATTGGTGATAGAAATCGATCCTAAGCCCTCTTTTCTCCCCCGTTGGAGGTGGGACTGAAAGTTCCATCTGTCTAACCACACGGTTAGTTCCTATGCTGACCAGCCGCCATCCTTAGGTACAGTCCAAAAGTCACCTCATTAACATAACAAGATCACCTGTATTGCTCTCATCACTTAGAAAATTCCAAGGGTCTTAAGAACTCTGTGTCAGAAACTGGACCAAAGATCAAATATAATTTATTTTATTATAAATCACAATATCACAGTAGGAGATGGGATTAGAGAGATTTAGAAATATCACAGAGGACAAGGAGGCTATGATGAGAACTTGGGGTTTAGGAGGTGCCTGGGTTACTCAGTCAGTTGAGTGTCCAACTCTTGGTTCCAGCTCAGGTTATGATCTCAGGGTCCTGGGTTTGAGCCCCTCTTTGGGCTCTGCGCTCAGCATGGAGTCTGCTTGAGGTTACTCTCTCTCCCTCCCCCTCTGTGTGCATACATACACTCTCTCTCTCAAATAAATAAATCTTTTTTTTTTTAAAAAAGGACTTAGGGCAATCAGAGAAAGACATGTATCATATGACCTCACTGATATGAGGAATTCTTAATCTCAGGAAACAAACTGAGGGTTGCTGGAGTGGGGGGTGGGGTGGGAGGGATGGGGTGACTCGGTGATAGATACTGGGGAGGGTATGTGCTCTGGTAAGCGCTGTGAATTGTGCAAGACTGTTGAATCTCAGATCTGTACCTATGAAACAAATAATGCAATATATGTTAAGAAAAAAAAAAAGAAGAGGATAGCAGGAGGGGAAGAATGAAGGGGGGGAAATCGGAGGGGTAGACAAACCATGAGAGACGATGGACTCTGAAAAACAAACTGAGGGTTCTAGGGGTGGGGGGAGGATGGGTTAGCCTGGTGATGGGTATTAAAGAGGGCACGTTCTGCATGGAGCATTGGGTGTTATGCACAAACAATGAATCATGGAACACTACATCTAAAACTAATGATGTAATGTATGGGGATTAACATAATAAAAAAATTTTAAAAAAAGGACTTAGGGTTTAAGTAAGATGGGAGCTATTGATAAGTCTAGAGTGAAGAGAAGACATGAACTGACTTATACCATGAAAGGATCACCACTGGCTGTTCTGTGCAGAACTATCAGTAATGAGACAAGGGTGAAGACAGGGAGACCAATAAAGAAGCTATTGTAATAATCTGGTAAGAAACAATGGCTCAGACTATGGTAGCACTGGACATGGTCATGGTAAGTAGTGATGAGTTTTATATATATTTAAAGGTAGCCACAACAAGGCAGAGACAAAGGAGTTTAGGATGATGCTAAGAGTCAGGGCAACTGAGAGAATCCAGCTGACATTTACTAAAGACTGAGAAATGAAGAGTTGGTAGCAGGGGCTACCTTATACCCATTAGGATGGCTACTATTAAAAAAAAATTTTTAATAAGAAATGATAAATGTTGACAAATATGTGGAGAAATTGATAGCATTATGGCATCGCTGGTGGGAATGTAAAATGATACAGCCACTATGGAAAAGAGTATGGTATGGTTCCTCAAAAAACTTTAACATAGAATTACCATTTAATCCAGCAAGTCCCTCTCTGGGCTAAACACCAATATTCACAACAGTATTAATCACAGTAGTGAAAGGTAGAAGCAACTCAAATGTCCATAAATGGATAAATGGATAAACAAAATGTGAAATATACATACAATGGAATATTATTCAGCTTTAGAAAGGAATGAAATTCTGACACACACTATAACATGGATGAATCTTGAAGACATTACGCTAAGTGAAATAAGCCAGACATAGAAAGACAAATACTGTAGGATCCCACTTACATGAGATACCTAGGGTAGGCAAATTCGTAGAGACAGAAAGAAGAATAATGGTTGAGAGGGGTTAAGAAAAGGGGGTAATAGGGAGTTATTAATAGGTACAGAGTTTCCGTTTGGGATCATGAAAAAGTTCTGGAGATGGATACTGGTGATGGTTGCATGACACTGCGAATGTACTTAATATCACTGAACTATACACTTAAAAACAGTTAAAATGGTAAACTTTATATTATGTATATTTTACCACAACTGAAAATATAAAATTTTTAAAAATAATTTATTGAAAGATTTGAATGAATGGGTTTTCTCCTTTGTGTTTTAGTAGCCAGGGAGTTTAATAATAAATGAAATAATTACAATTACTATGCTTTCTTCTTTTCCTAATTGTGATTTTCCATTTTAATGTTCATTCCAGACAGATCATTCAATGTAAGATGCCTCAGATCTTTTTGGTAAACAGGCAAGACTACAGATTTTTTTCATGTGAATGAAAAACAAAGGGAGATGAAGCCATTGCGGTCTCAACCCAATGGAAACTCTACCTTGGGAATTCTAAAGATCTTTGTCCACACCTCCATTATGTCACTTAATACATCTTCTGGTAATTTGCTCCTGTCTCTGTTTTTCTCAGCGGGCTATGTGCTGACAGCAGGGCTCTCTCTCGTCAAGCCTCTATTACCCACATTTCGCAAATTTTCTGGCATTGTCAATAATTAAGGACTGTTTCTCATTCTGAGATACAAGAATTATACATCAGAAGGGTGGTTAAGAGAATAATTTTGAGGAGCAGCAATCGAGGGAGATCGCTGATCAGTTTCAACATTTTCAAAAACCGAGAGGCGAGGTAACTGCCAGGAGAAGGGAGCAGGCCTGGGGTCGGCGAACTGAAGACAGTATGTGCCGTGGCCTCAAAGTAACTCTTACTTGCTGTGCCATCTGCCTCCACTTGTTCTTCTCTGGGTTTCTGTTTAAATTTCGTGTTTCCAAAGTGCATGATGGCTCCAATGAGTTTATAGGATCCACGCTTCTCCTCAGGAAGAAAGCCCAAGATGTCCATGGCCTGCTGTAAAAAGAGAAACAGATGGCCATGTCTTCATTTGCCTAATGGCTGCAGTAAGCCCCTCACCCCCGCTGCGTGTCACACTTCCCTACACTCCACGGGCTGTCAGAGGGAATGAAACAGATCGCCACAGCCCGAGGTGTGACAGCTCTGTTCAAAGCAATGCAGATCAGCCCTTTTGGCACTTGGTCACCCACAGTCTGCCTATCCCTTTAAAAGAGAATTAGGAAGGCTTGTTTAACTTCCAGAAGTTTTAGGACTTTCCTTCGATGCCCTGCTCCCCTCCTCTCCCTTCCAGCCATTGATCATTAGCTGGCTCTGTGAGGTAAATTATTTTGCCTTCCATCGTTATGGCAGAAAGTAGCACCAATATCTGACGGGTTGCTTATTTTGGGGGCTCCCCTATGTCCCCCCAACTTTATTCAAAGGGAAGTGTTTCAGAAAAGAAAAAACCACGGCACCAGAAAACCGCACCCTAAGAAGCCGCTGCACGTGATGAGATGTGTGTTCTCACACACTCCCAGAGGGTAGAAATCGGTACGATCTTTCTGGTGGTTAATTTAGCATATGTGTCAAGAGACTATAAAAAATTCATAATCCTTGCCTAGTAATTTCACTTTGGGGAATGTAGCATAAGGTGAATCTAATATACAGAAAAAGCATTTACCTACAAAGATATTTACCACAGGAGAAAACAAAACAGAAAATCTTTGAGTCTAACAATAGGAGAATGGCTAACCACACTACAGGACAAATGCCTGGTAAAATATTAAGTATTCATTTAAATGTTTATGAAGAGTTTGTAAGAACACTGAAAATGCTTATATTACAGGATTAATCAAAAAAGCAAACTGTATACTGAATAGTGTATGCAGTGTGATTATGCTCTTTTATTAAAAAAAAAAACGCCACCAAACCAACTATATAGTAAAAACCTCAAATAGAAAAAAAAAAAAAAAAAAAGAAGAAAGACTATAAAGACCTATACCAAACAAAACAGTGGTTGCCATTGAGCTGAAACGTCTTCCTATCTTTCCACACATTCCAAACTTACCATACTCACAAAGTGTACTTTTGCAGTAAGTAAGTAAACTTTGAACAGACACAGACTTAGAGGGACTCCTTGCACCCTCCACCCCTAGAGGAAGGAAAGTGACTTCTCCAGGACCCTTTAGAAGAAGGATCTGAAATGCTTTCATTTCTCATTGTCATTACCAAACTTGGCGTTAATAATTAACGAGCCTTACATCAGGGGTCAGCAATTCTTTAGCATCATCCCGGCTGTCCAGAGCAACTACTCCATGAGAGCAAAAGGGAAAGTCAGAGGGATTTTCAGACACCAGGAGCATGTCTGCAGTGGGAAAACCATCAGTTAAACGGTTAAAGAAATCCACAAGGCTTTAGAAAATAATTGACCGATATTCACAGTTTACTCTTACAGCTGATAGCACACTTGTAAACAAGCCAAAATAAAATCCATATTCTACAGCCAACCCTCTGCAATCAAATTTTGCCCTCTATTAACTTGTCAGTCATGTGTTAATGCCTCCCAAGAGAAGACCAGGCAGACCAAATCCAAACGCAGATTCAATTGCAGCAGCTTGAATTGGTGTGAAAAAAACAGATAATGCGTGCTGGCAAAACTTTGAAAACAGGAATTTGGCCTAGATGCATGGTTGAGGGCGGAGGACAAAAAAAATATTTTGTAAAATTATAACAGGACTGAGTTTCAAAGGCTAGGAAGTGGGCAGACCCTGGGGTTAAGCACCCGGGGAACATTAGCAATGTATCCTGTCATATCACATCCTCCCTATTAGGAGGCTGAGGCTGTCTTTCAAGGAATCCATAAATCAGCGTCCGTGTTCAGCACTGCACCTCTGATGTGTCTAAGACTCCTGACATGATTCACTTAGTCAGGAAACATAATGCAGGCGGAAGCTAAGCGGGCTGTCAGCAGCACATCAGCAACGGGCTTGGCCAAATCACATTAACCGCTTAATGCCTCACACTTGCTCCCCGTGAAGTTTCTTGGAGCTGATCTGATTTTTGTATTTATCACTTAGTGAAATGAAGCTGCTATCCTCAACCCCAAATCTCAGAAACAAATTGCACTTTTCGAATGTTCACGGCAGCTTCGTTTAGAAACAACCCAAGTGTCCATCAAGAGTTAACAAAGTCCTGTGTGTCCGTACAATAGATTATTCGTCAGCAAACGAAGGAATGAACTATGAATATATGCTACAGCATGGAAGAATCTCAAAATAATGATGCTGAGTGAAATACGCCAGACAAAAAAACAGTATATACTGTGTGATTCCAACTTATAAAATTCAAGAAAATGCAATCTAATCCATAGTGACAGGAAGAATATTAGTGGTTGCCAAGGGTCTGGGTGGGGAGGGGAAGACTCAGAGGAGTGAGAAAGGACAGAGAGGGAAGTTACAAACGATCACGAGAAGACTTTTGAGCAGATACGTGTATTATCTTGATGGCGGTGACGGTCTCGGGCATATATACGTGTCAGCATTTACATTTATGTCGACAACACTTCAATGAGGCTATTTTATAAAAGTTAAAAAGTAAAAAGAAATTGGGCCAGCTCAAAGGAGATCAAGCTGAAGGCAAGTACTAGATATACAGTATATATATTTAATATATATCTAATAGAAATATGATCCTTAAATCCTTACTTGAATGATTGATTCAAATGTCCCTGAAATGTTCATACTTCCCAAGACTCTCTTTATGTTCTTTCTCATGCCTCACTTTCTATCAAGAAAAATTTGTTGAGCTCAAACGATGTGCCAGGCATTATTGTAAGTTTTAGAGATACATCAGTGGGGGGAAAAATATCCTGCCCCCATGAAGCTTCTATTCTAACAGTAGAGACAGAAATTTTAAAAATAAGTAAAATGTATGAAAATACATGAAATGTACAATGGTAATAAGTGCCATGGAGAAAAATAGCAGGGAAAGGGGGTAAAATGTATCAGCAACACAGGGGTGCCTGGCCGGCTCAGTCAGTGGAGCATTCAGCTCTTGATCTCCGGGTTGTGAGTTTGAGCCCCACATTGGGTGTAGAGTTTACCTAAAAATAAAATCTTAAAAATACAAAGCTACAGTTTTCAATAGAGTGGTCTGGGAAGGCCTCCACAAGGTGACATTTCAATAAAGACCAGCAAGAGTTGAGGGAGAAAGTAAGTGAGGGAAGAATGTTCCAGACAGAGAAGAGCAAATGCAAAGGCCCTGAGGTAGAAATTTGCCTGGCATTTTGAGTGGCTAAAGGTGGGTCAGGAAGGGGCAAATTAAGGAAGTGGGAAGTAGTAGGTTATGAGGTCAGAGAGGCATCATGAGGACAGATCATAACTCCTCACAGGCCAGGGTGAGGATTTGGGCATTTATGCTCTATGTGAGGTAGAAAGCCACTGCAGGTTTTTGAGCAGAGGAATGACATCTGATTTTTTTTTTTTAATTTATCGTGGCTGCTGGGTTAAAGACAGAGGGAGCAAGGATGGAAGCAGGACTATCAAGCAGAAGACTGTTAAATAATCCAGGAGAGGGGCACCTGGGGGGCTCAGTCAGTTAAGCATCTGCCTTCAGCTCAGGTAATGATGCCAGGGGCCTGGGATTGAGTCCCACATTGGGCTTCCTGCTCAGCAGAGAGTTCGCTTCTCCCTCTGCCTGCTGTTCCCCCTGCTTGTGCTCTCTCTCTGACAAATAAATAAATAAATCTTAAAAAAAAATCCAGGAGAGAGATGATGGTATTTGACCAGGGTAGTAAAAGCAGCAATGGTAAGGAAGTGCTCAGAGCGTGGATTTTGAAAGTAGATGAAAGAGGTGAGAATAAGGTGGGAGAAACAGAGGAGTTCAAGGGCTTGTCTTAGACACATTACACTTGAGATGCTATAATGAATACATGCTATAACATGGAAGAATCTCAAAATAATTATGCTGAGTGAAATAAGCCAGACAAGAAAAGAGGATATACTGTATAATTCCATCTTACAAATTTCTAGAATTTTTTTTTCGTTTAAAGTGTTTTATTTTTGTGTAAACTAAAAGGAAATTGACACACTAAAATCGCAAAAGACCTTGGGCATGCACATTAACCTTGTTAAGGGTTCTTCTACATGTCTTTCTTTTCCATAGGAATTTCCCTTAAACGTTTAAAACCCATAGTTTTTACTGTATATACAGCCTAAACCATGGCAATCTATGATTCTGTCATTTTACACTGTGCAAAATCCTCAAAATATAGTGGTACCACAGGAAAAAAAAATCAGTCACAAGTAAATTCCATTGTAAGCCATTCATATAATTTGGTTCTTCTCCAAACCAAGTCGAGATATAAAAGAGTCAGTTAGCTAGGAGTCTGGAATCCTGGAGAGAATCTGGACTCGTGATCGAACTGTGGAAGTCATCAGATGGGAACAATCTTTAAAGCTGTCAGTCTAGATGAGGTCACCACGGGTTAGATGCAAGGACTGAGCCCCAGGGCGCTCTAAAGTTATAGGCCAGATGAAAGAGAAAGAGCCACAGAGAAATACCCAGAGATTTAGGGGAGAAACAAGGGAAGGTGGTGTGCTAGAAACCAAGAGGGGAGATTCTCAAGGAGGAGGGAGTAATCAGTGGTGTCAAATACTGTCATGACTTTCAAGGTCAAGAAATGTCTATATATTCTTTTGCAAGGCTCATTCATGGCTTTACTGATGACTCTCAAATCTTTATTTTCTGAGCTCCAGACCTAGAACTCCAACTTCCCACCAGACATGTCAGTGCAGATGGCTATAAGTAGCTCAAGTCCAACACTACCAAAACCGAATCTATGATATTTTCCATGTCTGCCCTGAAGCTATGCCTCTTCTGTGGTTCCTTATGCTGGTGAATGTCAGCGCCTTACTCAGGCTAGACGTGGGGGTGCCATGAAATGTCCTTTCACGGCTCAAATACAGACATCATTTCCATGTCTTTCAAATCAAAGTATTAATCTTTTTTCTCTAGAATAGGTGTATGCTATGAGGAGGAGGTAAGGATACAAAAATAACATGGTCCCTTCCCTCAAGGAGGCTACAGGAATCACACACCTAACCAGTGCAGGAAATGCTGTGTTTTTAGGGTGAAAGGGTGTTTCAGTTGGATTTTTCAGTTCATACCGAAACAAAAAACAAACAAAAAAAAGCCAGACACACACAAAAACAAAACAAACTACCTCCTAAAATCATTTTGCCAAGAATATCCGTTTAGATCACTCTAAATTATAACAGTTCATATACTTTTCATTTTATTTCATTTTTGTCAATACTTTGCATTAGGTCATTTTTAATCATTTCCATTCTGGTTATGAAGACCAAAGGTGCTATATTTGACATTATTTTCTGTATGTGGAATATAGAAAAATAGAAACCTAGAAAGCCTCACTACTTGGTCAGGCCCAAATTATTGATAAATTGAACTTAGAACATAGTTTCTAGTATTTCTGTTAGGCTGAGCCACCTACCCACTCAAACCCATGTTTGTAACTATGATGGGAATTTCCTTCCTCCTTTGCCACAGACACAAGGAGGGTCTTGCTCCCATCCAAGCAGGCCCAACAATCGGACAAACACTGGGAAATAGAATGGAAAGAGCACCACATGTCCAAGGTCTATAAGACCCGGAGGAGGAAGGAGTCAACATTCAGGAGGGGACCGGGAGTAAGGGGTCATGGTGGGCCCATGTGTTACACATGCACTCCTCTCCCCACCCCCCCCACCTGCTTCCAGACACATCATTTCCAGAAGTCATGAAGGACACCTAATGGGCTTCTCCTTCATCTCACTAACCAGCAATATGGCTGATGCACTAGCCTACCCATTCACTGCAGCACCTATAGTCAATTTGAAGTGGTAGCTCTTAGAAGCGTAGAGACCACATGTATGAGTGTTTGAGGGACTCTGAAAGGCCTTTAGCTCAAAACATCTTCCCCACTGGGCCTTATCAAAATTTATTTTCAAGGAGCAATGAATTTTAATTGTGTTGAGGCTTGAGGTCACCTCAGAGTATCATGTAAACAGAGATTCCTTTATTTAATTAATTTCCTTTCTATCAAGAGGAATGGCCCTGAGAGAATGTAAAAAAAAAAAAAAAATGCAAACAACAGTGAATACATTTTTGTGAGACACTATGAGGGCCAGGGAGACTGTCTAGGCCAGATACGGCCCACACAGAAGATTGTTGACCAGGCTGTGGGCATGTGGAGAATGGGGGGGAGTTTGTCAGGAGGGCTGGGGACAGCATAAAGAGGAGGCACGAGAGTATGCTAAAGGTAAAAGTCAATTGCTTCGCAACTTCAAAAAATGCAGGTCTCAACCTTCACATTGGTTCATTTCTAGATCCCACTCTAGGAGATGCAAAGAGCCCTTTAAGAGTGGGCATTTTATATGTTTTATGTGTTTGTTTTAATGTTTTATATGTCTTCCTGACATTAAATTTTACTTTCTGCATGGCTGCATGTTCTCCAAGACTCGGCTGAGTTCACTATAAAAAGGAGCAAAGCTGACATTGGGCCAAAAAATCCCTTAAAATCACAAAGTCCTGGGACACCTGGGTGGCTCAGCCAGTTAAACGTCTGCCTTCAGCTCAGGTCATGATCCCGGGGTCCTGGGATCGAGCCCCGCATCGGGATCCCTGCCTGGCGGGGAGCCTGCTTCTCCCTCTCTCACTCCCCCTGCTTGTGTTCTTTCTCTCGCTATCTCTCTCTCTCTCTCTCTCTGTCAAATAAATAAATAAAATCTTAAAAAATAAAATAAAATCACGAAGTCCTGTGGCTAGTACCTCTATGCCACATCACCCATCATTACCTGTTTCCCACACTGCCATGTACAGCTGAAGAGGTTGTACACTGCCCAACTCCGGAGAGAATCATTCACATAGTCTACAGTTTGAATGGCATTCTCTAGAGTCGGGCAGGGCACAATCCGCACACACACGTCTTGTTCCTCCTAACAACCAGTGGGGAGGGAGGGAGTAAAAATAGGAGATCAGTTCAAGAGAGACCTAATGGGTCAAGGGAGTACAACTCAATATGCTCCAGAATAGGAGGTCCCGATGCCAACAATTTCTTTCCCCAGAGGTCTTCAGACCTCTAGTAGACAGGTCGGGTGCACCTCTTGGCAACCACCACTCTTTGTTACTGCCATGTACTAAAGTGAGTACCCAGGGCAGTAGGCAAAATGTCAAAGATTTTAAGAGACAAGGACATGTTTCGTGACCCCTCACCCTAGAGTTCATAAACCTGTTGAATAGCAAGAATGGGTACAATAAATAAACAGAAAAAAATAGACAAAGAAGAGAAGAAAAATAGGAAGATATATGCAGGACCCAGCTATCCAGTTGGCATTAAGAGCAAGAATTTCGAGGAGTCACATCTGAGGGGCTGAAGAAGTGGGTTTTAGCCATGCCTTGAACAAGGGTCAGCCTAAACTGAAAGGTAAGGGGAGGAGGGATGTTCCAGATCCTGTAGAGACTAGTTGGGGGCTGGCTCTGCGATAACACATCACCCCATTCCTTGGCTCCTTCCGTGGGTGGCCAGCCTCCCGACTGATTTTCCATACCTGGTTTTTTTGTAGTACTGACAAGTGCTTCTGTTTTAGGAAACTTGGACATAATCCTTACGTTGCTAAGGGGTGCTCTCTCTCGTAACAATCCTCAGGACACTCTGAAGCTCTCTTTTGGCAAACGTGAATAAAAAGAGTTCAAATTCTAAAATGTCCCAAAGAATGACCAGCGGTGTTGAGAACAAATGGACTGACAATACCCAATTTGGACCACCAGATGTCAGTCTTCGTACAGTAATCAATCTCCGCAGCCCCCAAAGACTCAACGAGATCAATGAACTCAAGATAAGCTTGCATTTTCCACAGCAGCCCAGAGCCTTAAGACAGTTCTATTAGTAAACAGAGATGCTCCCCCAAATTTTACAGTCCCTGCTGATACCCCACATTGGACCTGATGTGTCAGATGGCTTGTACAGCAGAGAAATCTGTGCTAAGAACCTTAGATGTGGCAGGACTAATCAAAGGAAGATCCAAAAAAAAATCTGTTCCAGGTTAGGTGGAGGGAAAGTGGGAATGAGAACGGCTGCTGAGTTCATATCACCAATTGCACCTGTGACAAAAATCACTGTCCAGTTTGCAGAGCTTGCCCCATTAGGTGAGGGCACTTTGAAGTTGAAGGCCATGTAACACCGCTAAGTGTATGATTAACATATTTAATCTAGCATAAGAGGCTGGGGGGAATCACTCCCCATTAATTTGCTTGCCTGGATCTTTGCTCTCATCCCACAACCACTCCTGTGGGAGCATCTTTGTCCTCAGTGGTTTACTTCATACGCAAGACGTTTGCGATCCAATCAGCTTGTCATTCTCCCCTTCGAAAGACTTCCCATAATCTGCCTTAGGCTGCAAGGTGCTGCTTGATCTGACCCTGCCCACCCCCCCCCCCCTACATTACCTTCTTCTCTCCACCAACTGCAATGGCCATTTTGCTATTTCAAGAATAAACCAAATGCCTTCCTGCCTCAGAGCCTTTGCACTCACTGTTCCCTCTTCCTGGAGCTTTATTCCTGGAAATCTCGCCTGCTCACTCGCTTACTCATTCAGGTGTCTGCAAAAAAATTGCCTTCCCAGAGAGGTCTTGCCCGACCATTCTATCTAAAATATAACCACCTACTATCCTACCAAACCCAAATTCACTGTCTTCTCACCCTACTTTTTTTTGTAGACCTACTATTCTCTAAAATTATATGTGTCTTTGTTTACTTGTTATTTCTTGTCTCTCATACTAGAATGTAAGCTCATGAGGGCAGGGACCTGTCTGTCTTATTTATTTTCCAATCCCCATGCTTAAAAAAGCAGTGCCTGGTGCACACACAGCAGTCACACAATAAATATTGAGTGACTGCATGAAGTTCATTCTCTTACCCCACAAGTCACTTTTCTATTTCTCTTCATGGCATTACATTTATCCTCGTCAAATTGTAAAACTTGGGAATATTTTTGACTCATCACTCTCCTTCATTCCTACATTCAGTCATTGCTAAGACTTATCTATTCTTCTATGAATCCATCCCCTTTCTCCCATTCCCACAGACACAACCTTACACAATGCCTTGTCATTTCATACTAGGACTACTATAGTCCCTTCCCTCTAGGATCTCTGCCTTCCTTCCACCCTGCCCACCACACTAGCTTAATTGTTGCTGCCCTCAGCAAATCATGACCTCCTATTACCCTACCCCTATAACACATGCACAACCCCCCCGCCCCCACCAATTCCTTGAGTTCAGAAACTATCAGGATAAAATCTCTACTATTCCTCTATGCAAATTCTTTCCTCCAGTCAACCTGATCTCTCTGTTCCCTGATCTTGTCCTGCCTTTTCCTGCCACTGTACCCACTATTCCTCCCATAGGAAATACCCTCCACTCATTACTCTGGTTAAATCCCCTTCCCATGCTTCATACCCCAACCCAAAACCTCCCTTCTTTATAAAACTCCCATTGACCACTAAACACCATGGCAGTGACCCACTTCTGGCCCCTTGTCTATGCCACCCATGTGGTTCTAATCTTCAAATCACTGAAGACCTTAAATTATCTAATGTTTTTACACACATTCACTCACACACACACACACACACACACACACACACACACACACACTCATTCATTTATACCTTCTGGGCATCCTACCCACTTCCAAACACCAAACACTACCAAATTGGAAAAACATTTACTCTCTAGCAATATAAAATTATAGAACATTGGTTTTATAATTGGTTTAATAATTGTTTACCTTTCAGGATGAATAAACTGAGTTCTCAAGAGACTTATTAAACTATACTTTTCCAGGTCCGAGAATCTGACTTCTGCCTCTTGTTTTAGAATGTCCCTCAGCTCCAGAATAATACACTTACCATGAAGTTCTTTTTTTCCAGACAGAATTTGATAGAATATGTGGTTGTTCCTCTCTCCGGGCTGCTGGAAAATCACTCGGGATTTTTCAAGCAAATCTGCAGGATGAGAAAAGGATAAAGCTTCATACTTAGGTGTTCCTACAAAACTTAGAAGAAAAGTTATCAAATAGTGCAGTGGCTACTTACAAATATCGATGTCTACAGATGACAGCTTTCCTCTGGCACAAAAGTGCATCCTGATGAATTTGCCCTGGGTGGACATAAAACACGGTCTCCTATTGAAACATTCCAAACAGTTGCAATGGCTTTATTATACACATTACTCCCAAAGTGATTAAAGTTAAAAGGAAAATGCAATGTGGGCCTGAGATGGCACCAGTTCATGCTAGGAGGAAGCCAGAATGATCACCAGGACTAGCAGTGGTCCTGGATTCTAGTCTCAGACCTGCCGACTTCTAGCTGTGTGTTCTTGTGTGTATAATTGAATCTCTCTGGGACTCAATGTTCTTACCTAAAAAATGAGAAAAAAATAATACCTGTTCAGCATATTCTTTCATTTAGTCAGCGAACATTCGTTGAGCACCTACTACCATCCAGGAAACCTACTAGGCCCTGGACGTATCACATGAGAAAAATCGGGGTGGTCCCTACTCTTCTAGATTCTAGATGTAAGCAGCTAATGCAATGGCATTAACACAGGAACATTTGGTGATTCTTGAATCCTAAAGAAAAGCCAGTTGTGCAGGAGTTCAGTGAGCAAAAGGGGCAGAAAACAGAGTCTGAGAGGTAGACGGGCACCAGGCACCCTATCACATAAGCCATACCGGCCACAGGAAGGAGTTGGGTTGAATTTTATGTGCGCTCAGAAGACAGTGGAAGATTCTAAGCAGAGGAATGATGTGATCAGATTTATGTTTTAAAACACTACTTCGGCATAAATAATAGATGGGGCTCCCTTCCTTTCTTCTCATGAAAAACCATAAGACAGGGTCTAGTGGGGCAGAAAGGCTGCCAAAGGAGACAGAGCCCACGTCAGAAGCCAGGTGTGGCTAAGGAGGCCGTCAGCGGCAGCTGGGGCTTGCAGGATGAGGAGGATGGTGCCAGGCAGATGACAGGCTGGTGGCGGTCACCCATGCAAGGAAGGAGGCAGAGCGGGACTACAGCAAGGCAAGGGAAGGAGAGTGGTGACAATCAGGGGGATTGAGCCTTTAAGTTACCAAATGTAGGGTAATGGGAACCATACACACAGACACACATGTGTAAGTACACATACACGTGCATTTATACACATGCATATATGCACAGTTTAAGTGAAATAATTTAACCTGGATTTTTGGATTTTTTGGACCCTCTTTATCTTTATTTCCACTTGCCATTCTTTCCTTTCTTCCTTGTCTTCTACTTTTTCCTTTCTTTTATCTTCCTTTTTTCCCCCTTCCCTCCATTCCTTCCCTTTTTCCTCTTTTTTCAGCTTTCTTTTTTTTCATATGTCAGCAGAAAATCCCTTCACATTCTAACCAATCCCAAATCTAGCTGCTTTGTGGACCAATATTAGCACCTGCTAGGCAGCCAGACCTCGCAAGCAGATATAAGAGCAGGCAAGGAGCGCTAACGCCCTGGATGGAAACCAGCCACGTCAGCATGCGGCTGTTATTTAATTGTGCCCAAAGATTCAAACAGGAAGCCTTCTGCAAATTTCCTTGTAAATTATAGAGTGGCTCCCTGCCACTCATTTTTGTCATAAAATTGGTTTGTGAAACTAAGTTTTGAAATTTAAATTCTTCCTCTATCCTGGGACTGCAAGTTATCAAAAGCTATTTTTTAAAAATGATTTCTCCCAGTAAAAAAAAAAAAAATCCCCAGTGGAAAATATGCAGAGGTAGGGGAGCCAGAGGCAAGAGTAGAAACAGTAATTGTACTAAGTGAATTAGGAAGCGCTTACTAAATTGACTGGTTATAAGGAGTATAGGAAATTATGAAGGAGAAAGTACTTTCAAATCTGTAAAATGTAATACAATATAAAGCGTTCTTAGAATTTGCTGGGTGAGCTTCCCTACTGGGAGTGGAAAGGAATTTGGAACTATTAAATAGTGTCTTCCTGAAATTGACCAAACAATAGAAGCTTTTCCGGTGCATATTTATATGTAGTTTTAATTTCTCAATAATGAAACTGATCTCTTTCTTTTTCGAGGTATCTAACAATATTAGACCTCTTTGATGCTCAAGAAGTTTTTTTTATACCTAGGTGCTCAGACGTGAATTTTGCCATTTCCTTAAAAATTAAAGACTCTGATATACTGCTCAATCATGTTATTTACAAAACGAGAGGAGTTGTCATTTCCTCAGGGTTTTGGCATTTCCAAATTCTTCCAAAATAGGATGCACTTGCTTGATTTGATCTTCTAAAGTTCCCTGAGATACAGGTAAGAGAAATACAGCAGATAAAGTTTTCAGTAAAATTCTGTAAGGTGGTAAGCCCTCCATCCCTAGGTTGGACTCCATTCTTGCTTTGATAAATAGTATCCAAAAGCTGTTTCCAAATTTGTTTATACAATGTTACTTTGGAATGAGAACTTAGAAAAATAGATGAGTGAGAAACTGTCTTACAATGCCCCTGTGAATATATGTGGGAGGTCATTTAATTTGCAGTGCTTCTCTTTTGGATGGAATTGGCCTAAGTGGGGAAACGAACTAGATATCTACAATCAATCAATCAGTACCATAGCCTACCTATTTCCAGAAAAACTTCATTCCTTATATTTTCCCCATCGTTAATCTCCCTCTCTTCCCATCTAATTCTTACACCTGGAAATTTATTCTAAGATAATACAGCAGATTCTTGGCATTATTAAATTATATTTTTCCTTGTTACAATTCCTAAGTAATCTAGTGGTCCATGCCAAGCAGTGAGTCAGTGATGGTATTCATTTTGAATTTGAATCATGTGTGCTCAGCAGGTCACCTCCACACAGTAAGTCTGAATGAGCACTCAGCATCCCCATTGCAACATGGCTATGTCGTGTACCACTCAGCATTAAAGATGCATTTTATGGAAGGGATTATGTAGTATATAGTATTCAAGAACTTATAAATTTAGGGGTGCCTGGGTGGCTCAGTTAAGTATCCCACTCTTGATTTTGGCTCAGGTTGTCAGATTGAGCCCCACTTCGGGCTCCGCACTGGATGTGGAGCCTGCTTAAGATTGTCTTTCTCCCTCTCCTTCTGTCCCCCACCCCTCTCGTGCACTCGTGCGTGCACACACACGCACACACATACACACACACACACACACTCTTTCGCTCTCAAAAAAAAAATTATAAATTTACAAATACTATATCCCTTCTACATAGTATGGGTCTACTATCCTTTAAATAAGTAAAAGGGCTATATGAGCAAAGTTTTTCATAGAAGTGTTATGTATTATGTATTATGTATTATCATGAGGCTCAATGGCTAGACCAAACAAACACACACCGAACAACCTAAAATGTACACAAAAATGAAATAATATCTAGTGAATAATAGAGTTCAGTAATACCTAAAGAAATCAATCAAATTCAGGAATGTGGTGGTTGGGAAAGAAACTTCTCATGGTTTGAAAATTGGACCAGTTTGCTATTTTGATATACTTCTTACTTTGCAAAAACATCAGGAAGCATCCAGGATTGAATTGAAACAGCAAAATAACAATGCCAGACATACAAAGATAAGAGGCTCTAACAGCTCAATAACTCACTGATTTTGAGTCCAACTCAGCATTATCTAATTTTATTTTGCATACCAATTCTCATGGTCTAGTTACTCTCAAATTATTATGAAACCCATCAACCTGTTAATGGAACTAAACAAAGTAAGCTAAATTAAAAATCGCCAAAGCTAAAAGTCATTAAATAGAGAGGGAAGATAAGTAGACCCTGGAATGTGATTAAAGTTGAGGTTATGCCCATCAGGCATTTGGGATTTGATCCAGGAGTTTGTGGTGAAGGGAGACTTCTACTGGTGCATATCTGTGGGAGTCTGACATCTCACGGTAGCTAAAGGGATTCAGAAATATCAAAAGTGGCCATTCAAGGCACTGATGACTCTAGCCTTTAGGGAAGATGGCTTGGATCTTAAGTGTAATTCTCAGAGGGTCCAATCAACAAACACAGGCTAAATAGCCCTGGAAGCAAATCTGAAACAAATTACATAATTTCATGTTTGGGGGTTATTGGTTTGAAGCATTTGTTGATCCTCTCAAGAGGCAAAGATGGGAAAAACTTTTCTATAATTTTCTAATTGTTCTATGGCTCTTGTCTCCTCTTTTCTCCCCAAAAGTTGTCAAGGCAGAGCCTCCATGATCAGTGGATAGGACCACCTCACCTTTTCTGCCAAGATATCTAGACACTTACCGGCTTTTCCCTAGATTCACCCATGGTTGCTGCGGTGGCAAAATACTGGATAATATGTTTGGTGTTCACAGTCTTTCCAGCACCAGATTCTCCTCTGTGGTTAGAAATTCCATGATATAGTTAACTGGTTTGGATTGTAAATGCAGTGAAAAGTTAAATAATTTTAACCATATAGGTTAAGACAATAAGGAAAAGTTTTATGGAAAAATGGAAAATTGAGAGGAAACTTGATTAAAGAAATGTAGATATTTAATCGGGTGGGAGAAAGGGAAGGACTATCTCAAAAACTATTTGATTTTTGAACAAAAATCAAAACTCAGTCAGAAAGATTAAAGATTTTCTAAAAACTGGAAGCCTGTTCTTCATGGGTCCTGTTAACAAAAAGCTGAAGAGCTCTTCTATTAATTAAAGACAGGTCTCCTCATTACCAACTGTTCGAGGGATTTCCACATATTAAGGCTACAACATGGCTGGGTCCAACCCTCTCCCTGAGAAGAGGGCCTACCAATCAATCCACCAGGAAGTTGGGTTTTAGACTTCCCTTTTACCTTTGATAACCAGTTAACTTTGTGATGTGGGAAGAACACGGTGGTGCTAGCCTTATCATCCAAAGCATCATAGGACCAAGGCCTGCCTTTATCTGTATGAAACTCCAGGAAATAGTCGATCTTCTCTGTAAGGGCTGAACACTAAGTATCCTTCTAGCTCTAAGATTCTGAGACAATTAATATTCTTGAGATGACTAAAGCCAATGAAGAGCCCAACACACGAGGTGACAACACCATTGCATAGGAAGACCAAGAACTTCAGAATTTCACTGCCTTTTGAATCTTAGCCTTCCCCCCTCCCCCAGCCACAATGCTGACAGTTCATCTGGTCAGCCAGTGCTCTTCCCATCAAAATTAGATACAATATGAGATCACTGAAGTCTTTTCCTTCCTTTTCTCTCCAAGTCTCACCATCTTTTAGTTCCTACTACTTAATGTGCCTTGGTCTCCCCCAATGTGGCTGCCCAGATAACAGCAGGTTATCTGTTCCGTGGTCAAACCCATTGAACTTTCTGTCTCTCTGCCCAATTAGCCAGTCCACAGACCTTTGAAAATGATTATTTCAACAGGGAGTTCTCCATCAAGAAGATGACTAAGATCAGCTTGTGCACTATGAGTTCTAAAAGATCTACTAAGATGGTAGAGGCAGCCTACCTAGTACCATATTTGGAGTAATCACTGACTAAAGTGTTATGACAATTTCCTGAGTATCTTATTCTTGCCTAGAAGGTATTCTGTATCTAAAGAGCAAACGATTCAAAGACAGTGAATTTATATTTTATTCCCAGTGAAATGTAGGTGTCTGTTTCCATTGAAACTCTCACTGCTAGCCAGAAAGAAGAGGCAAGGCAAACACTTACGTCAAAAGTACAGACTGATCCTCCCCATCTACAAAAGGAAAGAAAATGTCAGAACATTCTTCTGCCAGAGCGTCTACGTATTGGCAAACTTATTCAAAATTTCCTTGGTTGCAGTTTGAAGTCAGACACAAGGAAAAGGATTTGCTCTCAGTTGGATAAAAAAAAAGAATACCATTTAAATAGTACAGAGTAGAAAGAGTTTTTTTCCCCTTGCCCCTATGTATGTCAGTCCTAAGAACATATAAATCTCAAGCCTATTTTCTTGCTCCAAATACAAATGATAACTGACTAATGGTTGACATTTTTGCCATTTTAAGCCTTTTAAGAAGCACGGTGTTACAATAGCTACAGAGAAACTTCTTTGTGCCTGAAACTCTAGCAGGTGCTTTGTGTAATAAAAGCTGCCATCTACAGGGGGCTTACTCTGGGCCAGCCACTGGGCTGAGCACTCTCAATGCATTATCTCACTTAATTTGACGTGTGAGCTAATCATCTCCAAAACCCCAGGAGACAGGCTCTATTTTGCCCATGTTTCATCCCAAAGAAACGGAGGCTTCAAGTGATTAGGGAACTGTAAAGGCCATGCTCTGCTCACAATGCCTACCTACCTCTTAGTGACATGGAGAAAAAGTAGATCAGATATTTTTACCTTTCATTTTGTAGGGCAGCCACTTACTGTGAAGCATATCCTGAAAGGCATTATCGGCCATAGCGAAGATGTGAGGGGGAGCTTCTGATCGCCTCTTCCCTTTGTAGGCAGCCATGACTTCTTTCTGATACACTGGGAGCCACTTGTAAGGGTTTATGCTCACACAGAAGAGACCTGAATATGTCTGAGGAAAAATCAGAGGAGATTTCAGAAAGCAGGTTAGAAATATTTCCAGGGCTGTCAGCTCTCTCACTGCCAGATAACATTTGCTGAAATATTTACTCATAAAGGAACTAAAAAGAGGAGAGCTTTTGGATTCTCACAGAGAAGAGACTATAACAGGAAGAGACAGAACCAGGTTAGAGGAGCTGCGGGACCCGGGGTTACCCCTCCCCGGGGAGACCCGCTAACTACTAACATGTCTGACACATACACCTTTTGAAGACAGGGAGGACGCCAACAGCCGGCTGAGCAGCTATCGGGCATTTGAGGCCAGAAGGGGGCTTGTGTTTCAGCAAGATTGGGAACCCGATTTTTAAGGCACTGAGAGGGAGTAATAGCTCATTTGGGTCACTCAGTCACTATAATGGTTGAATTGTGGCCCCCAAAAAGGTACACTCAGGTTCTAATCCTTGGAACCTGTGAATGCAATCTTATTTGGAAAAAGGATCTTTGCAGGTGTAATTAAGTTAAGGGTCTCAAGAATGATATGTGGGTGGGCTTTAAATCCAACGGCTGGTATCTTTATAAGACATACAGAGAGGAGAAGATACGGACCCACAGAAGGAAAGGGATGTGAAGGCAGAGGCAGAGATTGGGGTGGTACAACCACAAGGAATGCCAACAGCCACTAGAAGCTGGAAGGGGTAAGAAAGGATTCTGCCCTAGAGACTCCAGAGGAGTAGGACCCTGTTGATTTGATTTGATTTTGGACCTCTGGCTTCTAGAACTGTGATAGAATAAACTTATGTTGTTAAGCCAACTGGTTTGGGGTAATTTTGTTACAGCATCCAAGGGAAACTAATATAGTCATGTAAATCAGAGTGCCAAGGAGCAAGTTGCCTATATGCCATGGCTTCTATGGCAATGGAGCTCAAATGCTACCATTTTGGCCCAATCTACTCAGGGCTGCTGTTGAATAGGTTCTGAGTAAATCAAAGAATCTAAGCAACCATTACCAGTGTAATGATGATGAAAACAATCATTCCTTCTACTGAGCACAAACAGGGTGACAGGCACTGCACTATGTGCTTTACATTCTCTGATTTCATCCTCCAAGCTACCTTGGAGAGCCAAGCATTCTTATCCCACTTTACAGATAGGGTGACTTCAAGAAATTAAGAAACTTAACAACTAGTCAGTGACAAAACTAGCATTTGGACACTGATCTATCAGCCTCCAAGCCTCATGCCTTTACTTTAGCTTGACAACCTAGGGAAAGGGCTATGGATGTTGACAAAATAAAATTGGGGAAATGCAAGGTCCCTTTCCAGTGGGCATTCCTGAAGGGTTATCCCCATGTGAGTCTGCTTAAATTCAAAATAAGCTATTATCCAAGAGAGGGCTGAGACTTTGCCAATATGAGTGCCAGCATGACCTTTCAGCAGTAAAGCATATATACATACATAGGTCATCCAATGGGCATAGAGCCTCTTCAGGGTATGCAGCATGGCTGCTTCATTGAGATGAGTCAGCATTGCTAGGTCTTCAATCATTTCAAACTTTGGGGAATTCATCTGCTGGACTTCATCCTCCTTGACACTCAGACTCTGCAGAGAGGAGAAAAAATATAATATGTATTTCCCTATTATGTTCCTTCATTTTGCCATGCAATGGAAAGAATCTTCAAAGATCCAAGAAAAAGATGCCTCATGAGAGGATGGGACCAGAAGTTTAACCAATCCTAATGAAAGAGACAGGTGTTTCTCCTGCACATGATCGCACCTTGCCTGAAGATGACATTTTAAAAAAGTTTTTGTTGAATCAAAATATTCTATCTTACAGAGCTCTAGCCCTGTGGCTTCTCATTGACTCCAGGTTGCCTCTGAGAGCACACACATCATACTGCATATGATTTGGCACCTCTCTTGATGCTTAGGAGGTTTAGAAGAAGGAATCTGAAGTGAAGGATCAAGGAGGCAGGTGAACCCTTCCAGACTGTTCAAGACCTATCCTCTCCCTCAATCCTTCCTCAACTACCTTAGCTCATTTTTAAAAAATCTTTTACCATATAAACAACCTGTACTATCTGGACACAAGCTTTTGTGTATGTTTCAATAATTAACAATATCAGACTATTTCTCAGCTCTATTATAAACACCTGAAGGAGTTTTGATGGTGTTTTCTTTTATAGTTACTAAAGCATCTATTATAATGTGATGGGCATGGTAGGTACTCAATAAATATTGATCTCTTGATATATATGGATGCATTACTACCAAATAGTTGTTTAGAGTTGTTCTCAAAATTTCCTAACACCATTTCCTGTAGTCCTTTTCCTTGTTTAATAAACATTGTTATCAACTGATAGCTCCATTTAATCCCAGTTGGTGATGGCTTCTTCTTCCAAAGCTCTCACGTTCTCCATATTCTTTTTTTTTTTTTTTTTTTTTTTGAGAGAGAGGGAGAGAGAGAGAAAGAGAGAGAGGGAGTGGGAGCAGAGGGAGAGGGAGAATCTTAAGCAGACTCCATACCCAGCACGAAGCCCGTGACTGGGCTTGATCTCACAACACTGAGATCATGACCTGAGCAGAAATCAAGAGTCAGACACTTAACCAACTGAGCCACCCAGGTGCCCTCACATTCTCCATATTCTTGATCAAATTCTTACCCATAGTCTGCTTTGTCATTGCTCAAACAGTAATCACTTTTCTTTTGAGTCCCTTTAATTTCCATATGTCAAGGATTCCTTTTCTGTTAGAACTTAATCAGGTGACTTATGTCTTTAAATACCTCCCCTTAGCTCTGATTCTGTTTTTCTCTCTTCTTTCATTGCCTACTTTCTTCCATAAGTATTACTCTACACTCACTGGCTTCATTGTCTCTGTTAACATTACAAAGACTATTCATGTGGTGATTGAAAGTGTAGTTACTTCTAAATTTTTTTTTAATTTTTATTTATTTATCTGTTAGAGAAAGAGCACAAGCAGGGGGAGTGGGAGAGGGAGAAGCAGACTCCGTGCTGAGCAAGGAGCCTGATGTGACACTCGATCCCAGGACTCTGGGATCATGACCTAAGCTGAGGGCAGATGCTTAACCAACCGAGCCACCCAGGCATCCTGAAAGTGTAGTTACTTCTAACATCAGGAGGAGGAAGCCTGGAGCTAGGGAGATAGAGGGTGGGGGTGGGGGAATGGGACCGTCATTATATGGTGGAAGGACAAACAGAACAAAGCAAACTCCATTAGACTCTTCTTTCTACATCATTAACTTATTGCTTTCATGCTCTTCTTCTTATGATTTCTTTTGAAAATCATAATTATAACCATAATATATTTACAAATCACCTTGAATACTGTTGAAAAGACAGCAATTTTGGAACATGTGCTCAGACAAGAAAGCCTCTCATTTGGAGACCTGATAAAATAGGGTTGGACTCCATTAAGAAAGTGAAAAGACACGACACCTGGGTGACTCAGTCAATTAAGCATCTGCCTTCAGCTCAAGTCATGATCTCAGGGTCCTGGGATCGAGCTCCTCATTGGGCTCCCTGCTCAGGGGGGAGTCTGCTTCTCCCTCTCACTCTCCCTCTGCTCCTCTCCCTGGCTCGTGCTCACTCTCTCTCAAATAAATAAAATCTTAAAAAAAAAAAAAAAGGAGGGGGAGACAACATGGGGAGAAAATCTCTGCAAATCATATAGCTGATAAGGGACTTGTATCCAGAATATATAAAGAAGCTTTAAAATACAACAAAAAAAGCAATAAGCCAATTAAAAATGGGCAAAGGGTTTTAGACATCTCTCCAAAGATAACACAAATGGTCAATAAGCATGTAAAAAGATGCTCAATATCATTAGTCATTAGGGAAATACAAATAAAAATCACATTAAAATACCACTTCACACCCACTAGAATGGCTATAATCTAAAAGATAATAATATGCATTGGTGAGGATACAGAGAAATTATAACCCTTACATATTGCTGGCAGGAATATAAAATGATGCAGCCATTTTAGAAGACATTTTGGCAGTTCCTCAAAATGCTAGACGTAGAAGTTACCATATGACCCAGCAATTCTACCATTAACTAGAAGTTAATACATCCACACAAAAACTTACACATGCATGTTCATGTGAGCGTTATTCCTAATAGCCAAAACATGTAAACAACCCAAATGTCTCTCAACTGGTGAGTGAATGAACAAATGCGGTGCAGCCAATACTATGGAATATTATTCAGCTGTACAAAGGAATGAAGTACTGATACATGCTACAACATGAATGAACGCCAAAACATTATACTAAGTGAAAGAAGCCAGACACAAAAGATCATATGTTGTATGATCCTATTTATCCAAAATGCCAGATAGGCAAATGTATAGGGAAATAACCTAGATCAGAGGGAAGGAGGGGGGCAGTGACTGCTAATGGGTACAAGATTTCTTCTTGGGATAATGAAAATATTCTAAAAATTAAATTGCAGTGATGGTTGCATAATTCTTTAAATATACTAAAAACTGTAGAGGCCACTTTTAGGCAAACAGGCTTGAGCGATGGACTGTAGAGAGGGCCCACAGCGACCACCTGGCTGAATACAGACCGGCCCATTGGGGGACCCCCCTCAAGACATCCAGAGGCCCTGACTAACCAATGGGCTACTTACAACGAGGCACAGTTACCAAAACAGGGAGAATTCCGTATGTCCCCATACCTCCTCACCTTCCCTCTAACAACAGCCCTTACCCCCTGCCTCTCTTCTGTCCCACCCACTGCTCCCTTGCATTATAGTCAATAAACTTCTCTCTTTTTTCTGCCTCAGGTGAATTCTTGTCACTACCCACACCACCTGCGTCCACCCCATTGTCGCCCCACATTTGGGGGCCCCCACCCGATCAGACACCACATTTAGACACCACAAAAACTGTTGAACTGCACACTTTAAAGAGGTGAATTATATGGTATGTAAATTATAGCTCAACAAAGTTGTTCTTAAAAAGTTGGCATAACCAATGATGGAAAAGAGGCATTCACATCTGCTTTCTCTCTCTTAATAAGAGATTATCCCAAGGCTAAATTTAGGGCCCATCTGTTTCCTTATTTAGGACATTGTGAATTTTTTCTTGCCTACCTAGGCAAGTTCCTGCTGATAAGGCCCAAGTTCTTCTCTTAATTCCATTAGTTACCTAAAGTCTACCTAATGGGAGATTTTTTTTTTTTTTTATGTCCAGATACTGTCAAAGAGGCATATTAAGACACCGTAAGTGGTAATTTATAAGTGGCCTCCAGAGGTTTACAACTCAAATGGCAATGCTTTAGATTATACATTGTCCAAATACGACGATAAGGGCGTGGAGAAGACAAATCTTCTTGGTAATGATTCTGTTTGCTGTGGAGTTGAGACAAAACCAGAGGGCGATTAGACATGAATATGGGCAGGCAATCATCTATAAAACCTACGAGGAACTGTTCAGCCGAGTCAGACCAGAAATAGGGCCCAGCTCAGCACCACGGGGCTGGCAGGCAACCTGAGGTCAGTGATTCAGGGGAGGGTCCTGTGGGTGGACTCTCTGCCCAGTGTTACCCTGCTGCCTTAGAGGCCTGGGTGACAGGGAGAAGGAGTTGCAGGCCATTTCAGCCTTACTGCACATGACCTCCACGACCCCTTACAGACTAGCTTATGCTCAACACCTGCCCTAAACCTCTTCCCAAGGTCATAAGTGACCTCCTAATTCTGAAACGCTGAGGCTTTCTCCAAGACCTTAATCTCTTTCTCTAGCATTTGGCATTACTGACCATCCCCCATCTCTTGGCTTCTCTGGCACTGTGCTATTCTTAGTCAAATTATCCCTCTCTCTTTTTTTAAGATTTATTTATTTATTTGAGAGAGAGAGCAAGAGAATGAGCATGAGCAGGGAGAGGGCCAGAGAGAGGGAGAGAGAATCTCAAGCAGACTCCCCGCCAAGTATGGAGCCCAGGGCTTGATCCCACAACCCTGAGATCATGACCTGAGCCAAAATCAAGAGTCGATGCTTAACTGACTGAGCCACCTGGGTGGCTCCAGGCACCCCAAATTATCCCTCTTTCTTAATCCAAACACAACCTGCTTCAGAGTTCTTTAGGTCACTATTCACTGCAAGGGGCACCTTTAAAAAAACAACAAAACTTGAAACGTTGATGAAAGAAGCGTAAACTGTGAGTTCTAGAGTCAATGATCTTTATCCCTGGCAACTGTGTTACTCTGATTTACTCAGTGTCGTTTAATCTTTGATAAGAAGTGGAAGAGCTTCTCAAAGATGCGTGACGTTTCCAAAAATGTATCTATCAGTGACATCTCCTACCCCAGGTTTTTAATTAAACTATCAGAGAAAGGATATATTTAATTATTTGATTTAATAGAGAACGTAGTTATCCCAGAGAGGAAATAAAGATTCCTTTACCTTTCCATCTGTTGTCTCGACAATTACTTTGCCATCATTTGCACTCCCTTTAACCTCAGCTGCAACATACGCGTGTTGGCCATCACGAATCCAGCATTTCTTCTTCTCTGTGGAGCAAAAGAGGATTATAACCATGGTACTTGCACAAAAGATACATTGGACACTTTCATACTGATGCATGTGATCTCCTTTCTGCTAATTCTGCCTGGTGACTTAGAGTCACCAATATAGGAAACTGTTGAAGTAGGTAAAATCGCGAAAGCTCATCCCAAAGATGACACACTGACTCTAGGAACTAGAGACATTTGAGCCAGCAGAGGCTGGGAACATCACAGACCATTTTGCTACAAGAAAGTTACCGGTCAACACCTTACAAGCCACTCTTCTCACCCCCAACACTTACCTCCCACTCACAGTCCCAGGTCCTGCGTGGCTGTCCTGGTGCCTCACCCGCATCCCCCACCCCCGGCTCTCCTCCAGAATACTTCACTCAGAAAGGTCTGGTTACAACTAAGTGAAAATTAGGTTAGTGGTCATGTCTGTCTTTCAGGGTTTCTTTAGACCTTAGTTTTAATTTTGGAATAAAAGCCTGCTGTGAGAATTACATGGTAGAATTGGGGGGAAGAGAGAGGAGAGAGAATATGGATTATTTTTGCCAAACAGCATAACTGCTCCATATTATTTCCCCCCACAGAGCATTTTTCTGTCCTCAGTCTCCTCACTTCCTTTGCCCTTAAGCAAAACAGCCCTTCACAACGTGATTAGCCAATGAGAAGCTTTGGGCAAAATGAAATCTTGTAACACCTGAGACAGCTTCTCTTGGCCTCACTTAGATGCTTCTTGGGTTCTCTCCCACCTGAGACAGATAGCCAGGGAAGATGAATAAGAAACCTACTTTTAGGGGCACCTGGGTGACTCAGTTGGTTAAGCGTCAGGTGCTTGATTTCTGCTCAGGTCATCATGATCTCAGGGTCCTGAGATCGGAGATCAAGCCCCCTGTCAGACTCTTCCTGGGTGTGGAGGCTGCTCAAGATTCTCTCTCTCCCTCTACCTCTGCCCCTCCCCACCCCCTCTCTCCCTCACTTAAAAAAAAAAAAGAAAGAAAGAAAAGAAAAGAAACCTACTTTTAAGGGAAAGTGAGTCTTACCAGAAGTTCATGGAAGTTCCAAGTCACAGCTCACCAAGTAGATAAAAGGGCGAGGGGGGGGAGGGGGGAGAGCAGGAGAGGGGGAGAGGGGAGAGGGGAGGGGGGAGGGGAGGGAAGGGGGAAGAGGGGGAAGGGAGGGGAGAGGGAAGAGAGGAGAGAGGAGAGGAGAGCAGAGGAGAGGATTTGGCTGGGAGAGGGACAATCTGAATCAATGGCTAGGGATGAACCGGCGAAACCCCTATGCAACAATAGCACAGGTGTGTAATGCCAACTCCATCAGCACCACCACCCCAACACAGGAATCCCAAAAGTTAGGAGGCCTCATTGGAGCCCCCACCAGACACTCTCCCCAGAGGTGGGCAATAGGACTTGGGAACCATGCGTAGTGAAGTTGGGCAACATTTGCCCTTCCTTCCACCGTGTTTGTCTCTGCAAAGAATTTTATGGCACACTACCTTCTTGCTGTCCTAGTCTTTGCTGGGCTCCCTTCCTTGTTCCCCTAATTACAACCAATCCACCGCTAAAACTGCTGGGGAAGATTTTTGTATTCCTGTCAAACTGATTTTGCATTTGCTTCTACTTGTTGTTTGCATTTAAAATACTGAGTTTTGCATTATATTTATTATTTTGATCTCTTTTTACAAAAATGGATTTTGCTTTGTGTTAATGTCTGTGAAAAGAGGCTTGTTTGTGAAAAGTACGTATTTTGCATACATTTCTTTTGTGTTTAAGGTAAATAAATGCACTGTATTTTAAATCAAATGTTATCACTTGAAAGAAACATGGATATTAGCTGGCACAGATTTCCACTTTTATTTTTTTTTTTTTAGGAAAAAAACCGAGAAAAGAGATTAAGAGAGTTGTCTATAGTCACATAGCTAATTAGTGGCAGTCATTAGAATAATGACTCTAGAAATTAGATCACCCATCTCCTAAATCAGAGCTCTTCCATTACAGTATGCTTCCTCTACCTTATATGCTTGGCTTTTTTCCTCCAATTTTTCTCTGAAGGATTAGGTTCATCCCCTGCCTCATGATTAACCCCTTCTTTTATGGCCCCTGGAAATTTAGGGGAGAAGTTTTGGAAACCCTTACCTATCTAAGGCCCAGTCCCTAACAGGGATGTGTTTGAAGCTCAAGTAAAGGAACTCATTTTCTAATTTGTATATGTTTTGCACTCATGAATAATTGCAGAGAGAGAAATGTAAACAGCAATGGGTTTGAGTCAGGCTACCTGGATTTTAGTCCTGGCTCTGCTAGTGACAAGGTAGAAAGCAAGGGCTTCATCTCTTCGGGTCTTGGTTTTCCCGTCTGTAACCTCAGGAGGTTTGCCTACATGATTTCATATTTTTAGAAGATTAAATGTCTTTTCTAATATAAAGGTAACAAAAACAACCAAAAGGGCAACATGTGTGTATTGGAGAAAAAATGAAAACATAGAGAAATGTATAGAGAAAATTAAAAAAAAAAATCACCCATGGGGTACCTGGCTGGCTCAGTGGGAAGAGCATGTGACTCTTGATCTCAGGGTTGTAAGTTCAAGCCCCATGTTGGATGTAGAGATTACTAAAAAAAGTAAATAAACAAAATTTAAAAAAAAATCACCCATAATGGAACAACACAGAGATAGCTACTACCTGAAGCATTTCCTTTCCAGTCTTTTTTCTATACTATTGATCAAGATTGGACTAATACTATATTCAGTGTGGTAGTTACGGGAAATAGTTTATGTGTCCTAACATAAAAATCATTTACATTTAGCTTGCGAATGCTGCCTTGTGTTTATCTCTACAAGCACACTTTTCTCCCTGACACCCAGCAATTCTAGTTTTCCTTCCTAGGCCACATAATAATGTTCGGTGTTTATGTTTCACATTTATTGTTGCAGTGGGGCCTCCATGGAGGAAGGTAGGCAGAGCAAGTGTCATCATCCTGTTTGACAGATGAGGACACCACAGCTCAGGAAAGTGCAGGGATTTGCTCGGATTACACCCCTGGAGAGGATCCGGGTCAGGGAATTTGAACCCAAGACTCCTTGCCAAATATTCTAATCACACTCCTTCCACTTGGCCTGAGTTCAAAAAAGCAAACTCCATTGTCTACTAGCCCAAGGGGATGAGAATCTTTTCCTTACTCTTGCCATTTTGGCTGCCACTGCATTTCTATGGGGAAAACTGTTTGGCCAAAAAAAAAAAAAAAATTAAAAATAATTGCTATATTTTAAGTAATTATTTACAGTGCTGATCCTACTAAATGCATCATCCAATTATCTCTAACACTTAGGCCTAATTTTTATTTCCTCGCTGTGGCACCACTATGATCTTGTCCTTCATTATCTAACTACCTGTGATAAGCTTTTGCATGACCAGTTCTGACCTCAGGGATAGTTCTGTTATTGTATTTGATTTGATGGATTATAATTAGCTACTCTAAAATCCAATCATAGTAATGAAATCCAATGACTGGAAACTGGGAACGGATCCAGGACTGGACTATGATGGAAATATAATGTCCTACATAACCTGGTTGAATTGTAATTGGTCATATTAAGGTCTAATGTTGACTAATTCTGAGTACTAGAACAATACTCAGTCAGTATTTATGTTGCATTGTTGAATAATTTGGGGATTAAGATATGTAGGTGTCTTGCTGCTAGATCACACTGTCAATCTGACTTTACATCTCCAAGTAGCTGAAATTCAGATGCCCATGCAGCCCAGCCACGTAGAGAAGGAGGGGGAAATGTAGCATTTACTTAGAGATTTTAATGTAGAACTCAGCCTTCATCTCGAGGGTAAATCCTCATTAACCTCTGTCCTTGCCTGTAACTACCAGAAGACAATTCATCAGGGCGAGCAAGTCTCCTAATTATCTCTTGTTGAGTGGTGGCTGAGCGACCCTGCTGACCTGGAAAACAGCCGGAGGGTGAAGTTCCAATATTAGGAAAGTCTGAAGAGGGCCAGGGACAGCTTCTCTTTCTCCTGCCTTCCCCAAGGCTTTTCCTTTCTTCTTCCGTAGAGTGGACCAACCCCACCCACAGTCAAAGCGCCAGGCCCCTGTCTGTGCTACACTATTCACCCACACTAAGCAGGTTCTGAGCAAGGCTCTATCTGGGCCCACTGCTGGGGGTGTCTGTGCTGTCGCTGTGCTTCCTCCAAGAGAAAACAAGTAAGCAGGCCTTGGGCCAAGTCTGCCCCCAGCTGTCCTCCTCTTCCTTGAGGACTCATCCCTACCGGGGCCACTTGGCTCCTCGGTTGCTTAGCCTAAGGTTCATAGAGGCGAATGCATCCCAAGCAAGTAAGCCAGGTTCCAGGACGGATGGCTCTTCTCAACCAATCAAAAATCTCAGCCACCACCCAAAAGCAGTAAAATAGAGGGAAGCCAGCAGCCACCCCAAGTCTTACCATCAAATGCCACGGCCTGTAGCAGAAGCAGCTCAGCCTGGCTTCTTCTGAGGAAGGGTGCAGCCTCTCCAAGCTCTGACAGATCCATCCTTCTTCAAGTGATCCACCAAAACAGGCTTAGGCCTGAAAGTGAGCCGCAAGGATCCACTCTGTAGAAGATAGGTGTAGGAAGGAACCAGTGGAGATGGGGGCACAGACACTAATCCAAGACACTATTCACTAGAGACAGACCAAAAAGGGTTAAATCTTCTTTTTAACTACCTCCACCCGTCCTCTCCCTCCCTGCATGTCTCAAGTGTATGACAAAGTTGGACTTGAGAACATCTTACTGCATCCACTAGGCGCAGAAGGCACCAGCATTCATGATGCTTTCAGGGCCCACAAAAATAGTTTAATAATAATTTTGTTTAAAATCAGAATAAAACATGAATACAATATTAATGATATATAATAATGAATCCATCCCGGGTAATATTAATTTGTCTTGATACCAACACAGTTGTAAAATCTGATTTTTAATATTTTTTGTGAAGGAAGAAGCCCACAAAGACAAGAGTGCCTAGGGCCCCCGAAAGTCATAATGCAACCCTGGACCACAGTCCTGACCTTAGCAGGTGGTAAAATGGGCCAGACTGAGAAACGTCCAGTTGTGAACACCAGGCGCCTTGACAGGAGTGGAGGAAGGGCTTGCAGGGATCCAGGTGCATCCAGGGAGGGGGACCATTGTGGCCGGAGTATGGTGACAATGGGGGGAAGTCATTTGGGCTAATGTTCAGCATGAGAGAGTATGGGAGTAAAAGGGTGAGTATCCCGCAGAGATGAGTGTCTGGGAGCAGACAGGATGCACAACTACTGGCTGGGGGATGTTTGGGAAGCAGCAGGAAGCACGGGTTGGAGGTGGGGAGCAGGCTGCGTGCTGAAGGCACCGAGCAGGTACGGGTGGAGGCATTCATCAGCTCAGGCGATGTGAGTGCGGGTCTTGGAGGGGCTGGTGGCCAGGCCAATCATCAGGTCTAAATTCATGGCGTCTTCACGCTATACCAAACGCTTGACTAATTTTATCTTTGATCTTCACACTTGACATTTGACAACAAGGAGAAGAAATAGAATCTGGGCCCTCATGATCCAAAATAAGAGATCATTCTCTGTAATGGGACAAAAAAGTCTCGGGCTTTTTCCTCTCCACTCCAGGTGGCACAGCAGGTATTATGTGCCCCATTTTGCAGATGAGAAGGTGGAGAAGGACTTGCCAAGGTTGCTCAGCCCTGGTGATGCTGTTGAGGGCTGATCAACACCATGGTCTACCCCTGCTCCAGAAGAAACTAATCACTTTCTGTTTCTCGAACATGGCTGACAATGAACAAACCCTATAAAGTAATGTATTTCGCTGCACTTAGTCTACTCTTTTCTTTGTGGTGCTTTGGGTGTGCCCAGCGGTAACACCTCTAGGATCTAAGGAGTGTGGTTGACAGCAAAGACTAGTGGTCCAGGCTACTGAGTCAGTTTTATATCTGCCAGAAAATACAAATGTGACTTGTAAGAAATCGCTTAACTCCCCCTAGGTTCAGTTTCCTCCCCAACACAACACAAGGACTAATCTTAATCTATAGGGACATTTCCTGAGGTAGAGAGAAGATAAGTATGCATGGGAAGCAATGAGCAAAAGCCCAGAAATGGGACTGAGGGTGGTGACATGTCCCAGGAGAAAAAAACAAAACCAACCTCTCCGCAGGTAAGGATTCAGATTTAGGATATGGAATGATAATAATCAACACTGGAATAGATAGAAGGGAGCAAGATAAAGGAAAGCTTAGAAAGCTAGGCAGAGAAATTTAGGAATACGCTACAGGAAACATCACAGACAGGGCGAGAACGTGAGGGAAGCAGTATTTTAGGAAAATGGCTCTGGCAGCATATTCAGGGTGGGTTGGAACAGGCAGAAGCCGTAGTCAGGGAGACAAGTTGCGAGTCTGTATTTGTGAGGAAATTGGACTGAATCCTCCCCCCTCACTCTGTGTGGCTTCCTGGTGGCTTGTACTCAGTAGACAGAAGAGCTCAGGAAGTGTATTTTGGATATAGAAGATCTCCATAAACGTGTGGGCATGCGTGTGTGTGTGTGTACACACTTCCTGAAAAGATACCTAAGGAACAGGTATCTACCTGGGGAGTGGGAACAGGATATGGGTGGGGGAGGAGACAGTTACCTTTCACTTCCTATCTTTCTGGTCTATTTTAATTTGTGGCATGTGCATGCGTTTTCATAAAAACAGATTTTTTTAAAAGTAGTTCTTATTAACACCCAAGGATAAAAAGATCACATCAAGACAGAGCACACAGATGTGTAAATCTCTTTCCTAGTCTGGATGGCTTAGCATATTTAAAGGTCTACAAGGAAGAGAATGTGTCAGAAGCAGCACCAGAGAGGAGGACACTTCATGGACCAAGAGTACAGAGGACTGGCAACTGTTTGGAGGCAGGAAAGTGAGCCCAGGAGATGACCCACCCAAGCAAAGGAAGGATAGAAGCTTCCCTCCCCCTTAGTCTCCTGCATCAGTTAACCCAATGCCCCAACTGTCCTCTGGGTCCCTTCAGTTTCAAGTTGCACACATGGCTTCAGAACTTTATAGAATAATATCTTATCACAGTCCGGTCATATCAACATCTTAAAATAGAAAATGAAAGAGCCCAAACTCCCAAAAGAAGTAAACAAATTAACCTTGCCAGCAAAATAAACAGGTGTATTTTAATCATGATAGAGAAACATAGAATTAAAGGTAGCTCTTTCCGAACGAAAAGTTAATCTACATATGGAGAGGAAATTAAATCTGAGACTGGCATTTTGGTGCATTTTTGTCAAAAGATGCTGAGACCTATTGTGACTTTTATCTGCTAGCAAATATCTATAGGAAGCAGGAGAGAAAACAGAACAGGGCTGGGACGTTGGGGAGAAGGGGAGGAGGTCAGGCACAAGGGTCGTCTGCACATCGCTGTGAATTCTTCACATTTGGGCTCCCAGAGTTTGGTGTGTCAATTTGTACTGGAAAGATTGTGCTTTGGGAGTCACAGAGCTATGCTCATTAGTATGATGACCATATTATCTATCACCCAAACCCGTATGTATATTTTTTATACCAGGACATAGTAATAATTAATAATAATAAATTATTAGGAAGTAATAATAAAATATTAATTTTAATAATTAAACTTGGGCAACAGATATAATCTAAGACTGCCCCAAGCAAATAGGGACACATGGACACCCCACTTGTAAGAAAACCGAGGACTTGGAATGACATTTACAAATCAGCAGTAATGGTATGCCTTTTCAATAACTACAAAGTCCTGATTACTTGTATCCATTATTCTCAAAGTTCTCAGAGAATATTACTATCAGAAAGTTGGACCCAGAGAGAGGTCTTAGATACTTGTGTGTGTTGTCATTCAGTTTGCCGTACAGCCAAAGAATTCCTCCTATTCCGTTCTGGTATTTATTCTTTTGGGATCTGAATGCCATGTAAACCACCATTCTCACATTTGCATTACATGGTACAATTTCCAGCATTAAATGTATCTCAGTTACCTACTAAACAAGATAAAGACAAGGAGTGGGAAGGCCTTAAGTGGAAGGAAGAGTTGAGATATGAGCTTTTTACCTTGGCCCAGAAAGAATCATATTGGTCAAAACTTAGCTTCTACTTGTTAGGAAATAAGTTAATGCCTGCCATGTGAGAAGTGACACCTGCCTGGGTGACCAACTGGCTGGCTAGGGACTGAAGCATTTCCCAGGATGTGGGACTTTCAGTGCTCAAACTGGAAGAGTCCCAGACTAGCTGGGATAAGTTGGCCACCCTACTTTTAAGTCGAGAGCATTTAATTATTTTAAGAATAAAATCTCTTGTTTGGAAATTAGCTATTTTATGCTCGTTGTATTCTCTGCAGTCCTCTCTCTCCCCAGGTATGTTATAAATAGCTTGTTGAGAATGTTTAGTTATTCTCATTCAATATACATTTATTACCCATCTGTAATTGCCCATGCTAGGCTTGGGGGACAATGATGAGCAGAATAAACACACTTTTTGCCCTCTTAGAGTAACTGATTGGGACTGCGTTAGGTACGGGAGGAGGTGGTTTCTTCTATCTTAATTATGGCTACACTTCAAGCAATTTGTAGAGAAAAATCTTCGCATCCCAGGCTGGGTGGTGCTACTCATGCAGCAGAGATAGAATGCGGGAGCCCAGGGGAACTGTGGAAGCCAGGAGAAGGGAGTTTATATAGCCATGTGTCCCAGCTCACCACTCAGCTAAAACCTTTGATGGGTTATGTTATTCTGAACATGAGAGGCCTTTTCCTCATCCTGTTCTTCTACAGGCCCCTTCACTCCCTCATTGTCCTCTGCTTTGGGGTTTCCCGATGGAAGAGTTACCATCTCGGACCCTTGTTGTCCACCAATGTAGAACCCTAGGAGTCATCTCCAATTTCTCCTTTTCTCTCATGCACACATTCAATTGATCACCAAGTTCTATTGATTCTGTAATTATCAATTCTTATCCCCGTTTAGCAGACAGTTTGGAGTGCCTGCTGAGCCCACACTCTTCTCTGAGAAGTGCCTGCCTTCATCCAATAGGCATGGACCACAAGCTGCCATGTCTGTAAGGTGACACTGGCGTCCCGGCCCACTGATTAGACCAAGTCTGAGCACCTGATCCAATCAGGGATAATTAGGGTATCTTTCCTATCTGGAATACAAATTTGGGACCAAGGTGACACTCTCAGTCTGTGCTTTTTGCTTGAATGGAGTGATGTGAACCTGGGGCTTGAGGTTGGCACTGTGGTGTGGTCACATGGTGCCATATGCATGCTAATCAGCAGAAACATCAATAGAGAGGGAATCACAAGAATGAAGAGAAACAGAAATAAGGGAACAAGGGAAGAGAGATTGCTTGCTTGTGTTCCAAATCGCTTTCCCGTTAACAGTACCTCTGGAGACCTAGGTTCAATTCCTGCCTTTGGTTTTCATAGGCTCTTTCAATAACCTGCCAATAAATGCCCATTTCTCCCCTCCCCCCAACTTTAAATTATCTTGAATTTCTGTTTTTCCCATCAAAATATCTTTAAGACATTATGTCTGATGCTTTGTCCTAATACAGGTTCTTACTTCCTCTCCTGAGGCGACATGAATATTGTAGCATTGTGCATACTAAGACTTCAATACATGTTAACTACTTTTATGACTATTCAACAGCATTTGTGCAGTCTTTAAATGCTGTGCTCAAGATGCAGGAGGGTAGCTTTGCTTTCTAAATTGCTTAGTGGATTGGGGTGTGCAAAACCATGATAGAGGATAGGTACAACAGGGAATTTGAGAGGGCAAATAAAAAAGTGGCAGCTTTGGCTGGGTAGATGGAGATGAGGCAACAGTATCATTCACTTAGGCAGTACTCGGTCCTGGAAGATCACATTGACCCCAGTCCTCCCCCTGCTGACCACAGTGAGTCTATCATTGGCAGTCTTCTCTTTCAATCAGGGCTAGACAATACATTTCCAAGGGGAGGGAACACAGAGCCTCTCCTTTGAAATCCATACCACCTTGGCATTTTAGTGTCTTAGGTATAACCAGAAACTCAATTAATGCTTATTAATTACATTGTGAAAAGAGTTAAATTATTCTCACGTTAGCAACCCCAACAGTTTCTCAAGTTGGTATCATCGTAATTGATTAGATTCACTTGAGTTCTTCATCAAGTGAGGTTATTATGCATGTTTACTTTTGAAGCTTCCACTGCTGGGAAACCATAATGCAAGTAATAAGAAGAAATATGAATATGCCTCTAAGCAAACAAACACAAAGGCTCTCTTGACAAAGCCTCTTCCATTATTAAAATTGGAGACGAAGTGCCTGAAAATGAGAATGGATTTATCCAGATGTCAACAGAGGAAGGAAGAATTATCAAGCCCTTAAATGATTCCCAACAAGCTGGAACATGTGTCTCAAGGCAGTAAGTGAAATACATTTAGCTACAAGGCCCAGTGAACACCACAAATCTGGGGAAATGCTGCAAGATGCTCTTAATTGGGGCACTACTGGGTAGACAAATGATGCCGATGTCTCCCTAATATTCATGCTGCTGGGATAGTGTGTTATGTGCCTCAACTCGGCAAGGGTTACTCAGTAGAAAATTGCTAATTGCTTAGTCTTTATGCATAAATCTACGGCCCCTTAACCAGCGACAGTACTTGCATTTTATTTATTTATATGTGATGTAGCTTTCTATAAAAGCAGGGGCTTTAAGCAGGTTTATCTCCTTGAAAGAGAAATGTTAAAATGTTGAATTAAATTACAAATCAAGAGCGTCACACAAATTATTGATTATCTGAAGCACTCATTTCAAAGGGTGATGATGATCATGACTACAGGTATCTGGGCAATCCAGCTCACACTCCCGGATTCTGTTCCCCTCCTCTGGGTCTACCCACAGCCCACTGCCATTTGGCTTTTCTTGTCGTCATTCCACAGAAACTGTTCTTTTTACTGATTTCTTATAGACAAATCCAAATGGTACTTTTCGGTCCCTAATGCTAATCCCTGGTTCTGGGATACTCTCCTCTTTTTGTTCTCTTCCCCCTGTGTTCATTAACTAATCAAAGGCCCACCCCTAATCAACATAGTGGGTGTCAGTGACATGTCTCTTCAGCTCCTCCCTTCCATGGGTTCTCCTCTCCCAGCTTTCCTTCTATCCTGTCCAGGACCATCTCATCCCACTCCTTCTCTTCTCCCAATCTTGGATCAAAACTCTAGTTCTCCACACTCAACTATTTGCTATTCATCCAGAGATAAAAATTCTGATTAAATTCTGTCATGCATTCATTTTCAAGTATACCCTCCTAAGCTCTGTGGGTTAAAGGAGCAATAAGACCTCAAGAAGTTCCCACTCTAGGGAGGGCTGAGCCACCTAGATGTGTGTTAGCTCTTACAGTTCAAAATGAGAAATGCTGGGATAGAGCTATGCACAGGACAGGTCATGAAGGTGTGACCCTCTCATCTATAATTATATTTTAAAAATAACAGTTTGTAACTCAAAGGAGGGAATCCTATATGTCCCTAAAATTCTACCTGTAGACTCAGGACCAACACTATCTTATGAGAGCAAATAATAGTTACTATTTCTGAGGGCTTATTGTACGTCAGGCACTGGGTTAATGCTTTACATGTAATAACTCTTTTAACCTCACAGTAGCTCTGTGAGGGACATATATAATAACCCACATTATATAAAGACATCGAGACTTGGAGAGGTAGCTAGTGATGTCTCTTGTATGGAATCCTGATACATGAAAGTCATCCTTCATGTTCACATTCTATCATTTGCCAAGTTCTGCTGACTCCTTGTCTAAATATCGCTCAGAACTATCCGCATCTTCCTATTCCCCTACCAGCACCCTGGTCAAGGCCACCACCATTTCTCTTCTGGCTTATTGCTTCACTCTCTTCATTGGCCTCTTGACCGCAGCCCATCCAGAGCGAGGCTGTGTATACAGGAGCACAATCATATCACTTATTTAAAACCCATGTGTTTACGTAAGATAAAGCCCAACACAGTAACAGGGCCTGCAGCGCTCTTCACCCCTTGGCCTGCCCTACGTGCCCACCCCATCTCCCTCACTCTCCCATCCCCAGGCATGGCCTGGCTGGTGCATTCCCAGTAAATGCCAAGAGCACCCTCTGACCTCCGGATGTTCACACATGATGTGACTTCCTCTGCCTGGACCATTCAGCCCTGTCCCCTTCCCTCTGGCTAGTTCCTAATCATCCTTTGGGTCTCCATTAACAACATTTTACAGGAAGGTTTCTGGTCTTAGATGCATTCACTTGTATCATGGAACACTTAGGGAATGAACTAACAAACAAACCCATCAGTCTGATTCCTGAGTTCAGGCTTCTCAATTTGATGCTGTACCGATTCCTGGCTAAGCTCCAGCTTAGAAGGGATCATGTCCTTGGTTAGAAAGGCATCTAGCCAAGATGCAACGTGTCCTTACACATAACATATCCTTGGTTAAGAAAGCAGCATCACCTCCTTCTCTACATTGGATGTGAAATGAAAGTAAAATTGACTCTTGAACAACGTGGGTTTGAACTGTGCAGGTCCACTTGTACTTGCATTTTTTTTCCAATAAATACAGAACAGTACTATAAATGTATTTTTTCTTCCTTATGATTTTCTTAACATTTTCTTTTCTCTAGATCACTTTATTATAAGAATACAGTATATAATGCATCTAACATACAAAATATGTGTTAATTGACTGTTCATGTTATCTGTAATGCTTCCAGTCAAAGTAAGCTATTAAGTTCTGGGGCAGTCGAAAGTTACATGTGGATTTTTTTGTTGGGGAGAGGTCAATGCCCCTAACCCCCCTGTTGTTCAAGTGTTAACTGTATTGGTTAAGAAATTTGAATTGTATTTTCCCAAGACTTTTTAATCCTTGAAATTTTAGAACTAAAAGTTCTCTAATATCAGCTATCTCAGTGCTCCATAATTTATAGGTGAGCATAAAAAGGACCAGTGAAATAAGTGACTGGCCCAAGTTTACCAGTAGATCCAGGCTGAAAGTATGAACAGTTTTGAGCAGAGTTTAGGAAAAAAATACTCATGATAGATCTATGAAGAGAAACCAAAGAAAATTCAGATTTGGGGTTGTGTCTTTGTGCTTCAGGGTTGAAAGCAAAGATACTCTCCCATAAAATACTGATAAACACCATAGGCAGAGAGTAAATATTAGATAAAATCGAACATTGTCATGATCTAGTAGAATAGTCCTAAGGATCAGTGACCCATGATCTGCACGATAGCTTAACATCTAGTTTAGAATTGCTGATGCTATTATTCAGCACAAATGATATGCATTAAATATATTTAGTGATTCTGAAAGGTGATGTATAATATAAATTCAAGGTATTATTTGTATTATTCTCATTGTTTTTATATTTTTCTGGTTGATATGACCTTAACTCAGGATAATTATGAGTTTTACGTAAGTACAATTACAATCAACATCTTCACATGATAGATATTCAAAGACATACTTACCTAAAATAAAATTGGAATATTATATATTCCAGTTCAATTAAATTCAACAAATACTTTTGAATACCTAATAAGAGCCAAAAATTAGCAAAATACTTGAGATATCAGAATACTTGAAATACCAAAATACTTGAGATACCAGCTTCTGCTCTCAAAATTTAACTCTAGTAGGAGACACGACTCATCAACAAATCATTTTTAGTACGATAAGTGCAGTAATGGACATACATTCTCCAAGAGACTATGATGAAAATAAAATAAATTGTGGTTAAAATTCTTACCTCAGGACGATCCCTTCTATAAATGCATTTTTTTTCTTAAACTATTTCATTTCATATAATGGGTAACCCTAGAGAGAAAAATATCAGTAAAACTAGCCAATTGTCTTTTGTACCCGTCATTCAATGTATTGGTGGAAAAGGGAGAAAGAAAAACCTACCTTGGAAAGAGACAAAGAAATGAGCAGATCAGTGCTGAACAAGACTTTATACACTTTTGTCAAGGTCAACGGTGACAACCTTAGTTAATTTTGCCATTGTTTCTAATTTTGTCTGCTGGTTTTTGAAAAGTTGAACCCACGGATCTGGGTTTGGCACCCAATTGTCTCTGAGGCAGGGGTGTAAAATGCCAGAAAACTATTCCCTTTCTATAACCAAACTCCACAGACTAATTTGACTCATTCTCTAAATGCTTGCTGCATAATAGGATTAGACAAGATTAATTAAGAGAAGCAGCAACACCCGCTCTGGCGGCATCTTGGGCTCCAAGTCTTGGACTTTTTGAAGAATTAAGTTAAGTGTGTCAACATTTCCCACAGTGCCAAGGAAACAGTTAATAATAGTTGTCTACTGTTTATTTAGGCCATTCTAAGACTACTAAAAAGAACACATATTAATGATTTACTATGTTCCAAGCACTATTCTAAACACTTTGCATATATGAATTCATTTAAGCCTCATAATAACCCTATATGGTAGGACTTTTATTATTCCCATTTTACAAATGAGTAAATAAATAGAGACAGAGGTGATAAGCTAGTAATTTTTGGAGACAAGATTTGAGCCTAAAATTTTGGGCTTCAGAACCTGTTCTTGCAACCATTATGATATATGATTATTAGCTCATAATTTGGATAATGTTCTTTAACATTATCCCTCAAAAAGTGTAATTTAAGAAAATTTCCTTTCTATATAAGGAAATACATTGCTATTTGCTTCTTCCAACAGCCAGGAAATTTTCTTTTGCTGCAGTCTCCAGGTGAAGCAAACAGCTAACCGACTGCCATAAAAGGGGAGACCGCCAGACAATGCCTTTGGCTTTGAATCACTTTTCTAGGACTTGAAAGCCTTTTGCAAAATCTGAAAATGTCTCCCTGGAGCAAGGGACTTTCTGAACTACGTTTAAAATAACTTGGGAAGTGATATAAAAAAGTGGAACTCTTTTGGATTATAGGAAACAGCTCATGCAATCAGTTCTCAGTACTGATGGGCCAGCTCTGCATAACTCTTTCCTCAAACCAATTAATTCATCATTTCCCACTGGGGAAAAAGAGAAGAGAGTAGAAAGACACCTATACTGAAGCTTATTATAGCAGTGTTGTGGGCAGAAGTGGGCTAGTAATAAATAACTGAAGTAAGTACTGCATGATTATAACTAATCAGTTATGCTAAAATGAGCCAATATGGCAGCCTAATTGAGATGATCCTTGTTGCTTCTTACAGGAATGCGATTTAATTAGAATGGGTAAACTGACAGTCAGCAGTAACCTTACAGAATCCCAGGCAAAATGAGATGAAGCAAGAGAAATATCACCCTGGCTGGCTTTCAGTTTGTAGGAAATGGACATTAAAGCTGTCCATTCGGCATTTGGGAGACTGAAAGTCACTTTTCATGTGGACTTATGGCTTGAGAAAAAGGGTGTGTTGTTGGGTTTGGACTTTTAAAAAAGAATCAACCTAGATGAAGCAGACAAAACAGTTTAACTTGCATTTCAAGGAGCTCTGAGGATTCAAAATGTCCAAACACAGAGGAAACTAACCAGATTGGTTTTTCAGAGGGGTCTAATTTGGAATAAATAAGAGATAGCTGTTAAAAGTAATAAACCTGTTTCCATTTTGAATGCTCAGGAGAGAAGCATGTTCCAGTAGATTCTTAGGGCACGTGGTTGAGAGCAAGATGTGTATGGGGGAGCAGGGGCATGTTTTGGCTCTAATAAAAAAAAAAAATCCCAAGAAAGGACAAGATCAGGGAGTTGCTTATGTGGCTTGGTTGGCATTTGATAGTTCTCAAATCTATGAGGTAGATAGGCACGGCAGCCCTGGAGATTCAAATTTGGTCTATTAGATCTTTATTATAATCTCAGGAGTGTAAGACAGAGTTATTTATTCTCTGGAATGAATAGAGAATGGGATCAAAACAAGGGCATTAATGTAAAGTAAGTCATGTCTTAAAAAAATAAAGCACGGGAGAGCTAAATTCTGTCAACAACTTTTATATCCAAATGATCAAATCGTGTAGACAATTGCCTGGATAATAAAATTAAAGTAACTATTCCCAACATGGAAACCCCTTTGAAGATTTGTTGTATATTGATGACCATAAGTTCTACTGAAAGTGTAGTTGACTGAGTACTCTAATATGCAGAACCAAAAGTCAAATCTCAAATCTTTTTTTTTAAAGATTTTATTTATTTATTTGTCAGAGAGAGAGAAAAAAAGAGAGAGAGAGAGCACAAGCAGGGGGAGCGGCAGGCAGAGAGAGAAGTAAGCTCCCAATAGAGAGGAAACCTGATATGGGGCTCGATCCCAGGACCCTGGGATCATGACCTGAGCTGAAGGCAGATGCTTAACCGACTGAGCCACCCAGGCATCCCCCATATCTCAAATCTTTCTATAATAATTGCTAAAGACAAAATGTTTTGCAGCATTGATTACACAGATGCTATTGAACCGTTTGAGGGCTAGAAAAGTCATATGATGTTGCCCTGAACCACAATTTACAACAAGTTATTCTATTCCGTTCTTAACCTAGATAGAAGATTCAATATCATGAAAGATGTTACAGTATGTTGACTTGTGGAGGGAGGGAAAGAGGAGGTTTTCCATGTGGGTTTACTGCAGATTTAAAAGAAGGAAAAAACAAAACACTCATATCCTCTCTTCCAGGCTGCTCAGCTTCTTCCTTTCCCAAGTCCATGTGTGGTTTGAGGATAAGCAGATTTGTGAAAGGACTTGATGTGTAGATGTAAAGTGATGGTTTCATGTTTGTTAGAAAACGAGATCATAAACTTATGAGAAGGAGAATTAATTATTAAAGAAGTTTGTGGTATTTAAATGAGAATGAATTATAAAACAATATCACAGTATATTTAAAAATTACATGCATTTAAAAATAGTCCTAAAGTGGTTACCTCCCGGTAGAGGGATTATGGGTTTTTCAAAAAATTATTTTGCATCTCTATATTTTCTAATCTTCCTATAATAAACATGTATTTTTTTGTAATAAAAATTATCTTAAAATAAGGTGCTGGTCAGTATTTCTGGGTGTAAATTAGGGTCATAATTCCGTGTATGTCTCTCTCTCTCTCTCTCTCTATATATATATATACACACACACATATATATATAATACACACACACACATATATATATACACACATATATAATTAATCTAATATATAAATAAGTCAAACATATTAGACACATTTTTTTTTTTTTTGGCTTGCCTTTGTCTTCTTGCCCTAACTCATATTGGATCCTGTATTTTCTTACCCTTCCACATATCATCTCTTGCTTTCACTCACCCCACACATGATCCAGGTTAACAATTTAGAATTCATCCTTTGATGTTTTCCTCCATGCTTGTATGTTCATATAGATATGCAAACACATCACACATTCCTGTTGGTTGTTTCACAAAATGAGAAGAATTATACATAGGTCTCTATCTCTTGCTTTCGTCACTCAATAATATTCATTGAAAACCTGCCAAACCAGCTGCCAGAACCCTAATTCATCACTTTAATGGCTGTATGATATTCCATGGTATAGATATACCACAATTTATTCAGCAATTCCCCTATCGAAGTTTCTGGTTTTTTTACCATTATGAAAAATGTTGTAATCAGCATTGTCATGCATGTCATTATTTATAATTTTATTTCTTTGGGAAAGTGTCCCAAGTGTGGAAATGTCAAATCAGAGAAAATGCATTCAAAATTTTAATGGATATTGCCAGATTGCTTTCCAAAAAGGCAGTAACACTTAATTACACTAGCCATGTATGAAAGTATTCTTTTTTGATTACTGATAGTAATTGGCAGTCATTCTTTTTAATTTTTGACAATCCAATAAGCATAAAGTAATATCTCATTTTAACTTTAATTTCATTTCTCTATTACAGAATTTGAGCATCTTTTCAAATGCTTATCAGTCATTTGGATTGATTCTTGTCTGAGTTGTTTATTCTGCTTATTTATGTTGCTTATTTTCCTGTGGGGGTATTTGCTTTTCTTTTTCTCTCTCTTTTTTTTAAAGATTTTATTTTTTTATTCATGAGAGACAGAGACAGAGAGAGAGAAGCAGAGGGAGAAGCAGGCCCCGAAGGAGCAGGGAGCCTGATGCGGGACTCGATCCCAGGACTCTGGGATCATGACCTGAGCCGAAGACAGACGCTTAACCATCTGAGCCACCCAGGCGCCCTGCTTTTCTTTTTCAAATTGCAATTGTTCTCTGCACATTTTGTATCCTAATCCTTTGTCTGTCATCTGTCTTAATTAATTCGAGTTACCATGCCATTTGTTTGCTGAATTTGTTTATGGTAACATTTATCTTATATTTTGATATAGTTAGATATAACTATCTTTTCTTTTTATAACTAACTTTTTTTTTTTTGGTCTAGCTTTAGAGGATTACAAATGGCTATATTTAGTGAGTATTTCTTGGCAGTTCTGGTATTTGTTGCCAAGGGGAACAACAACACTAACAAAATTGCCCTTTGCAAATAGACAAGTTAGGAACAGAAAACTCCTAAATAACAATGACTTAAATAAGATAGAAGTTTATTTCTGTCATGGAGTCTGGAAGGAGTTAATCCAGGATGTATGTTTACCTCAGTCAAAGGATCAGATTTCTTCTTTCATGACGATCTATTTATTGTGCAAGGTTTCCATTCCCCAGGTCAACTCATGATTCAAAATTCTGTTAGAGTTCTGGACATTTTGTCCATTTTCAAGCCAGAAGAAAGAAGGAAAATAGATGGACCATGCCCTTTAAAGAACTTCCCAGAAACTTAACTTAATAACACCTACTTGCAAAGGATGCTTACATTTCCCTGGCTGCTAGCGAAGACTATGAAACAGTCTTAATTCCAGGTGGCTTTGTGCTCAGCTAAAAAATCAGGGGTTCCAATGCTTTGGAAGATGGTGGAAAGCTTACCACAGAGCGCTTCAAAACAATAATCAGCTGAGATACTTTGAAACTAATGATTTGGGGGAAATATACCTTTTATGAAGGCTTTTTACTACTCTAAGTAGATAAATGATGAATGAATAAATGAATTAATGAACTTCTAATGTTTCCAATAAATCATCATTTTTGGGGTGCCTGGGTGGTTCAGTTGGTTAAGCATCTGCCTTCCACTCTGGTCATGATCCCAGGTCCTGGGATCAAGTCCCGCATTGGGCTCCCTGCTCAGCGGGGAGCCTGCTTCTCTCTCTGCCTCTTCCCTCTCTCCCCCGGCTTGTGCTCTCTCTCACTCACTCTCTCCCACATAAATAAATAAAATCTTTTTAAAAATCATCATTTTCTTCTCTAACCAGGTGGGCACAGATGTTTTAGCAGATGATGCCTCCTTATTTGGAAAATTGCTATCAACTGGAAGTGACCCAGCACCACTGCATAAAGAAGAGACCTTTTTTTCCCCCCATTTATTGCTCAGGTTCATCAATTGCCCAATCCTCTCATCAATTTTGAAACATCCTTTGTGAACCTGGTAAAAAGATCAAAGAAAGAATCCACTGGGGAAAAAAACCTCCCCAAAACATGTTTTTCAGCTAGAAGGGTTAATGCTGCTGGGTATTTTTTAATGAGTGGCTAGATTCAAAGGAGTAATTTCTGTTTAGATGTTGTCATGTCTAGCCTATTTTTAATAAGATTGCACATTGCAAAAGAATGTAATAAATTTTATCTTTAAGATGTAAAGTTGGAAACAAAGCAGATGCCATGGTTTATAATGTGGGTCTGTTATCGTGTTGCCTTTTGAATCTAAGAGATAAATTTCAAAATATATTTCACCAATGCTTGCTGTATATTGGAAACAATGCGGACTTTCTGAGCAAACCAGGTAACTAATTTTGAAGTAAAATACTTGTATTATTTTTAAAAATGGTCAGGAATTAGAATTAGGGGCACATGATGGGCACCCATGTGTCTTTTGATTTTATTCTTTGATCGTGTCTAACATTAATTTTTAAAAAAAGAAGAAGAGGTGCTGGGCTGTCATTTGCAATTCCAATATCTCTAAAAACTTCTGGGTCTGTCATTCAGCAGCATGACTTTTTCCCGCATCATTGAAACTGAATGCAAATGCATAAAATGGGCCAATAAAGGTAGACTCTTCAGTAGTTCTGATGCTTCGCTAAACAAACTCTCCATGCAGCCTTTTATTAATCAATTCATGCCACCAATAAGCATGTTAAAATTATGAATCTCACAAATCGGAGCTACCTGATTTTGCAGGTGTGAGGCATATACATCTATGCAGAGCTTCTACTAGTCCTCACTGTGCAGAAGACGGCAGTTGTCAAATCTCAAATTTATTTCCCCTGTTCTGCTTCCTTGTCCTATCTCTGTTCTCTTACTTATGAGGTGAAAGCTCTCTGATCTTTTTACTCATTTCCAGTCAGTGCAGCTCATGATCTGTTTGTTGGGTAGCTGGGCACCGGGCTCTGTGCCAGTCTTTAGGTGAACACTGATGAATAAGGCAGGTCCCTGCCCTCCGGGAGCTCATGCTCTTGAGGAGAACGTCTCAGCCCTGTGTTGAGACTTATTACAAAATATTTGAAACCAAACAATAACAGTAGTCTTGCTTATTTTTTCCAGTGATTTTTATTTAAAAAATATAAATTAGAACAGGTTTTAAAATACCCATCCATTAACACATATTACTGGCACTCACATGTTTTCCCAAGTGAAAGCGTTTGGCTGTCACCCAGTCATTCACTGCAGCCCATTTGATCTAGGCCACAAGCTAAGCCTTGATTTTATGAAGCTTAGTCATGTAGGGGGAAAAGAAGTGAGGACTGGACTTATCTGGTACACTTACCTCAGTCAAAAAGACTTTGAAAATAGATCAGATGCAGGGTGTGTCAACATTCATTTACGTGTGTCTGTATCTAAAATTCATCTTGAAAAGCTCTCAATAATCTTCTCACATTTTAATACTCTTATTTCTTTTTTCTTTTTTTTTTTTTTAAAGATTTTATTTATTTATTTGACAGAGAGAGACACAGCAAGAGAGGGAACACAAGCAGGGGGAGTGGGAGAGGGAGAAGCAGGCTTCCCACTGAGCAGGGAGCCCGATGTGGGGCTCGATCCCAGGACCCCGGGATCACGACCCGAGCCGAAGGCAGACGCTTAACGACTGAGCCACCCAGGCGCCCCTTAATACTCTTATTTCTAATTGTGAAGTTCAACAGGTATCCTGCCATCAGAGCTTCTTAAAATGTAGTGTCTATTGGGAATGTCCTAGACGGTTTGTGAAGACAGAGTGATGTGTGCCACCCCTAGAGTTTCTCATTCAGTATGTTTGGGATGGGGCCTGAGAACTTGCATTTCTAACAAACTCCCAGTTGACATTGCTGCTGCTGGTCTGGGGATCTCACTTTGAGAGCTAGCGTACTAAACAACAGTAAGCAAGGGGGGAGACTCTATTAAACCATCAGCGTCTACTCTGACCTCTTTAGACCTCCTAGCCAACCCTAAAGACCAGCCTCAATTGCCCTTTCTCTGGTGCCTTATACACTGGCACATTCTAGTACTTCTCCATACTCCAGGAGAGGCCAAGCTTTCTCCCCAAGTTCACCTTGCCCCAGGTGCCCTGGGAACACGCTTCACCATCTCTCACTGCAAAGGACTCTCAGCTGTAGAGCCTATATTTTGTGAGAAACTGTAAGTTATTCTAGATAGCTTTTAATGTTTTTTTAAAAAAATCATTACCCATCCCACTCCCCAGTAATGCCTGGAATGCATTTCCATGACTCCTATTTCATGTTAACCATGTCTTAGAACTTCTAAAACTCTACACTAGTTAGGCCAATTTGGGATTTGACAAATATGTCACCATAGATAAAATAAAATAAAATCTTGGCTTATCAGAAGAACAGAGGTGGTCTGTGGTAGGCTTTGCAGTCAGGCTGCCTGAGTGTGAATTCTGACTCCGCTCTTATCTACCCACGTGACACTGAGCACGATCTTTATTCTCTCTGTGCCTTAGCCTTCTCATCCATATTATGCCTACATCATAAGGTTTTCATCTTAAATAATATCTATAAAGTCCTCAGAACCATGCCTGGAAAAGAGGTGTTTAATAAATGGCAACAATTATTATCACAATAAAAGAACTGTAATTATATTGGAGGCATATAAGAGTAGAATTTATTCAGTTTCTCACTAATCAAGAATGACTATATCCTGGCAAGACTAATAGGCAGGAATAGAGTGTAATTAATTTCCTTGGATCTTAAACTTCTTGCAATAGTCTACTTAGTGAAGCAGACTGAGCTCATAGACCCACTAAAATCAGAGATAATGGCTGTGCCTTTCTGTGCTTGGTCATTGCCATGGGTTTCAAACAATTTGGTAAGGAATTTTGTCCTTAAAAAGCAATGACCCAATTTAGGAGTATGAACATATATCTCAATTCAATTCAAAAGCACTGAACTCCCACAGAGTGTGGTAGGGAGATCTAAGGTCCTACAGGATTCTACATGGCAGCTACTATTATCATCTCCTGTTGATAGACGAGAAATTGAGGCCTGGGAGAAGAAATGACAGCACAAGGTCACAGTGCTAATATCCAGAAAAACTAGTGCTCAACATCAGGCAGTCTGACACCAGAGGTCATGCTCTTAACCATTCTGGCGTCTTGCCTCTAGGTTGGTCCCAGAGACAACTACGCTCAGTAAATAATTAGGATTCATGTAGCTTTGGTGTCAGTGAAAATAGAGAAGGTGACATTACATACTCTGTCCTACAGGGTACAAAGAAAAGACCTGGTACCGTGGAAAATTTTAGCACAGGACCCTTGGTGTCTGAGAAAATGGAAGTGAGACGTTGTGAGCCATTGAATTGGACATAGAGCACACAGAATAGAAATCACATGGAATGTTTTACCATCTGTCTGGACTTTTTAAAAGTAAGCTGACTACGTTTATAATGTCATATCATGATTACTCAGAAATTACCTCATAGTCTATTTTTATTCTGTCATATAGTAATTTGTGTGCTGCTGATTAAGACTAGCAAGAATAAAATTCCAGGCTCCTACTGTCAGGCTATTGGGCATTCTGATAGACAAATTACAAACACATGTTGAGTGTTCACTTACTGCTCAATCTTTATGTTAAGCTTTTGGGAAAAATATAAAAATTTCAGACATGGCTCCCACCTTAAAAGATCATATGATAGGGCGCCTGGGTGGCTCAGTTGTTAAGCGTCTGCCTTGGCTCAGGTCATGATCCCAGGGTCCTGGGATCGAGTCCCACATCGGGCTCCCTGCTCGGCGGGAAGCCTGCTTCTCCCTCTCCCACTCCCCCTGCTTGTGTTCCCTCTCTCGCTGTCTCTCTCTCTGTCAAATAAATAAATAAAATCTTTTAAAAAAAAAAAAGATCATATGATATTGTTGGTAAGATGAGGTAAACATAATTAAAGTAATCTTATAAGGTAGAAAGGACCAGAATGGAGGACCAGATAAGAGAGCACCAGCCAGGGAAACAGTATCACATTGACAGCATGGGAAACTTGTGCATAAAGAGGTGGAAACATACAAGCTATATTTAGTCATGCTGCCTGAAATAAGACAATAAATTAGAAATTTAGACTGAGGGCAGATCAAGGAAGGCAGATCTCCCAAAATCTGGCTAGATTTTATTCTAGATTTTTAAAATACTCATTTAGGGGCCAAATATATTTTTAAAACAAACTGCAATTTAAGTCTCTCGACTGAAACTTCTGCTTCCACCAAGATTGAGAAATAGGGAGTAGATTTACCCTCTCACATACAACTAAATAAACCCACAGAATACATGATACAATGGTTTTCTAGTCATCCAGTCAATAAACAACGAGGGGCAATGATCCTTTAGCGACCAGAAACAAACAGGGTGAGCCCCATGACTGCCCCAGATTATTGCTTAGAGAATTTCCAGGCCAGGGCACAGGTTTTCAGATCATGCCCAGCACCATCCTTGAATTTTCAAGATGGGAACTGGGAGTCTGAGGCGCGCCAAGGTGGCTAGAGTTCATGGAGCAGAATACTGCAAAGGAGAGAGCTGCTGAAAGACGGGGCTCTGGAGATCTACAGCGGATCTCCACAAATCCAGCTGAGTAGTGATCAGTGCATGTGTATGGGGAAAGGACCACCCAAAGGATTAGACGAAAACCTCTCAGAGCTCACCAGAAATATGTCCTATTTCCCCAATCCAAAGTGGAAAACTTCATACCTCAGAAATTAGAAATCTGAAAGAGTATTCACAGGAGTTTTACCTCAATGGTGGGGAAAAGTCACCTTAGACTAAAGCACAGTGCTGGTTCTTCCTAACAAAGCTTAAAAATCTGAATTGAAACAATCAATTTCCAAGTAACTTAATTGCATCCCAGAACAAAGCTCAAAAATATTTATAGGAATACAAATATGTCCAGCACCCAACAAGTTAAATTCTCAATGTCTGGCATCCAATTAAAAACTACCAGGCATTCAAAAAAAAAAAAAAAAACAGGAATACAGCTTAAAATGAGAAAAATCAATCAATCAAACCTAACCTAGAAGTGACATGACTGATAGAATTAGTAGATAAGAACATTAAAACAGTTGGTATAACTGTATCCCATATGTTCATGAAACCAGAACACTGAACATGATGAACAGTCAGAGGATAGCTGTTCTGGTTCAAGAAATGTTAACCCCAAGATGAGCAAAATCATGTGGTTCAGTAAAGCACAGTTTGAGAATTATTGCTCTAGGCTATTGGATGTCACTGAAGATTTTTCAGCAAAATCTGACATGAAAATTGTGGTATTTTAGGAAGATTGAATGGCTAGTGGGATTCAGGATATAATTGATGGGGACACCAGGAGTAAAGATTTCAGGCGGGAGGCAACTAGAATAATGCAAAAGGGAAGTGAGAGTTTGGCCTGAAAGAATGGCAGTGGAAATAGAGGTAAGAATTTTTTTTTCTTTTTAATTTACATTTGGTTACTAAGAACACCTAGTGTAACTGGCAGTCTCTGTATTTGAAGGGAAGGATTAGTTGGGCTGTCACTTAGGATAACGTTATAAATCTGCAGGATGTCAGTCAAGCCCATTTCAACAGACTCTTAGAGCTACACTAGGTGTCCTAGAACAATGTAAAAAAAGAGGGGGGGCATTGTCTTTGAAATTTCATGAAGACTGGGTCTTCTTTTAGAAACAGAATAATTCATAATAATTGTGGGTGTAAGTACCGTAATGGTGTTTGACTTTAAGCATAAGCTGGTTAATTGGGGGTCAAACTTTGTGACAAACCAAGTTATGAAGGAAGAGACATAGATTTAAGGAGAAGAAATTATACGAAAGATACCAAGGAGGAAACAAGCAATTTAGGAATTGCAAGGTAGTGAATCAATGCCTGAGGGCAGCACTGTCCAACAGAAACAGAATGTAAGCCACATGTGTAATTTTCAATTCTCAGTAGTCACTTTAAAAAAGGTAAAGAGAAACAGGTAAAATGAACTTATTAATAAACTAAACCTTATTATCGCTAAGATCCAAAATATATCCAAAATATGCAATCAATCTAAAAGTTATCAATGAGAAATCTTCCTTGTTTTAATAGTAAGATACACATATATTAATCTGGTGTGTATTTTATCCTTACAACACACCAGAATTCAGACTGGCTACATTTCAAGTGCTCAGTAGCCCCAGAGGCTAGTAGCTGTCATATTTAGCAGTGGGGCCAATGAGCATCAGGCAGCCCGTCTTTCTTCTCCAATTTTTTTTCCACCTCTAATAATTCTTTCAAGCATCTATCAAGTGCAAGATACTTGCCCTACCCAGGTAGATTTTGGTATCTTAAAGTACCATGCACAATTAGACACACTGGGTAGGAGCATACAGACCCCTAACAAGTATTTTTGAAGTGGTCTCTAGCTATTGCTTGTAAAAACAAAGGAGGGAATGAAGGAGCAATCCAGGGTCAAGGCACTAGTAAACACGTGTGTAGTGGAAAGAGGGAAAGATAAGAGTACAGGGGGTTTGGTTCCAGTCTCTAATTATGCACCCTTGGGATAGTTACTAAACCTCTCTGAACATCAAGTTTCTCAGTGTAAAAATGCTTGGAAAATGTAAAATATGTAAAAACAAGGTAATAATATTAGTAACATATTAATCTCCTCAAGTGTAGGGCATTTTATTTACAAAAGCAGTTAAGTGAATCTCAGTTGGAAGGAATGTAAGGAGAGCATTATCTCCAGGGTATTGAAAAGAAGGTGGGATGGGGCTCATCCCAGAGCCTGAACTGCTTCAGGGTAAGAGCCAGTCTGCCCTCCAGATGCCAGTACCCCTGACTGTCCCCACCCTGCCAACGTTAGGCAACTTACCTAAATGAACAAGCTGGTGCCAGTTTTTGTATTTAGATATTCAGGAGAGTAGCCAACAAGAAGGGAACCTTGCTTATGAGATAAATTGATGTTTTGAGTGACTTATTCTTCCTACGGACAAATTGCATATCTTTTGTGACTATACTTTAATTCAATTCAGATATAGCAAACCTTTTGGAGAAATGTATTTACTTATTCATTTATCCTTCTTATAAGTTTTGAGGATAGACAAAATGGGCAAGACTAAGTCTGGAGATCAGACTGCTCTAGAGAAGGTCCCAATAGCAAGCAGTAGAAAGAAGTTCAGGCAGAAGTGCCAGAATTTCAGGGAAATCTGGCACATAGGGAGGGTTAGGAAAAATAGTACCAGATTTATGTTCAGAGGATCTGTTCTTGCATCACTGTTGAGTATTTACTAGCTCAGGGACCCTGGGCAGTTTATTGAACCCTTCTGAGCCTTAGATTATCTATAATTAAATTAAAATTAAATTGAGGTACTATCACCATGCTCACCTGATCATTTTGGTGCTCAAAGAAGAGAATATATGAAAAGATAAGAGGGTGGTTTGTCAAAGGTAAAGTCCTACACAGGTATTGATTATGACCTGACCATCATCCAGGTGACAGATGCACTTGAATCCTCACAGCACAGGGCAGGGAATCAGACATTAGGAGAGAGTCAGGTTATATTTCTTGAAAACCTGGGGACTAGTCCAAGCCCAAGTCATGGAGGAATGAGGGTTCTGTCCAGGAAACTAGAACACGCATGTGGCAGTCAGGAGCCCGTTTATTAGGACTGTGGTTTTAAGGTAGGACTTAGTTAAAAGACAAAAGCCTAACTAGTGGCATCTGGACACCTAATTAGAGCTGGATCACCTAGTTCCACCAGGTGAAACCACCACCCTGCCCCCACCCAGCCCCCGCCGCAGGGATTTTTAAATGACTCCTGATCAAAGGCAGGACTGACCTTAGATTGTTGTGTGGGGATCAGCCTAAAGATGGAGAAAGACCATACTGGATTTGGTGGTAAAGACAGAGCATAGGTCGAGAGCCAAGTAGATCTTTACCATGAAGATTTTTTTTAAAAACTTACTTTAAAAAGATAGGCTTGTATAATAACATAAAAAAAAAGATAGGCTTGTACATTGGACATGCTTTCTGCTCTCTGTTCATGGGTCACTACCAGAACATTTCTTGTCATTAATCCAGAGTTCTGTGAAATATATGGTCCCTCTCCAGCTGCTGCACACATGATCGCACTGCTCAGTAACAGAATACTAATGAGATGTCTAGGTTCTTTAAGAAGACTGAATGATAGTAATCACCAAAGCACACATCAGAAATCTACAGTTGCATATGATGATAAAACACCATGTCAACCATATTAATTTATTTAACTTGCAAATAGAAAATTATACCAGTCTATTTGATAATACATTATCTTCCAATAGGTTCATCCTTAGAGATGCCTGATAAACACTCTACCAAACTAATGACATCCAAAACTAAATTAAAATCATTTGGTTCTTCCATCAGCTAAAAAAAAAGTGAGCTATTCAATTATTATTAAGTTGGAAACTGGTTTAATTTTCCCTTATTTTTTATTAAAAAGTCATGTGGTAAGAAATACTGATTATTAATTATCCTCTTACAAATCGATCCTAAAATTTATAGACATTGCCACAAGAAATCATTAACCAAGGTGAGAAGAAAATTTTACTATTTTTAAGAGAGGTGGGGAGGGGCAGAGGGAGAGGAAGAGAAAGAATCTTAAGCAGGCTCCACGCTGGAGCCCAATGTGGGGCTAGATCTCACAACCCTGAGATCATGACCTGAACTGAAACCAAGAGTCAGATGCTTAACTGACTGAGCCACCCAGGCACCCCTTAAAAGATTTTATTTTTAAGTAATCTCTGCACTCAACGTAAGATTCAAACTCATAACCCCAAGATCAACAGTCCCGTGTTCCACCAACTGAGCCAGTCAGTCATGTCACTATTTTTTTTTTTTTTTGATAAGGCAACTTTTGAGGATGTGCTCCTAACACTTGAGTCACTCCATAATTCCTGCTTTATCAAAATTTAACATAGTTTGGCTCCTCACAGCATCTAACATCAACTGGGGTCTATTATCTCAAGATAGGTATGGAAAAGGACAAGCCAGCATTGATACTGTAAAACAGTAAATTTCAAAGTGTGGTTCCCAGATCTGTACCATTAGCATCACCTGAGAATATGTCAGAAATGCAAATTATTAGACCCATCTCACACCTGCTGGAATCAGAAACTTGGCATGAGTCTTTGGGTCCTAGCAATCTGTATTTTAACATCTCTCCAGGTGATTTTGATGGATACTCAAATTTGAAAACTACTGTCTAAGGTACTAACAATGTGAGAACCTAGTAAAAAGATATTAGATTTTTTTTGTAAATAAGTTGTGTTGAGAAAAATATTAACAGACTTATTAGACAGCCTTATGATTAATAAGACAGGAAAAATGCATCCAAATCCAATGTAAGTATCTACTAACCAAGACCCTTCCCCTCCCAATTTAGAATAGTTGGTAAGGATTATTTATATCCATAATTACACTTCCTTTGCTATTTTCATTGCTTCAACAAATAGTACTAAAAGACACATGTGCAAGACAGGAAGAAGGAAGAAAAGGGCTGATGACACCTGTGTCTGTCTCCTTTTATAAACAGAAGCTTTTCAAGTACAACACTCCACTTAGCAGATTTCTATGGCTCACTGGCCAGAACCACTGCTCAGGACAAACCCCTACCATCAAGAAATAATGGGAAAGCAATTATAGAATTTTGTTTTCCCACTCTGTAGAGTTTATTGTTCTTTAAGAAAGAAATCAGATAGGCAAGGAGGCATTGACGTGGGTCATGGGTCAGTCTATAAGATTATAAATAGGAGATGTCAGTCCGGGTAGCCATAATAAAGTATTTACAAGAATGATCTTTAAGCTTTAGTGACACTAGGGCAAGGAAAGTATATAAAGGTAGAACCCTGAGTCCCATGTCCCCAAGTTTCCAAAGAAGAGACCATATTAGAATGTACACTTGTGGGGTCCCTCCGTGAGGGAGGAGTGACTTTCAACTGCCTGTTGACATTTGGAAGAGCCTGACATTCATGACACCATTTCGCAGACAGGTTACTGTTTAGAAACATAGACAGTGCAGGTCTATCCCTCTTTCTCTTGGAACTGTGGGTCCCTAAGTGAAGTATATTCTCCTCCTCAGTTACTTCTCCCTGTGGCAAACACACTAGACAGCCCTCCTCAGAGTGGAGATTTAATGCTTCCTCTCTGATGACTGAATGAGAAGATTTTAAATAGGATAAGAGGGAGGCTGGCTTGCCAATTTCTGAAATTCAACTTTTCCATTATTAAACTAAATCTGTATTTTGACTCCTGCTTAGTGTTTTTGTTTGTTTTTAATTAAATATATCCCAGAGAGAAGAAAGGGTGCATGACAACTCCTCCAAGCCTCTAACAAAGAGAATACAGTTATAAGGAGATCTTTCTCTGCAACCCACAGCCTATGAGGAATACATGAATAATATCTAATAAAATAAAGTGAAAATGTTAGAGGGATCAGAAATAATTTCTGGAGGTAGAAAGGAATATGAGTGTTAATAGTCAGGATTCCATCCGGAAGGCAGAACCGAGTACCATGTAATAAGGGATCCACTGTAGGAATAAATGGAACCATTGTGGAAAAAGGGGAAAGTGGAGGATCAGAGACAAGCTACTAGCTAACCTCCTGAAGCACCGAAGCAAGTTGGGAGCTTGAGAGAGAATATGGGTAGCTGCCAGGGGGAGACTATGAAGAAAAGGAAGTGATGTGTAGGGAAAGCTGCAGTCTCCATGTCTGGTGGTGAGCCTGGGCTGCTGTGGGTCAGTAGGACTACCAAGTGGGAAGAAGAGCGGCACCCAGAGCAGGAGAGAGTGAAGAGAATCTGGAATCACCTCGTTTCTCTGCATCTCTCTTTCACTACACCTAACCAATGAAACCTTCAAAAAGTCATGACAGCTGCCTTGTCTCTGCTTTCCAAATCTTATGCAGTTTCTCTTTGGACTAACTCACTTAATCGTAAGCCTTAAGAAACAGTTCTGGGAAATATAGTTCCAGCCATACTTAACTTCCAAATAAAGACAATAGCAAAACCATGCCTCTACTCTATCCTTGTACAACCAAAACATACTCACTTCTCCCCAGAGGACACACAGTTCCACATGTCATCTCGGTCACGAGTGATGCCCATTCTTCTTTGGGCTGAATCACACTTGCCCTTTGATGTCTCGTAACCTAAATACTAGGCTGTAAGGTTAACCACCATTAACACATCTTATGTTAGAAAACAGGTGAATAGAAGATGGGAGAAAAGCAAAGAAAAAGAACTGAGATTGAAAAGAAAAGAATACACACATTTATTTCAGAGTTGGGATGAAATACTCATAACTACTACAGTTCCTGTTTTTGAAACTGGACACGTAGTCATTGCTGGTATTTCAAATTTCCTTCTAACACTAAGCTTTTCATATTCCTTTGCCCTTAGTAAACACTTTAGCTGGTCAGTTTGTTGCTTGCTAAGGTGGTGCAAACTGTCATTCCTGAGTCATGAGGAGTTATTGTAGTTTTTCATTAATTTTCATCACAGATATAGGAGTACTAAGAGAAACCCCAGAAGTCCTCCTGTGTTCCAGACATTCTTCTCCCTGCCTTCATTGGGAATTGTACAGAATCATCATCTCAGCCAGTACAGTTACCTCTTCTTTTCCTCTTGGTTCACTGGCATTAGAAGCTCAGAGTGGCTAGGTGCTAGTCTCAACTTGCAGTTTAACAGAACATTTGTTGTATCCCTTGGTGAAAGAATTGTACTCTGGGAACCAGAAACTTAAATCCAATAGAGCTTAAGATTGCAGAGATAGGAAGCTCAAATTCTGCTGGATCGATGGGAATAGAGAAGCCCATCCTACTTATATCCCTTGCAAAGAAAACATTTAATAAAAATTTTAAATTCTTTTGAACTAAAATTAGAAACTTCTTAAACCTTATAAAGCATTTCTAAAACAAACAAACAAAAAAACCCCAGTTACATCAATTATACGTACTTGTGAAATGTTAACATCATATCCTTCAAGATTGGAAAAGAGATAAAAATGTCCATTTGAAGCAACATTTTATTAGAGGTCTTAAAAATAAATAAATTGACAAAGTACAATAAAATGATAAAGAGAAGTGAAAAGTGTAAGAATTGGAAAGAAAGAAAACTGTCATTTCGCCCCCTGACAAACTGGAAATGTATATAAAAATTCAAAAGAGTAGATGAATAAATTGTAAGTAATTTTAGCAAGTTGGCTGGATACAAGGTTAATATACAAAAATCAACTGTGTTTTAATATAATAGGAACAAATTTAGACACGAAAAAATTTTTTAAATCTCACAATGTTGAGTAAAAGAAGAAAGATACAAATGGATATGTACTGGGTGACTTTTTTTTTTTTTTTTGAAGATTTTATTTATTTATTTGACAGAGAGAGACACAGCGAGAGAGGGAACACAAGCAGGGGGAGTGGGAGAGGGAGAAGCAGGCTTCCCGCTGAGCAGGGAGCCCGATGCGGGGCTTGATCCCAGGACCCTGGGATCATGACCTGAGCCAAAGGCAGACGCTTAACGATTGAGCCACTCAGGCACCTATGGGTGACTCTTTATATAAAGTTTAAAACCAGGTAAAACAACTGTGGTGTTAGCACTACAGTAGTTACCTTTGAGGAGGAGGGAAGGACAGATCGAAAAGGAGCATGAGGTAGACTTTCAACTTGGGTAGTCGTTCCCTGGTGTTATATTTTGTGCATTCTTCTACATGTGTATATTTTTCAGAATTAAAAAAATTTTTAATAAAATGAGAAATTATATATTAATAAAAAGAAAAATGATAGAAGTAATAAACACATCCAAGACCCGGGTTCTTTGAAATAGATTAATAAACTTCTGGTTGATCAAAAGCAGAATAAAAAGTAAAAGATTAAATACATAAAACAGGAAAAGATAATTGGGTGATAATTATAGATGCAGAGGAAATCAAAAGCATATCAGAATACTTCTTTGTTCAAACACGTGCAAAACAATTGAAGACCTGGAATTAAAATAAATGATATTTTTAACAGAAATAAATTATTAGAATAACTCAGAATAGAGAGAAAAACAATTCTGAGCAAACCAATTAACATAGAAGAAATATAGAAAGCCATCATGGCACTAACTCCCCTCCAAAAAAAAAAAAAACACCACATCACACGTAGATGGTTTCACAGGTCAATTTTATTAAACCTTTAAGGAACAAAAAACTCCTATTCTGCTTAAATTATAGAGGAACATAAGAAAATAAGTAAAATACTCTTATTTTTTTTTAGGCAATCTCTACACCCAATGTGGGGTTCGAACTCATGACCCCATCGACAGTCACATCCTCTACTGAACCAGCCAGGTGCCCCCATATTCTTAATTTTTTTTAAGCTGGAATAATGATACCAAACCCTGACAAAGTTAGCACACATGAGCACACAAACTGAAAACCATCTCACTTATGATTATCATTGCAAAAATTCTAAATAAAATGTTACCTAACAGAATCCATTAACCCATTTAAAATTTTCTATGATGAAGTTCTGTTTATTTCAGGAATTTAAGGAATATCAAAATTAAGGAATATATTAATATACTTCATCATATGTTGATCCTACTTCTTTTCCAAGGCACTTGGTAGGATGTCTCTCCCCTCTCTTCTTGCAGTTCCATGTGGTCATGTAATTCGCCTTCGTTAATAAAGTGAGAACCAAGGTAATGTGTGGAAAGTTGAAAAGTCAGTGGCTCCATTTTCCTCTACTATAGAGACTCTCAATGCTCCAGATGATGGCTGCTCTATGAGCCTGAGTCTGGGGGTAAGGAAGACATGCAGCTCCTCTGATGTGTAATATCAGCAAGAAATAAACCATGTTGTTTTAAGCTACTGAGAATTTGAGGTTATTGATTACTGCAGTATAAACTAGCTTGTATTGACTGATACATACTAATACATAAAAAGAGGGAATAAGCCACATTATCTTTTATAGATGGCAAAATATATGATAAATTTTGTATCCATTATATTATAATCCACTTCCAGTTTTGATAAATTCTGAATAAAATAGAAATGCCTAACACATTAAAACATATATATCTGAAATCAAAAGTTAGCATCATGCTTAACAGGAATATACTAGAAGCATTTCCATTAAAGCCAGGAATAAACAAAGTTCTTTATCACCATATAGTTTTTTTAAATAGACCTGGATAAGAGAAAGAAATATATGATTTAAAACTTGGAAATGAGGATATAACATTTTTCTTATTTATAGATGATATAAATGGCTTATTATTTATAGTAGCTCTTAGGTGATTCTCTTAAGTAAATTCAGTGATGGTTTAGGTACAAAATAAAACCCTTGGAGAGGCATATTTGTTTTAAAAAAGATGATTTAACAATGTAAAGATGTCAATTCTCTCTAAAGTAATCTATAAATCTAACATTAATCAAATGAAAGTGTCATTTTTTTAACTAGATAAAATGATTCTAAAATAATATGGGAAAAATTAATGAACAAGTACATTCAGGAAAATTCTCAAATAAAAAACAAGGAAACACCAGTTCTATGAAATATTAAAATATTATCAAAGTACAATAACACAAATTATGGGTGATAACACATTTAAAATGAAAAAAAATTCTTCATACAAAAAAATACAGATGGTCCCCAATTTACAAAGGTTCAACTTAACTATTTTTTGACTTTAGGATGGTGCAAAAGAGACATACACTCAGTAAAAATCATTCTTCAAATTTTGAATTTTGATCTTTACCCAAGAGAGTGACGTGAGGTACGATACTCTCGTGATGCTGGGCAGCTCCCAGTCAGCCATGGGATCACAAGGGTAAACAACTGATACACGTACAACCATTCTGTTTTTCACTTTCAGTATAGAATATAATAAATTAGATGAGGTGTTCAACACTCTATTATAAAATAGGGTTTGTGTTAGATGATTTTGCCCAACCATAGAGTAACATAAGTGTTCTGAGCATGTTTAAGGCAGGCTCAGCTAAGTTATCAAGTTTAGTATGTTAGGTGTATCAAATGCATTTTCAACTTAGATATTTTCAGTTTACAATGGATTTATTGGGACATAACCTTATCATAAGTTGAGGAAGATGTGTACACCATAAAGTCAAAAATCAGTCAAATAACTGGGAAAGATCCTTTCAACTTTTATCATAATTGGAAATTTTACTTAAGACTACTTGCAATCCAATCAGGAAAAGATGGATAGCCCCAGAGAAAAAAATGGAAAGGGATTAAATAGTTAACAAAAAAGGAAACAGAAATAAGTACTTTCTACATGTGTGGCAGTCATGAAAAATTTAACACCATAATGAGAACCCTAGAACACTTTCCTAGGCATCATGTGGTGAGAAAGGGAAGGTACAGAACGGTATGTATGAAATGCTTTCATTTCTGTAACCCACCAAAAAAATATATATGCATACAATACATGTTTGTATGTATTGCACATCTCCTTAAGGCTACATAAAGAAACTGATAAGTCAATGATTCTGTGGAAGGGAACTAGATGGCTAAGAGAGAGGGATAAAAGAGAATAATATCACCGTGTATTTTTTTTCTTTTTAACATTTAAAAAAAAACACTTTTTTTTGTGTGTAGTTTCAGATTTAGAGACTAATTAAGCAGATAGAGTTCCATATACTCACCCCACTCCCTGGCAATTAATGCACCAATATATGACATATTAACCATAGTGCCTGGTTTACATTAAGGTTCACTCTTTATATTGCAGAGCTCCATGGATGTTGACAAACGAATGCCATGTACCCACCATTACAGTATCATACAAAATAGTTTCGCTGCCCTAACAATGTCCTGTACCCCACCTAGGAAAAGACAACACTGTTCATGTTCAATTAGGCAGGGTTTATCCATCCTCCCTGCTATCCATGCTCCCCACTTCCCCCTGGCTACCACTATTTTTACTGTTGCGATAGTTTTTACTTTTCCAGAATGTCATATAATTGGAATCATACAGAATGTAGAGTTTTCAGACTGGCTTTTTTCACTTAGGAATATGCATTTAAGTGTCCTCCATGTCTTTTCATGGCTTGACAGCTCATTTCTTTTTATTGCTGAATATTCCATTGTATAGATGTAACAGTTTATGAAATCACACGTGGCTAATGTTTATCATTCTTTTTAGATGTTGTTGGATTCAACTTGCAAGTTTTTGCTGACAATTTTTCATTTTCTTTCCTTTCATGTAATGTCTGGTTTTGGTATTAGAGTAACGATGCCCTCATAGAATGAGAATTGATTGGTAGAATTCATCAGCAAAACCATCTTGGCCCGATGCGTTGTTTCGGAAGGTTAGTAATTATTGATTTAATTTCTTTAATATAATTCTATTCAGATTATCCCTGTCTCCTGGTGTGAATATTAGTAGCTCGTGTCTTTCAAGAAATTGGTCCATTTCATCTGAGTTATCAAATTTGTGGACACAGAGATGTTCGTAATATTCCCTTATTATCCTTTTCATATTCATAGGCTCAGTAGTGATGACCACTTTCATCTACCGGGCCTGTGCCTCAGGGCAGTAACCTTTACAAATACTTCTCAAAAATTTTTCTCCCTTAGTTGAGAAATGAAGGTTCAAATGGACTGGAGTTGGGTAGTTTTCTTTCCTCTGAGTCTGATAAGGTTCCAGAGCTTTTCCTTGTTGGGTAAGACTTTGTTAGCTCTTAAAGTGTCCATAAATCTGTCAGAAGAGCTAGGAATATAACAGCATCCAAGTCTTAGACATACTGTTTTGTTATTAAAATTTGGCCAACTTTTCTCAACTGTGCCCTTTCCTCAATCTCTTCCAGGAAATTAAAAAAAATAATGTACAATTTCATACTGAATTTTGTAGGTATATTCATCAGTTGGAAAAGCTATGACACCCAAGAGAAGGCAGAGTTAAAGTATGAAAAATGTCTCTTTCAAAGAGAAAAATGTTTACTTAACAACGCTTAGAATAGCTATTTCATAGAAATAAATTAGTTAAGAGGGCAACCTAGACTAGCTTTGGTCAGTAAGTCACCCTAGAATACTTTGAAGATTTATTTAACGCCTCGTACTAAACTTGCCACCCTGTACCACTCTTGAAAATGCAGAATCTTTACTGTTAATTATTTTCTACAATTGGTCACAGGTTTGATGAGAAATCAAGAAACCAAGGATAAAGGAAATAAAGGTTTCTACCCTATTTCCCTCCCCAAAGGGAGATACACACTAAGAAATTACTAAAAGCCATCAGCTTTATTTTGTATTTAAGATTTTATTTATTTAACTTATTTATTTAGAGCGCATGAGTTGGGGGGAGGGGAACAGGGAGAGGGAGAGCATCCCAAGCGGACTCCATGCTAAGCGTAGAGCCCCACGCAGGGCTCAGATCACACGATCCTGAGATCATGACCTGACCTGAGCTGAAACCAAGTTGGATGCTTAACCAACTGAGCCACCCAGGTGCCGCCTTATTTTGTATTTCTAAGAAAAATAAAAAAATAAGTCTATCAAGTATGCATTATCATTTTACAGATAAAACTTTCCTTAGGTAAAGCTAGAAGTTAAATTTCAATGTAGTTACAAAACTCATGATTTAAAAATTTTAAAGTAACATTTAGTTACAAATTTTAGAATGTAAATAAACAAAATCAAACAACTTCATTACTCAATGGCAACCATTGTTTACCATTTATATTTATGTATTGCATATTTATACACACCTATATATCTTAAAGAGACTCAGGTATGCGAATCACTTTTTACAAATAGTTTGGTTTCATGCTTTTTCCACATAACACACCAGGAATCTCTTTCCATGTGCCCATATATTTCAATATATTTTTTAAAAAGGCTCTGTTATTTTAATTAATGTATTTTACACCGTATACATGGGTTGTTTCCAATTCTGTGCAAAAATAACGTTGAAATGCACATCCTAAATCTTAGTGCACATCCTTAAGATAAATTCCTAGAAGTGAAACTGCCCATAACCCATGTTTATTTTTTAATCATGTAGTTTGATCAGTATGTTTGAGTCACCAGACTTCTTTTCTGAAAATGTAATATAAAGTTTAAATCTTTTTGAAACACAGGGGGCCTGGGTTTACTGTTAAGAATCCTTTCAGCTCTAACATGCTCTGATTAACTGTGGGTTTTATACAAATTAGTGTGTAGTAGTTAATACCAGTCTTTATTTGTGGGTAAATGAAAACCCTAATTGAACATGAACAGTGTTGTCTTTTCCTAGGGCTAATCATAAGTCTTTTTATTTGAAGTTTGAGAAAAGCATAAGGCTACTCTAATACATTGTATCTTTTGGCTCTTTGAGATTAGTGAGATGAAATATAATTCTTGGAATAGTGTAGATAATGTAATGGAGAGGGGGAATCATATTCACTATTAAATCCCTGCCAAATGCCCAGCTACTTAGTGGAAAATTAGTTTTTAATAACATAATGAAACTGTAACCCAACCTACTCTATTGACTTCGAAAATGTCACTTTCTTATGCAGCACTGGCTAGACCTTACATAAAAAGCCCTTTGCTGTATATCCTAGGATTATCCTTTTCTTTTCTTTTTTTTTTTTTTTTGAGATACCAAGAGCATATAAACACTAGGTCCTTGGGGAATTAAGATAACTAAAAATATGCATTTAATTGGGAGGAAAGTTACTTCTCACATCTAATGACGTTTATGATGGACTATTTGTAGTTCAATGTGAAGAAAAGATGGTTTCTGATAATTATGGTACCTCTCATTCATGGTGATAATTAAGTTTTCTTAGGGTATTTTTGAAATGTTTAGATGAACACAAGCATAAACAAAACAAGCCTCAGTCTTTGCATGACAGGAAGAAAGTCAATTAGCTACAAAATGCTGCACAGAGTAAGACTAAGATTTCAAAGTGATTTGCAGATTCAAAGAAACCCATGATTTTTAAAATTTTTGTTTCATCTCAATGTATGGATTACAGAAGCATACAATTTCAAGTACTTATCACGTTCATTATCCATATTATAAAAAATAAACCATCTACCTTTTAAAGGCATAAGTCAGTCATATTTTTATTTGTTCATTTTTTAAAAATTATCTTGAATGTAAACTCAGTGAATGCTGAAAATAACAATTTGTTTCTTAATCCAAAAGACTTATTTATCATTATGAGTAATATGTGTTTAATATTTACTGGTGATCATTGAGAGAGCCAAGGGAAGTGAGCAATTCTCAGATTGGGGATTTTAGAAGGAAAATAAGATCCAAAGTGCCCTGTGGTTGAAAAAATATTCCATATGCTTAACATACTTATTATTTATTTTCTTAAACTATAGAAAAGCAAATCTCAAATTCTTGGCTTGTGAGAATATGCACACAAAAAAGTACATACTCTATTAACTGTAAAACTATAAATACTATATTTTGTCAATGATGTAATACATGATGTAATTTTGATCACTATTCCCAGCATATCAAGGTATTAGCAAAATGTTCCATTTTCTTCCATTAAAAGTTTAAAAAAAAAAAGTGGCAACCATGAGAGTAATAACTGATTCAAGCAAGAATTATTAATGGATGCTGAAACTAGTGGGTGAAAGGTGGAAGAAACAGGGTATTTGCAGTATCTCCCTACAAATTACTTATTATATCAAAAGAGAAAAATAGTGTTATAATGAAGATACTACTTGTGTGTATTGTTGTGTGTAAATAGGTAAATATATTATGATGTTAAGAGCCAGGGTATTTCCATATAATCATTTAGAGTAAAAATTATAACATTGTTTTGGGGTTTAATAATATATATAGATATATGTGTCAGCCATAGCATAAAGGATGAGAACGTAAAAGGACCAACACAGTTACAGGGTTTCTACATTTTATACTAAGTAGTACAATATTAACTTCAAGTGGACTGTGAAAGTTAAGGACTTGATTGCCAAGATAGATTAAAAAGAAAGCAAGACTGAACTATATGTTTTCTACAATCTTAAGTTTTATATATAACAACACAGGTTAAAAGTAAATGGATAGAAAAATATATACTAGGCCAACAGAAAACATAAAAAGGCTGGAGTGGTTATATTCATATCAAATAAAATAGACCTCAGACTTCAAGACAGAGTTTACCAGAGATAAAGAGACACATTTCTTAATGAGATAGGGCCAATTAATCAGTAAGATATAACACCCAATAGCAAAGCCTTGACTGTTTTTGTAAATGAAGTTTTATTAGAATACAGCCATGCCTATTTATGTGCTGTCTATAGCTGCTTTCTTGCTACCGTTGTAGAACTAAGTAGTTGTAAGAGAGAGACAGTATGACTCACAAAGCCTGAAATATTTACTATCTGGCCCTTTACAGAAAATGTTTGCTGACTCCTATAAAGTGAGTAAGTCACAAACAGGGCATGTGTTTGGTTCATCAGTAGGTATATCAGAAGCAAGGCCGTAAACACAATTCGTAACTATTTGAAAAGAGGAAAAGAGTCAGATTAAAGGTTATGAGTTTAGGAAATATAACTTGATTAGAAGTACCTTAACATATGTGAATGAGTCCCAGGTAGAAGTTGAAAGTCAAACATTCTCATTTAACTAAGAGTCCTAACTCAAGACAGAGTCTCATTATATCCTTAACATAAATAACTAGACTTTATAACAAATAAATAAAACTAAAAGTATACTAATCTGACAATTTCCCCCCAAAACACAGCATTAAGTTTTAATGAGTATTTGTTTTTGCCCTGACATTAGACAGTTTAGTATAAACTTCAATCAGCCCAATTTTAAGAGAAGTCCGTATCTAGTCAAGGGGCATATGTAAATGGCAAAAGGAACTGTGCTAATGTACACTTGGACAAACTCTTCATAGCAAGATTTTTAGAGAACTTGAACAATTCTAATATAATGATACATTTACTTAGTTCTACTTTCTCTAATAGGAAATGGTCATACACACATAGAAATCATTTGTAAAACTCTATAGTGGTGGGTCAAAGATTTTTTAAAAAGAAAATACACACACACACACACTCTGTTATATTAATCTGAGGTACACAAACCTAAAATGCAAAAAAAAAAAAGAGGACTCAACATACTAAGATTAAGAAAAATAATAGCGACAATATGAAAGATGCTGTAAGAGACAGAAAGACTAGGATAAACAAAAAATGAAGAGGATGATGATTAGTACTCACCTCTAAAGCTAAAGTACATTTTTTTTTCTCTTTAGAGAGATCAGGAATGACATTAAAATTGTATTAAAAAAAGGTTGCTAAAAAAAAATATATGGAGCCTCTGTCTATATAGATCTTTAAGAATAGGCAAATTTAGCGTCTTAAAATAAATGCATACTTGCAAGAATGGACTAGATCTGCAGTGTCCAGCAGGATGGCAGTTAAAATCTAAATTCTTCAGTTGCACTAACCATATTTTAAGTGCTCAAAAATCACATGTGGCTAAAGGCTATAATACTGGACAGTGTAGAGAACATTTCCAACATTACAAAAAGTTCTATTGGGCAGCAGTGGGCTAGGCTCGTATCTTCTTGAAAGTGTCTACATTGTAAAGATAGTTTGATTTTCCCTAGAGGTTTTGGTTTATTTATTTATTTTACAGAACTTTTTGTTTCATTTTACAGAGCCTTTTGTTCTTCAGTCATATCTATCCATTTAAACATTTTTTCATATAAAATTGAAAATGATTGCAATTTCAAAAAAGAAATAGAATGTACCCCTTATAGAACAAGTAGCAATCTAAAATGTGTTACTCTGTATAATGCTTTGTAAAAAAATTTGCAGAACTATGCAAAATGTATTCAAGTATGTAAAACCATGAGTTTGATAATTAGCAAATTATGAAAATATGTCTAGTTTCTAAACATAAATTCAGATATACTATAGTTGAAAAACAGAAGTAAATCTAAGTTCACTTAAGTCACATGAAGATATAAATAGGGAAGAAAATACCAAGCAAAATTAATGGTTGGAAACTGTAGCAATAAAACCAACTAAAATATTGATACAAAAATTCTTCTTAAACACTACTTACAACATTTGATTCAAATGAAGAGTACTGAAAAATTCCTTTGTATTAAAGAAATACATAAGGATATTTAACCTATGCCTTAAAATTAAATGGCCAAATTAAAAACTATCTAAACAAAAGGCAATATATTAAACGCAATTCACATTTGAATAAATAAATAAGAAATGTCTGAATATGTAGCAAGGCTGGAATCCAAGTTGTCCTCGTGCAAATCAAAAGAAATTCATAATTGATTGGAAATGATATGGGCAGACCAACATGGTACATTTAAAAAGAGTCAAAAACTAAGGCTATCTCAAACAAGTCTACAAATTATCGTTTTTTTAAATGTGACAATGTATTTGTTTAACACATCTGATATTTTCTAATTTTTTCACATTATTTCTGTAACTATTCATTGCATTTTTTTCAAATTTAGAACTTATACCATATATCTTACTGCATTTTAAATGCAGTAATAAAATTATTTTAAATTCACTGAATTTTCTTTTGTGCTATTTAGAGAAAAACTTCTCGGGCAATGCTATACCTTCTCTTTTTATACTAAATAACTGTATTTTCAATTTCTTAATCTTTAGGATTGTTATATCAGGAAAGTTTGATTTTAAAATCTAATCACAAATGAGAATAAATTAAAAAGCAGAAGAGAGTGGAAAGCAACTAAGGAAAAGGGAAAAACCTTAGAAAAACAATAATGGAGGTCAAGAAGAACATTCTAATTAAGAACCAAAGAAAGCTTTAAGCAATAAAAGCCAGAAACAGGAAGTAAAACTTTTAAGACCAAATAAAAATATTTATCAGATCAGGTTCTTTACTAAATTAATAATTAGATAATAATTTGCTATTGTTCTGGAGTCACAAATTACCTTCCCTACCACACCTCCCCCGGAAGATAAATACATAACATCTATATACTGAGATTCACAGTTTCTGGACTTATTTTTCCACCACTTAAACTGTGGATCATTGCTATCATATGGGAGTGTTTGTTCAACTCCTCTTGCTGAAGTTTCACCAGCGACTCTTTCTCTTCCAAACGACCTTCTAATTGGGCCTTTTGAACCTCTAGGGAGGAAGCCTAGGAATAGGGGGTGGGGGAGGAATTGAGGAAAACAAATTTAGCATGTCTTCCCTTCACAGATATTTTAAAATGTCTTATTTTTCATTTGTAAAACCACCATGTCAAAAGACACATTACAAATATGTATTATATCTTAGTTAATTAAATTTTATGGTAAGCTTAAGATAAGTAATTATTAAACAACATAATACAAATTGGAAAGACACATTCAATTTGTCTTTTTAAGTCAATATTAGCAGCTGGAAATTTCCAGAAAACACTACACATCACAATTCAGAATCACTATTAAGATGACCACATTAAAGCAGAACCAGGAAATTGGTAAATATGGCATTAAATTTTATGCCTCCTCTGTCACTTGTGCTCTGTAGTTGTTCAAACGGTCATTTAATCCTGGTGTGTCCCCATCTTCCTGGTAGCAGATGGGCCAGAAAGTGCTCTTCATAGCTACCACACACAAACAACCATGATAATGTGGAATGAGCAGCGGACTTCGGTTCAGAATACTGAATACTTAGCTTTGTGACAGACCCTCAGTAAGTAACTCAAGACTCAGTTTCATTTGTAGGTTGAAAATATTTGATACTTATATATTAATATATTTGTTAAAGAGAAGAGGATTGAGAAAAATGTTTCAGAGTCCTTTGCAAATTATAAAGTTCTAAACAAATATGAACTACTATTATTATTCCCATCCCTAAAAGCTGGGAGAGGCAGCCAAATACAGCCACCTGTATGTGACATTCAGAACTGGGAACCCCTTTCTGTATTCTTGGCCCACTTAAAAGCAGTAAGTGCTGGTACACAATATATATTTAATAAGTTTTTCATGACTTTAGGAAATACAGGTTTTCACATTGTGAGAGAACCTTATTAAAAAAAAAAAACTATCAATTTTCAGATTAGTAATTTTATTTAGAAGATATTATAAAGAACCAGAATTTTAATTTACCCAAATTCACCTTTTCCACAAAATCAGACTTACTCATCTACTACCAGTGAGAACTCAACAAATTCTTACCTTAATGCTCAATTCTTTTCTTATCTGTTCTGTTCTGTTTAATTCCTTTCTAAGGATATCAATGGTTTCTTCCTTATCTTCCCTTTCTTTTTGCAAGATTTTAATCTTTTCTTCTTGTACTTTTGTTTTTTGTTGCAAATCTTAAAACAAACAAACAGTCAGCTATATGCTCAGAGGTTGGATACTGATGTTACCCTGAAAAGGTTTATTAGCCACTATGTAATTAGAGCAAAAGAACAACAACTGTAAAAGTTCTACACTATTTGATGAGTAAAAAAACACTATGAAACTCTTCCCCTAGGCCAGTATTCCATAGAAAATGCCAAATCTCCATGGCTTTCCCTCTTCTGTTCCTGATATTATATGTATAGTTATGAGGGGAAGGACAATCCTCAGGGCTTAAGGGTTAGAAGGATATAGAAAAGTATGAAAAATTATATAGGCAGATGTCTGTGTTCTAAGGCAAGTGAGTTAGAACAAAAATGTTTTTGTGGGTCATTTCAGAGCTACTGCCATTAAGCTGGTAACTAAAAGTTACCTAGCACTGCCACCTGCTGTTAAAGTTCTTTTAAAACTCTTTCTTTTGAAAAGAATCATTTTCTCTAATTCCCAGATTTTAAAAAAATATATTGCTTTTTCAATTTAATCAATTTAACTAAACTGCTCTGTAAAATGTTATGGCAAGAAAAGGGAAGCTGTTTAAAATGTGATTTAAGGTTCAAAAAAATGAGAGAAGTAGAAAATAAAATCATGCTTTGATTTTTCTACCAACATATGTTAAAATATAGACAATATATTAAATAAGAAGCTACTTACTTGCTAGCTTACATTCTCTATCTACTAGTTGGTTCTGTACTTCTTTTCTCTGTTCTTCTTTCTCTATTAGTTGGGCAATAGTTCTGAAGTTATAAAAAATATAGAAGAAAACATCAAGGAAATATTTCATTTCTTTTTCTCCCCAAGTATTTTAAGAGAAAATTAATAAGAACAGAATTACCTTTACATTTTGCCAAATATGTATTTTATGACTAAAATAAGTGGTAATTCTATTAATTTTATCTGTAAAAAACAATGCTCTGTATAAAGAGAATCACTGTTTTTGAAAAATCCAAAATAATTAGAATTAAGAACTAGATATTTTACTTTTCATTTTGTTGCTTGAATGACTCACTCAACTTCTTCACTGTCTCAATTTGTTTATTCAGAGAGTCACATGTCATCTGCAAATCTTTATTCTTCTTTTCAGTGGTTTCATTCCTGAAAAGACAAGATGAGTTGATATTTTTATCGAGGCAAACATATGATGGAGATGGAGAAAAGAAACTGAAGAGGAATGTCATGAACAAGCAGGACATAAAGTTAGACTAACTCTAAAAGACATTAAAGATGTATTTTGGCTGACTTAGGAGGTAATATTTACTATAAAAAGGAAAAGTGCAGGGCATTTACCTCATATTTATGGATATAGAGCTTTACAGATAACATTGCTCTACATAATTTGCTATATATATTATAGTTATTTTCATAGTTCTAGAAAATTTTTAAAAACTTCTGTAAAAGGATGAAGTTTATTTAAAAATAAAACTTAAATCTGCCATCATTAGCCTCTTGGGCATAATGTATGTTTAATTAAAAATGTCAAATTAATGAAGTAGTTGAGGATACTAAACTTCTCTTGCCTCTTTAGAGCTCTGCATCTAACAGTCCTGCTTAGTTTACTGGCAAAGTAAACACAGAAATACTTTCTAAAGTGATAACTTTGACACCCAAGTATCTTAAGCATAAAATGTCCTTTTACTTCATTAAGTACAAACTGGTAGCACTGGCCAAATTTGCCCAGAAGTGTTTTATCTGTCACACACAGTTTTTAAAATTCTGAATTTGAATGCCTTTAGATAGTCCCTACCTTTACAGATGACCCTTCTTTCCCCAGCCAACTTCATTATTTGCTACTTTTGGCCCTGGCAGGCAGGAGTTTTACCTCTTTGGCCCCTCACTCACTATCTGGAACATCAGTGGGATGTTCCCATGGTTCCTGGAAACCACGTATTTCCGTGAGACCAATGCTTACTTTTTCTCGCATTCTGACTTAACACCCATAGTCCACTCTATCAGGGTTGCCTCAAACAGACTTTGAAGAAAGTTGTTGTTGGGAGAAAGTATCCTGTTTAGGAAATTTTAACGTCACAAATTTTCTAGATGCTATACATTTCCCACCCTTCATTTTTATTGATGGGAAAATAAGCACATGGACCTTGCAGAATTAAAATTTTCTAGATCTCTATATTAATAGCATAGATAGAATATTTTTTCAAATCTGAACCAATCTTAAATTAGAAATTAAAACAAAGAACAAGTTAACCAGAATGTTTTAATTTTTATTGTTTGGTAGAAAATACATAATTGTTCCGGGTCTTCTTTATAGCTCAGAAGTTTTAAAGTTGACCTAAAAGATAAAAAAAATTTGACAAAGGAGGAAAACATGATTAATCTCCTATTTTGTTAGTAGGCATGTAAGTTAGTGTAGCCTTTTTGGAAGAAAACGTGTCAATCCATCAAAAATTTGAAAGCACATACCCTTTAATCCAATAATTCACCTCTAAGAATTTATTCCACAGATACAGTCACACATATAAATAAACCATATTCAATGACATTAAGGAGAAGTACTGACTACAAACTAGAGATGTTTTAAACACTAACACCTGAATTTCCATGCTATAAGACTGAATACTATGAAATTGTTCATATTCAATGCATTTGATGTACAGAAATGGCCAATTCATACGGCTCAACTTAACACAATTTATGACAACTAAGGTCATTCGACATTTATGGAATGCCTAACTGTGTAATGAGTACCGTTGCAGGCCCTGGGGTTTGTCAGTGAACAAAGCAGACTCAACTTGTTCTTGTGGCGCTAACACCCCAAGTGACTGAGGAATGCATGAATATAGGCAAGAAGCAGAGTCAACTGGAAAGAAACAAAGAGACCTGTATTCTGTTTCCGACTTTGATCCTGAGTTTGAGTAAGCAGTATTTCATTTACCTGTGATGTAAGTTTCTTGTCAACTACTTAACTTATGGAATTATCAGAATATGTGAATGTTTACAAAAGGATTTTAGGGCCACAGAAAAGAAATGCTGTGTGTTCATTCTAGATTCCAACTTTACACAGAAACTTTTACTTTATTAATTTACCTCTGAACAAGTTCCATGTAGGATTTTGTCAGTATTTCATGTTCTTCAGCCACAGACTCTAATTTCCTATTATGTTGGAAGAGGTGCTCGATATCACTCTGGGCTCTTTCTGATTCAACCTGTTGTGCCTTCAGCAACACACCAAGCTCTTCATTTTTTCTCTCAACTTCTCTCAACATACCAGCAAGTGTCCGTGCCTAAAACAAAACCAAACAGAACAGAGACTTTTCTACTACCATGTATATAATATGCTCATTTTCTACAATTTAAAAGGTTTACCAAATATCTAATAGGCTAGCATCTATTGGGTTATATAAAGTTTTATTAGTTAGATATATTATTACTTAACTACTTCTAATAAATCTAACACTGTTATAGTTATTTTACTTAAGAGATTGTCCTGACTAGAATATTCTCGGTATAACCAGACTCATGGAAATGAACACAATTATAACAACAAGAAGGTAGCTCTACATTCAGTACTTAATTAAAAGGGTATGTATGGTCTTTGGGGCTAGCCATCAACACTAAAACATAAAGTTTACACAAATCAGTTTTCCCATTTCAGGTAGAAATTAAAAATAAGATTTTAACTATATCACAGATGTTTAAGCAAACACTTAAAATTAAGCTAGCCAATCAGGAATACAACCTAAAACAATATGAAAGTGTTTGTGCCAATTATAAGAACATATTATGAGCAACTATATGCCAGCAAATTAGATAATCTGGAAGAAATGGATGCATACCTAGAGACTATAATCTACCAAAAATGAACCAGGAAGAAATAGAAAACCTGAACAGACTCATAACCAGTAAGGAAATCGAAGCAGTAATCAAAAATCTCCCAACAAACAAGAGCCCAGGGCCAGATGGCTTCCCAGGGGAATTCTACCAAACATTTAAAGAAGAATTAATACCTATTCTTCTGAAACTGTTCCAAAAAACAGAAATGGAAGAAAAACTTCCAAACTCGTTTTATGAGGCCACCACTACCTTGATCCCCAAACCAGACAAAGACCCCATCAAATAGAATTACAGACCAATATCTCTGATGAACATGGATGCAAAAATTCTCACCAAAATACTAGCCAATAGGATCCAACAGTACATTAAGAGGATTATTCACCATGACCAAGTAGGATTTATCCCTGGGCTGCAAGGTTGGTTCAACATCCGCAAATAATCAATGTGATACAATACATTAATAAAAGAGAACAAGAACCATATGATCCTCTCAATAGATGCAGAAAAAGCATTTGACAAAGTATAGAATCCATTCTTGATTAAAACTTTTCAGAGTGTAGGGACAGAGCGTACATACCTCAATATCATAAGAGCCATCTATGAAAAACCCACAGCGAATATCATTCTCAATGGGGAAAACCTGAGAGCCTTCCTTTCCCCCAAGGTCAGGAACACGGCAGGGATGTCCACTATCACCACTGCTATTCAACATAGTACTAGAAGTCCTAGCCACGGCAATCAGACAACAAAAAGAAATAAAAGGCATCCGAATCAGCAAAGAAGTTAAACTGTCACTCTTTGCAGATGATATGATACTTTATCTGGAAAACCCAAAAGACTCCACCCCAAAACTACTAGAACTCATCCAGGAATTCAGTAAAGTGGCAGGATATAAAATCAATCCACAGAAATCAGTGGCATTTCTATACACCAACAACAAGACAGAAGAAAGAGAAATTAAGGAGTCGATCCCATTTACAACTGCACCCAAAACCATAAGATACCTAGGAATAAATCTAACCAAAGAGGCAAAGAATCTGTACTCATAAAACTATAGAATACTTATGAAAGAAATTGAGGAAGACACAAAGAAACGGAAAAACGTTCCATGCTCATGGATTGGAAGAACAATTATTGTGAAAATGTCTACGTTACCTAGAGCAATCTACACATTTTATGCAATCCCCATAAAAATACCATCAACTTTTTCAAAGAAATGGAACAAATAATCCTAAAATTTGTATGGAACCAGAAAATACCCCAAATAGCCAGAGGAATGTTGAAAAAGAAAAGCAAAGCTGGTGGCATCACAATTCCAGACTTCAAGCTCTATTACAAAGCTGTAATCATCAAGACAGTATGGTACTGGCACAAAAACAGACACACAGATCAATGGAACAGAATAGAGAGCCCAGAAATGGACCCTCAACTCTATGGTCAACTAATCTTCGACAAAGCAGGAAAGAATGTCCAATGGAAAAAAGACAGTCTCTTCAACAAATGGTGTTGGGAAAACTGGACAGCCACATGCAGAAGAATGAAACTGGACCATTTCCTTACACCCCACACAAAAATAGACTCAAAATGGTTGAAAGACCTAAATGTGAGACAGGAGTCCATCAAAATCCTAAAGGAGAACACAGGCAGCAACCTCTTTGACCTCAGCCGCAGCAACTTCTTCCTAGAAACATCGCCAAAGGCAAGGGAAGCAAGGGCAAAAGTGAACTATTGGGACCTCATCAAGATAAAAATCTTTTGCACAGCAAAAGAAACAGTCAACAAAACCAAAAGACAACCGACAGAATGGGAGAAGATATTTGCAAATGAGACATCAGATAAAGGGCTAGTATCCAAAATCTATAAAGAACTTACCAAACTCAACACCCAAAGAACAAATAATCCAATCAAGAAATGGGCAGAAGACATGAACGGACATTTCTGCAAAGAAGACGTCCAAATGGCCAATAGACACATGAAAAAGTGCTCAACATCACTCGGCATCAGGGAAATCCAAATCAAAACCTCAATGAGATACCACCTCACACCAGTCCTACGACCCAGCAATTGCACTACTGGGTATTTACCCCAAAGGTACAAATGTAGTGATCTGAAGGGGTACGTGCACCCCAATGTTTATAGCTGCAATGTCCACAATAGCCAAACTATGGAAAGAGCCAAGATGTCAATCAAGAGATGGATAAAGAAGATGCGGTACACACACACACACACACACACACTGGACCATTATGCAGCCATCAAAAAAACCGAAATCTTGCCATTTGCAACGACGTGGATGGAACTACAGCATATTATGCTAAGCGAAATAAGTCAACCAGAGAAAGACAAGTATCATATGATCTTATTTTTATAAGAAACCTTTCCAGTAAAACGGATAAAACATTAAATTCTCCAATAAAATGCAAGACATGTCCAACAGATATAGAATATAAGAATGTGCTACGGGAAGGGAGAAGACAAAATGATTTTAATATCACTAGTTTTCTTTGTTGGAATTTATGATAAATTCAACATGCCATCAGTCAAGACAAATGAATCCATGTCAAAAGAAGAAAAAGAAAACATACGGTTATATTTATTTGTATTTTTTCAAATACATGTACTCTGAGAAGACTCTAAAGTTATTTTATGTGTCACTGATTTTAATGCCTCTCTCAAGAGTCAAATGACTTTATTACAATTCATTATAAATGATATCAAACTGTTGAGATGCCGTTTGTATTTGCTAGGAATTTCATATTACTGCAGTAAGCTCTCATTCCTAATGTACACATTGTGTGCATATATGCACACAGCACAATGTCAAACTTTCTGAGCACCTACCATGTGCCAAGTACCGTGCTTGCTGGGGCCCTGGAGATACTGAGACCATCTCTGACATCAAGGGTAGGGGGCAGGGTTATACAATTTTCACATGTGTGGGAAGGAGAGGACCAGGGACAGCTTCCTAAAAAATGAGGGTATTTAAACTAAAATCTGAAGGATTATTAGGAGTTAGGCAGAGGAAGAGGAAAATGTGTTCCAGACATGGAAGAGCAAGTACAAGGACAGGGAAACCTAAGAGTATGTCAAGCAACTGCAAAGCAATAGAACTGCATAAGAAACTACAAAGTAATCTGATATAGTCGATTGCAGAGAATGCACAGAAATGCAAGGAGATGCGGAATGAAAGCAGTTTCAGAATCCTGTGTGCCAAACTAAGGAATTTAAAATCATCTGCTGGGGCGCCTGGGTGGCTCAGTCGTTAAGCGTCTGCCTTCGGCTCAGGTCATGATCCCGGGGTCCTGGGATCGAGCCCTACATCGGGCTCCCTGCTCGGTGGGAAGCCTGCTTCTCCCTCTCCCACTCCCCCTGCTTGTGTTCCCTCTCTCGCTGTGTCTCTCTCTGTCAAATAAATAAATAAAATCTTTTAAAAAATATATAAATAAATAAATAAAATCATCTGCTGAGTAAAATGGTAAGCCACTGCAGGGTATTTAGCACAGAAGCAATAAAATCAGATTACAGCCTCAGGAATCATTGTGGGGGAACAAGGGAGGGTGGAACCAAATACAAAAAGATGACTTGGGATGCACATAGACGGTGGTTGAGAAGAGGGCTCCAGACTGAAGGTAAAAAAGACTAACTAGAGGCTCTGCTATGATTCATATAAAAAATGAAAAGGATGTGACCTGTAGCAAATAGTGGCAAGAAGAGACAAGGCAGAAAAAAGTAATATTTAGAAGGTAGAATCAACTGGATTTGGTGAATGACTAATTGTAGGAAGTAAACTATGCGACTTCCAGATTTCCTGTCTGGAAAACTCTTCAGAACAAGAGGGAATACAAAAAAGTAAATTTTTAAAAAGGGTGATGAATTCAGGATTGATCATGCTGAATGGGAAATATTTGCTATATATTTAAACAGAGCTATACAGGAAGCATTAGTGCTTAGGGTAAAGGATCTGGGCTCGGCACATAAAATTGGTGGCATTAACATTCTAGTAATGACTGAAACCCTGGACCACCTAAAGAAGGGCAAAGGACTTAGAACATAATGCTGGGAAAACCCAACATTTAAGGGTTGAATGGAGAAAGAAGTCCCTAAAGGATATAGGAAAAGAATATCCATCAGTGTAGAAAGAAAATCAGAAGATAATGGGGTGATCAAAATTAAAGGGGGAAGGGTTTCAAGATGGAGGGAGTAGTCGTGTCAAATGCTGAGAACAGTTTACTTCAAAGTGTAACAAAAGTAGCACTAAAATTTTGTACATGTTCTACTTCATTTATTTTTCTACTTATCAGATAAATCTTTATATTGTACACACCTCTGTCTCAGCTTGAGTTCTTTGACAGCGATATTGAGCAATCAGTCTATCAGCCTGTGCAAGGGCTAGAGCTTTTGCTTCTAAAAGATCTTGTAGCCTGCTTTCTTTGGACTGTAAGAAAACATATCATTAATCTTTATCACTTACCAGAAAAACATCTATTAAAGCTTAACTGTTAGGTATAGTTAAAATAAGCTTGTACTCACGGCTAATGTGGACAGTTTCATCTCATATACATCCATTATGTCAGATATTCTCACATCATTAATCTGATCCTTTACCTAAGTTTTAATAAAACAGTCAAAAATCAGAAAAATTTTAACACTCAACACAATAAAAAAATAAATGTCTAGTGTGAAACTAAATCATTAAGACTTAATAATGAGTAGCAAAGTAAAAAAATGAATGCTGTATTAGGCGGTTCACAAACATTTCACTAACCTGGCTATTGCAGAAGAGTATCTGGGTAGGACTTGATACGTTTATGGGTTATATTTCTTAAACAGGGGGATAGAGAGGATGGGGGTGGGCTAACTGGGTAAGACTGGGGGAAAAAAATGATTGCTGTGTTAAAATGTGGAAATTTTATGGCTAATTTTTTTCTTTCCAAATTTTCTAGAATATTGTTATTTTCATACTAAAAGATAAGGTTTCATTGATCAAATTTGCATCTAAAGTTATTTAAATAAATGTTATAATAAGGGCTAATATTTAGTTGGTATGTACCAGGCAGAATCCCATTTATAATGGCTATTTACCACTCACCACCATTCCAGCCTGAAGTTTTTCTATTAATTCCTCAATGTTCAATCCAGGAACTCTAGCTTTCAAAAGTGGAGGAGTTAAACATTTTACTGATGTTGGAAGACTGTGATTTAGTGATTGCAAGGGCATTCTCCTGGGCATATGTTCTGTTTCCTGTTGTCTATAGGCATTGTTTGCTGCTATACTTTCTCCAAGTCTGAATAGAAGTAAAAAAAAAAAAGAAAGAAAGAAAAGAAAAAAGAAAGCATTACAAAAAAATGAAGGGGAGCCTGGGTTGGCTCAAGTCAGCTGAATGTCCAACTCTTGATTTTGGCCTAGATCATGATCTCAGGATCGTGAGACACAGTCCTAGCACAGGCTCCGTGCTAGCTTGAGATTCTCTCTCCCCTTCTCTGTCTGCGTCCCCCACCCCACTTGTGTGCTCTCTCTCTCTCAATCAACAAAATCTTTAAAAAAAATAGAGGAAAAGGCAGTTAGTATAGACTTAGGGAATCTCTAGAATGGATCTTTGGGAATATAAGCCTTCAAATATTTTTGAAGTAATCTTGGAGTCTATGATGAAGCCAAAGTTTGGAAAATACCCTAAATATTTGCCAAGGAACTGCTTTTCTACTTACAATCCTTTAAAATGACAATTCCACCTCTGGTCTGGAGGCACTAGAACTAGTCTGTGAGTATGGATTATTTGTAAAAATTAAGTACAACGTTATTGCTATTGGTAAGAACATCCTTCTTACCATGGGCAACATCACTTGTCCTTTAGCTATGTCCTTTATCCTTGCCCTTTCTCACTCAGTATCTTCTCACCAACCTGACTCCATTCTGCCCCTTCCATTTATCATGTCTTGTTCCTGCCACACGGTCTTTGAATGAGTTGTTCCTTTACTAGAACATTCTTCCCACCAGATCTGCATAGAGTTGGCTCCTTCTTATCATTAGGTCTCAGTTCAAATTCACTTCCTCAGAGAGGCCCCTCCACCCATACTGACATGCATATTATGAAACTTAATTTTTTTTTTCTTCTTTTTGTTTTTTTTAAGGATTTTACTTATTTATTTGAGAGAGAGAATGACAGACGGAGAGCACGAGAGGGAAGAGTCAGAGGGAGAAGCAGACCCCCTGCTGAGCAGGGAGCCCGATATGGGACTCGATCCCGGGACTCCAGGATCATAACCTGAGCTGAAGGCAGTCGCTTAACCAACTGAGCCACCCAGGCGCCCTTATGAAACTTAATTTTTTTAATTTGTCTCCCAACTAGAATGTAAACCATATGACAGAGGCCCCAAGTCTAATTTGCCGCAGTATCTAAAATGACTAGAAGAGGGCCTGGCACATAGCTGGCCCTCACCAGACAGAAACGTACACCAAAAAACCTACTTATGTACCCACCCACCCATCTATCCAACATATAAATTTACCTTATTAAACTAAGATGATATAAACAAAGGCATAAACAGATATAAATAAATGAACACCTGAGATAGTGTCTAAAGAGAAAATTACATAACACCAGTAAGACAGGGGCAGCCCAGATACAAAGACATGGTAGGAAGATTTCATATACAGAGAGAGAGGATGAGACTCCCACTTTCAGTGAAGCTGAAGCTTTCCGTTCTGAAACACAGGGGCTTTCCTTTATGTCAGATTACCACAGTTGGAGCAACCAAGCCACCACAAAATGAAGCAGCTTCACAGACCATTTCTAGATTTTAACTTGAGAAGCTCCCTATTTATCCATTTGTTTAAAAATAATACTATACAATGAAGAGAATTTTGATTATTTGGTCTCTAGGTCTTGTTCTCCATAGTTCTTAATCTCTTAATTTATGACTAAATTATTAATTCTGAAAAATGAGTTTGCTAAGTCAGTTAAAAGAAATAGCAGAGGGGCACCTGGGTGGCTCAGTCAGTTAAGCGTCTGCCTTTGGCTCAGGTCATGATCCCAGGATCTTGGGATCGAGCCCCATGTCTCCCCATGTCGGGCTGATGGCTCAGGGGGGAGCAGGGCTCATGGCTCAGCGGGGAGCCTGCTTCTTCCTGCCCCTCCCCCCACTTGTGCACGCTCTCTCAAATAAATAAAATCTTTAACAATAACAGAAAAATAGCAAATATTCTCTTAATGTTTGAAATTAATGAGAATAGTGGACAATTCTGCCTGGCCATTATCTATTCCATTTTCTGATAAAAGCACAAAATTTTTCTTTAGGAATCCTCCCACCACCCCCAAACTGATTTTCAGTTCATGTAGTTCTCATAGATGAACCCTTGGTATCTGCCAAGGTCCCTCATTGGCAAATGACCCAGATCCAGTCAATGAAAGTGATGCTTAGACTTACCATTTAAACAACTGGCAAGGGAAAGCTCTTTGTTTTCTTTCCTGTTTTGTTTTTGTTGGCTGTTTTTTAGTCCTAAAAGCTATGTTGTTTATTAAGTGTTTAATCCTTTAGAGCCGATTCCCATTTTATTCTCTGGCAAACTCTTAAGCTGAGGAAGTTCTTCCTCACATCTAATCTAAATGTCTTTTTTTTTTTTTTTTTTTTTTAGTATAGCTGACACAGGGAAAGCTCGTTCTATGTAAGAACTAAACTGGTAAGATGTAAGCATAGTCCAGAAGCTACTATGTCAAATAGAGGAGGTGAGAGACAGAGAGGGATAGTGCCTGGAAAACATATTTAACCCACCTGAAGCTAGCTTTTCCCTGAGTATAGACCTGGTCTTTTCAGTTACTGGAATCAAATTTTCTTTTAATCACTTGAAAAATTACTGTTATAATGAAGTCTTTGATTCACAAATTTTCTAATCTATCTATATCGAGGACTACTAAAGAAACGCAGCAGGATATTCTAGCACCACAGGAGATACACTGCAAATGACTACAACTCACACTAAAGCAGGAAAATCTGGCAGTGGAGCAGCTTCCAATAATATTCCCAGTCCAGACTGTACTTGTTCTCTATTATCTGATGTTAAAGCAAAAGCCAAGGGAGTAATCAGGCGTGGATCCTAAGCAAATCAGAAACCAGAAAACCAAAGGCACAAAGAATAAATAATGTCAGGATTTTTAGAGCAAGGTGAGTAAACAGAGCTAAATCATAAAATAATTCTAGGCAAATTCTGAAAGGTTTCTATCTGATGTTTGAATGTATTTATTAGCCTTTACTTTGTTATAATTATCTATGCAGTCAATATGAACACTAGCTTTAAAAAAATCTGGCAGAAGTTTGTTATACCTATGAAAATCACATCTTAAATATTTTGATGAATTTAAAATATCATCCACAACTGACTGATGTTTTGAATTACTGTTTTATTTTTCTAGCTACTCTTAAAAGAAAATCTGGCTGTAAGAAAAAACAGTTAATCATTTCTAATTAAAGTCAAAAATAAAAGTAAAATTCAAATTAACTAAAAAAAATTCTAATTCAGTAACTGAAACAATTATACTTAAAGCATAAGTCCTTCATGTCAGTAAATATTTTACATTAGTACTTTAAGCCCCAAATCATTTATTCTGAAAAACATCTCCTAATTGACGCAAAATCAGTTTGACTCAATTTTTAAGTTAACAGAGAAAAAATACTAAAATATGAATCCTTTATAGTTATCTACATTTTACAATGTCGAGTGTTTTGTAAGTACTCAAGTATAATCTTATGCCACAAAACCATGTTAAGAGCTGGGCTTTATCTCCATAACCCTCATGGTAACCCTTTGTAACTGCTCCCATGGAGGGGGATTCATTATTTTCATTTTGTAGTTAAGGAAGCTAGAGCTCAGACAAGTGAAATGGCTTGCTCAAGTCTGCACTGACGTGACTGACTGATGGAGTCAACATCTGAACCCCATCTCTTAAGCATTATGCTCTCCAAAGTGTACAGGTGGCTCCTGTGTAAGGTTTCAGTTTTGGCTTCTACCCTGTCCATACAGACCAGAGCCATCTTTGTTTATTATAGTAACTCAATTCACACATGTTTGCTAAGTATCTATTATAATCAGGTTTTGTGGCTATCAAGGTAAACATTAAAGCTCTTATTCAGCTACCATCATTGAAATTTGTTACTCAGCTATTCTCTGCACACCCTCTCTAATCTTATTATCACTCACAATCAAGTCCTTTTCTTCCAGATGTGTCCCTTATCCCCTTAATACCCTACATCATCAATCCCAACCAAAAACTCTTCACTGCAATGCTATTAGAAATAAACGAAGAAACCTAAAGTATGACATGAGAAAGGAAAAAGGCTGAGGAAGCTCTACTATCATGAACATCCTGTACATTACAGTCAGAAGCATTTATGTTCAATTCCTGCAAAACTATGTAAAATTACCATGTAGTGGGAACATTATAGCTACTTAAGGCAATTAACTGTCTTCTGATGGCCAATTCTAAGAGAAACATTTTCTAACGATCAAGAATATTAAAACAGAAACTCACACATTAGGAAGCATTTATGTATGAATAAACTTCAATATTTGAAGAGTTTAAACTCACCTGAAGGATTTTATAGAAACTTACTTCCATACCAGGAACCAACTGTCTAAGTTTGTTCATCAAATCAAGAGTTTTCAAAACTACATCAGCAGCAAGTTTGCTTAAAAATAAATCATATTTAAATTAGATAACTAAAAAATTGCTCAGAACTTTATTTCTGTCCATAATTCTAAAGAAATTCTGAAAAAATCAACACCTTTGTTTTTAAACCTTAGGAAGATAAAGTACTGTTTCTTTTGAGAAGTAAAAATACAACAGAGACCAGGGGCGCCTGGGTGGCTCAGTCGGTTAAGCGGCTGCCTTCGGCTCAGGTCATGATCCCAGGGTCCTGGGATCGAGCCCCGCATCGGGCTCCCTGCTTGGCGGGAGGCCTGCTTCTCCCTCTCCCTCTGTCTGCCACTCTGCCTACTTGTGCTCTCTATCTCTGTTAAATAAATAAATAAATAAAATCTTGAAAAAAAAAAAATACAATAGAGACCAACATCCTTACAACCTAAGCCCCAAAAGAACAAATTGGCATTAATAGTCTAAATTGAAACAGTGTTTCTTTTTCTAATCTCAAATACCACCAAGCTTCCACTTTCTGCACCAAATTACTAGCAGCATCAGCAACATGACCTATTTAATTCTTAGCTTTGTCACTGGAATATCAACAATAAAGGGCAACCTTAAGCAATACAGAATACTTAATATTTACCAAATAAATTATGCTAAGCCATGTTCTTAACCTCGTACCACAAAGGGAGTACAAAAAAGTAAAAAAAGGTAATCCTTGTTCTTGAGGAGCACAATTATTGACAATAATGTCATTTATGGAAATTGGAACAAATCAATGTCTAGCATTCAGATCCTCAATAAAGATTTGTTAATGGACTTAATGTGGGAGGGGAGGGATAAAATACTCTTATCTCATCACTGTCAGAGAAAATTCACCCTTAAACCGTAAGTCTTGACATGCTTAGGAAAAGAACTGTCTTTGTTAGTAGGAAACCTTCAATAGTAACTGATTTCCTAGTAATAAAAAAAAGACCCCCGTTTTTTCACGTTTTGCTTAAAAAATAAAATTACTGAGGCAATGTCAAAAAGAACCTCCAGAAAAGGGAGTACAAAAGACCTTAGATAATCACAATATATTAAAACACAAAACAAACCTAAACAATGAAAAACAAATCACAGATGTTAAGATTATCCTTTCTCTGAAGCATGTAATCTATGACTTGAATGAATTTTTTAAAAATTATGAAAAAACTTAATTCTCTGCTACATCTTGAGTTAATAGTGCATACCCAAGGATTACCCTCCAAAAGAGGAGAGAATCACTAGATCTTTTGATTTTTATTATGTTTGCCATTACCATTTTGCCATCTGGATTTCATATACTCACCACAATTCAGAATCTGCTACCTTTGTTCCAAACCCCAGATCAATCTTGCCATACGTAAATTGTTGTTCTATCAGAGTGGTACATTTGATAGTAGTCAGGGTTTTTGCAACATGCATTTTTAGAGTATCATCTCCACACAGAGGTAAGTTTTGTTAAGGAATACAAACAAAAAATTCTCAACCTTGTATTTGTATAGCACTTTACAGTATTTAGAGTGATTTCATACAAATTATCATGTTACTGCACTTCCATATAGTCATTGTTACATTAGCTCAATGACAGATTAGGAAACTAGAGCTCAGAGCTTAATTAAGTGATTGGTAAGTAGCAAGAGATGGGACTGACACCACGTCCGTTACTCTGCTGGATGTTAGTATTTTGCTAGCAGGTTATTACAATGGTTCAATATTTGCTGAACTAAGGGAAGTTATTTTTTCCTATTTTGTAATATTATAAGTTAATTTGAGTATCATTTAAAAAGGGTCAAATTTGGCTCAAAATGGTACCAATTCTGAAGCCTGCATATATTACAGATATCTTTACTACAATCAAGCAAAATAATCATGTATCTCTACAGCAGTGGTTTTCAACTTTGGCTGCATGTTAGAATCATGTGGGTAGTTTGATCAATCACCATCTTCCCCCACCCCCCACCAGGGTTTCACATTACTCCAATTAAATTAGAATTGCTGGAAGTGGGGTGCCTGGGTGGCTCAGTTGGTTAAGCGACTGCTTTTGGCTCAGGTCATGATCCCAGGGTCCTGGGATTGAGTCCCACATCAGGCTCCCCCTGCTCTGCGGGGAGCCTGCTTCTCCCCCTGCCTGCCATTCCCCCTGCTTGTGCTCACTCTCTGTCAAATAAATAAATAAAATCTTAAAAAAAAGAAAAGAACTGCTGGAAGTAAGGTTCAGGTGTCAGGATTTTTAAAACGTTCTCCAGGTAATTCTAATACATAATCAGGATTGAGAATCACTGCAGTAGGGAAGAGGAAAATTAAGGAGCAGACACACCAAGAAGAGAGTAAATAGATGTGGAATTTGTTCTAGGGCAGGATGAAGTTGAGCAAATTCTTGTTGCTGAGATATAAGGAAACTTGACCAGGTAAATATAAAAGATCTGGCTGAGATATAATGGCTCCTTGCTGATAATAATAAAAACGCATTAATGAAATATTTTCAAAATGGGACTTGGGCTTCATAAAGACTTAGAATCAACTGATCTAAAAGAAAAAAGCTAACATAAGAAAAGACCTAAGAAAATCTGAATACAGAAGTTAGGCAGTGACTCTAATTGAACTCAAGGTTTTCTTTTTTTGTAATGAATGAATTTGTCTTGATAATATTTGTCTTTTTTTATAACCTAGTATGATATCATCTTTATTAAAACATTTATAGAGGCTTTAATTTTCAGTAAAAATTATAATATAAAGCTAAAATACTAACGATTCTACCAATGTTTGTTTATTCCCTGATACACTGAACCAAAGATGGCACGACAAATCATCCAGAGATAGCAATTAGCATTCGAGAGTAACACAGCAGTTATTTTAAGAATGTATCTCTTGACCTCAAATTGCGGTAAAAATGTTCAAGTCAAGTTTAAAAGGCATTCTGAAAATATTCTTTAAAATTTTAAACAGAAAAATAAAGGGAAAAAGTCTGGACAACTTTTTTATAGACTCTACACTGAGAATTAGTTCTATAGTTTAAACTCCAATTCAGTAATTCTGAATGGATATATAAGCATGAGAAGTGACGAAATTACAAATAAAGACAAAAATGCAGTAAAGGTAATGCTAGAAAAAAATGAGTGGTTAGTTTCCATGTTTTAACAGTAAAGGATATTTAACAAAACTTTAGTGGCCTTGACCATCCTTTCACATTTTCTTTTTAATAAGGCTTCATCTAGATTTTGTTCTGTGAATTGAAGTTGATCAAGGATTGTAGGCAGCAGAAGGGTCACAAAACGGTCAGCTGAGGAACAGTTAGCAGTATCTATAATGTCCTGGAGAATTAACCACCACCAATGATGAAAAATAAAGATGGAATACAGAACGCAGACATAGTCATCACCAAGCAACGTTCTCATCACATCTCTTATAATTACTTCAATATTTAATTGACCTGTGTCTCCTATTTAAAATCTACCATTTTATCCAGTTTTGATGGCTATGATGCCTTTTTTCTTAAATGGAACAATAAGGTTTTAAGCTATTCAACTGCAAACAAGACTTTCTGGTGGACTGTGTCCATGATTTGAAAACAAGTATCCTAAACTTGCTAAGTGAAATTACAATAATTAAATAACCACCACTGGTCTTAATACTTTACAACTATGAATATTCCCATCAAGAATCTTGAGAGTTTTTTAAATGATAAAACTGGTTAACAGTCAAGACCAACATAAAACAGAAAGTAATTTTACTCAGCCATCAGAAAGGATGAATACCCAACTTTTACATCAACATGGATGGGACTGGAGATTATGCTAAGTGAAATAAGTCAAGGAGAGAAAGTCAATTATCATATGGTTGCACTTATTTGTGGAACATAAGGAATAGCATGGAGGACATTAGGAGAAGGAAGGGAAAAATGAAGGGGGGGAAATTGGAGGGAGAGATGAACCATGACAGACTATGGACTCTGAGAAACAAACAGGGTTTTAGAGGGGAGGGGTGTGGGGGGATGGATTAGCCTGGTGATGGGTATTAAGGAGGGCACCTATTGCACGGAGCACTGGGTGTTATACGAAAACAATGGATCTTGGATCACCACATCAAAAACTTATGATGTTATTGTATGGTGACCAACATAACATAATAAAAAAAAAAATTAAAACAGAAAAAAAAAACAACAAAGTAATTTGTGCATCACCTTTGACGAATATATTTAATCACTCATACATTTTTGTTTGTGCATAGGATCCAGTCATGAGGGGAAATACTCTAAGAAGATACTGTGGTAGGCAGAATGGGTATAAAAACAGAGACAATAGTAGAGAATGCTAAATGACCTAGATAGTAGAATCTACCAGAATGTAATGGCCTCTAGGGAAAGAATTTTTGTCTGTATCCTAATTGCCTAGCAGTGTCTGGCATGTTCCACTCCATCTTAGTGACTGAATCCAATGTTGCTATATTAATCCACTAATAGGCTAATAAAGAAAGTAGACAGTATCTACCAAGATGGAGAAAGAGAATGTGACTACTGTAAGAAGTATAGGCAGACAACAACAAGCTGTACAAATCTCAGGTAATACCTTTACTTATTACATTGAAAGGAGTACATATAAGCTATTCGGTGCAAAAAAAGAAAACACCAATGTTCCTGACTTTGCCCAAAAAAAAGGAAATTCAGTAGCTGAATGAAAGGGAGTTAGTTGAAAGTTTTCCTAAAGTGTATAAACAATTAGAAGTTTATTGTGGACGTTTTTGAAAGTAAACTGTTCACTGAGAATCATGGAAAAGTCAATTTGTCTATCATTATATTACCTCAAATATTTCCTTGAACAACTCCAAGGCTAAAATAGAACAGTTTTCTGACCCATCCAGAGGTTGGCTTGACCAACGAAGTAGAGCCACAGTAGGTTCTAAACATTTAGAACGGCTTCCCAGAATGGTGTTGCCAGATGGAGACTGTTCAAATATCATCTGAGTGAGCACGTGGCGCAGCTGAGTCACTGAACAGAAGGCAAGAAGTAATTCTAAAACCTGTGCAATATAAAGTCTTCGTTAAATGTCAATTTCATTGGCCTTTAATATACAAAGTAACAAAGTGATGAAGCTGAAAATGACACATTTTTAAAGAAGATACTCTAAAACAAAAATTAAAGAAAGCTTCCAATTTTTCTTTCAGTAATATTTTTCAAAATGCGGGATTAGGTACCATAAGGTTACAAAGAAATTTGTTAATGGTAGTTACTCCTAGTAAGCAGGACTATGAGAGCCAAAGAAAGGAGGGCAACTTCAACTAATATCATAGGCCTTCTATAGTACTTAATTTTTTTTTTTCAAAGCACAGATGTTTTGTTTTTACAATGAAAGAAGAAATTAAAAAATAAAATTAGAAACTACAAACACTTGCTGTCATGCTGAGATTCAAGAATTCCTATAAAGCATACTTTAGGATAATACTGAAAAGTGGCATTCCCAAGCTTTAAAACCTTACGTATGGCTATTTCCCACATTGTTTGCACATTGTTGACTTTATACCTATTAGCTCCTCTATTCTACCTCAGTTCTTTACCTCATAAATTGGGCCTTTATAACATCACATAACATCCCACACCAACCGATTTATTAGCTAAATTAAATTCTATCTCATTTCATATACTACCAACCTAACCTATCATTAAAAAAAATTATTGGCATCTCTTTGCCTATCCACTTACTTTCTACCTTTATCTGTGTTTTTATAAATGACATATAACTGGGATTTGTGTTTTGATCAACTTGATGGCATCTGATTTTAATGGAATTCAGCCCATTAGCATTTACTATGTAACAAATGATAATCTTTGATTTATTCATTTTCAAATATAAATTATAGTACTTATTTTTGAATAGGTAATACATTTACTTGGTTCCATGGCCAAACAAAGCAGCCTGATCTCTGGCTATGCTCCCTGAAGACAAGCAATGTTCTCAGTTTCTCTTTTCCCTTACTAGAGATATATTATACCCATATAAGAAAATACCTTCTCAATATACACGAAGTATAATGTACAGAAGTAAACTAATCAATCACTATTACAAAGGTGGATGGTTTTTCCAAAGTGAACATACTGGTGTAACTGGCAACCAGAAGAAGAATTCTACCAAAACTCCTGGAGTCCCTTGTGTCCCCTCCTAGACAATGCCTCAAACACTCCTCTCCGTCAGATTTCTGACACTGTACTTTTATCTTAGCTATTCTTGCATCTTTGCATTTCCATATAAATTTTTTAATCAGCTTGCCAGTTTATATAAAACAAGTCACATGGAACTTTATATATAAATAGAATCTTATAGTGTATATATACCCTTCCTTCCATCTGACTTCTTTAGCTTAGCATTAGGTTAGTGAAATTTATCCATACTTTGCACACAGTTGCCCTTCACTCATCCTAACTGCTGTGTAGTACTCTAATGTATAGATGTATCACAATTTATCTACCCATTCCATTACTGATGGCATCTGGATTGTTTCTAATTCCTGCCTAAAAGGAGTAGTACAGCTATACATGTCTTTTGGTGAACATATATATTTAACTATTTGGGGTAAATACTTAAGAGTGAAATCGCTGGCTCATACTCTATGCACATGTCCAAAATTTCTAGATAATACCTATTTTCATAAGTGGTTGTGCCAATTTTCAGCCCCTGAGTACTACAACCTTATGGGTTTTTTATATTCTCATCTATATTTGATGCTATTCATATTTTTAATTTTAACCACCTGGTGGGCACATAGTAGCATCACATTATCATTTAAATTTGCATTTCCCTGTAGATTAATAAAGTTGAACAGCCATTTCATATTTATTGATCAATTCTTTTTGTTGTTGTTCAGATTATCTCTTGGGTTCAGTGTTTCTTTGATTTATATATACATGTTTTTAAATATATATAAAAAAATAAATATATTTTAGATCAGAGTCCTTTGTTGGATGTATGTATTGTAGATACCTTTTCCGTGTTACCAGCGGTCTTTTTGTGAACAGAAGCTCTTAATTTTAATACAGTACAACTTCATCAACTTTTTTCCTGTACAGTTGGTGCTTTTGTTTCCTATTTAAGATCTTTGTCTATCCCAAGGCTGTAAAGATATTCTGTTAGGCATTTCTTCTATAAGTTCACTGTTTACCTTTCACATGTAGATCTACAATCTTTCTGGAACTGATTTTCACATTTGATGTGAGGTAAGAAACAAAATTCAGTTTTTTCCCACATGGATATTCAACTGACTCAGTATCATTTATTGAAATGACCATTCTTTTAGAACTGCACTGTTATCAATCAGGAGACTATATGTTATGGTATGCTTTTAAACTGTACTCCGTTTCAGGGGGCTAGCTGTCTACCCTTATGACAGTACTGCACTGTTTTAATTATTGCAGCTTTGTAGTAAGTCTTGGTATCTGGTAGTATTAGAAGTCCTCCAACTTTGTTCATTTTTTTCAGGATAGCACTAGTTATTTTTAGACTTTCCCAATGTCCACATACACCAAAACCAAAACAAATATAAACACAAAAAAACACTAAAACCTGCTATGATTTTGAAACTCTTCTAATCTATGAACTTGGTATATCTGTATTATTTAGGTCTTTTATAACTCTCAATGTTTTGTAATTTCAGAGTAGAGACTTCGTGTGTGTTTTGTTGGATTTCTCTCCTAAGCATTTGACATTTTTAAAAAATCAGAAAATAGTATCATTTTTAAAACTGCATTTTCTATTTAACACTGTTTACATGTCTTTTGATGAGCTTATGGACATGTTTGGCTTGGCTATGTGGTTTAGGAGTGGAATCGCTGTGTCACGGTATATATATATTCATTAGGCACTGTGAAACAATTTTTAGTACCAGTGAATGAAGACTTGAGAAGGGTTCTAGAGTATTGGTAATGCTCTATTTTCTGATCTATATAATGGTTATATGACTGTGTTCAATTTGTAAAAATTCAGAGAGCTGCACACTTAAGATTTTTTTGCACATTACAGTTTCCAAAGTTTAAAACAAAAAGTCATGTTTTTACACACCTTTGAAGAAGAATCAGGATCCTTTCCATTAAGAAGGCCTAATACTTGATTGAGACATGAAGAAAAGTGCTCATACCTAAGTTTAAAATAAAAATATACATCAAATGATAATCATGAAATTGATCCATCAAATAGGATTTATATACAAAATAAATATAAAATTTAAGTGTATTTTCTTTCATCTATTTATTTTGAGCTTCTATTATAGAAGTCTGCAAAATTTCTACTTATAACTTGAAACATTCTATCACTATGATATACATAAAAGCCTTCACTCATCCTTCAAACATGAGTACATGTTTGGCTTTGTTATTTACTGAGCAGTGAAAAAACAATGATTCCTGTGGCAATAAATAAGTCATTGAAACTTTCAGTACTTCGATTGCTTTTTTTTTTAAAGCTATGTTCAGTTTGTAAAAATTCAAAGAACATGAAATATTCTAATAAATTAGGCAGCTATTTATTTATAAAGCACTTATAACAGCTAGGCATTATATTAGGTTCTGCAGATACAGAGGTAAGGTGCAGGGCCCTGTGTTACAGAACTCTAAGAGCTACTAGAGGTACCAACCACATTATTGTCTATGTGACTAGTGCATCCTGTGTTTGAGACAATGATGCTCTGTGAGAGACCTAACAGTCTAAGAATAAAGGCAGAAACATAGAATATTATATAATGTAAAATACAACACTATCATGGAAAAATACATAGAATGCTAGGAGGATGAATATCAAATCCAGACTCAGTGTGGCAGGCCTAATCAGATGAGGTTTCCCACCCTTGAGTCTTAAAAAATAAACAGGAATTAGACATATAAAGCCGAAAGTATCCAGAGGGAAGAGCACATGGATACACAAAAGGCATTTCTAGCAAGTTGGAGATTCTATTTACTGTCTGAAGTGATTAGACTAAAGTACATAAGAAAATGTAAAGAAACAGGGCTGAGAGGTTCCCAGAGACCAGATTTTAGAGGGCTATACTGAGAATTTGTTTACCTTGAATGCAATGGGAGATCACAGATTTTAGAAGGGACATATGGTTGAGGGAAACGTTGAAAGTCAAATATAAGTGAAGGGAGTCAATGGAATGAGAGACATTGAAGAGACAAAAGATACTGTTGAAAAAATAGGACAGAATGAGATTTAATGCACAGAATAAAGGGATGTGTCTATGAGCAAAACAAGATGACACTAAGTAAGAATTGGTATAAACACAAGTAATTTGGTTTAAGGGCAAAAATTTGAAAGAACTCCAATCAGATGGGATTCAGTTTTGTTTTTGTTTTTTTTTTCTGTGAAACAAAGATAAGGTCATCTTCTCAGTGAAAAGTGGCAAGAGTAAAGTAGTAAATATTTGAAAGGGCCACTGTAGGAAATGTGAAAGAAAGCTGGGAATAAATATGAGAAGTGCTGCCCAAATAAAGTTAGAGGTAGTGAACATGTAGAATACAGATTCATAAAATGTGATTTTTATCAGGTTTTGATTAGGAACCCAGACATTAAATTAGACTTTGGAACAGATTCAGGAACATTTTGCTAAATGGTATAGCAAATAAACAAGAAGACAACACAATTAAACGTAATTTCCTTTCCAGAGGTGATTCTGGAGTTTTAGGCTAGATAAAAAGAAAACAGATAATGGAACTGAGAGATTTACAGGAGAAGTGATTAAGCAACCACTTACAAATGCTAAATCAGATTATATTTTGGTCCTCCTGCAGAGGTATATCCTTTGTTGTTTACTTAGAAGTTGTTAAACAAGCACTATTTGGTGGCCAGAATGGGTATTACACGAGAGTATATTGGGAGGACTCTTAGAACAGATACAGGGAAGACAAGTAAAGGAAGGGCACTCTGGAAGAATGATTTCTTATCCACCTATGCTTAAGAAAAGAAAAAAAATTAAATGCTAATGTTGTAGGATTTCTTTTCCTTTAGTGCCCGCAGTTCTTGGTCCCGGCTGCTTCAAAGAATGAAGAGGTAGACCAGATAAAGGGTGATGGACAGCAAAGCAAAGTGTATTGAGTGATAGTACAAAGCTCCGGCAGAGGGAGGGGACCTGAGAGAGTTGCCACTGGAGTTTCTCAGTCTAGGGGTTTTTATGGGCTTGTTGGCGGGCTGTTTTAATCTGATTAATCCTCCATGAGCCTGTCACCCAGTCAGGTTTTTGTCATCTGCCTATCACGCGGGAAAGGGTGGAGGAGCCCTTGGTGTAAAATCCTTCCCTCTTAGGTAGGGGCCCCTTGTCCCTGCCTGCCCTTTTTCCAACTATCCTTCATTACTAATGTGAATGGTTCTTGGTTCTGTAAAACATCAGTTAGCCATATGGGTAGTGGTCAACCTTGCCCTTGTGGTTAGCTTTTGTTTTTTTATTTTATTTTTTTATTTTTATTTTTTTAAAGATTTTATTTATTTATTTGAGAGAGAGAGCATGAGAGAGGGGAGGTCAGAGGGAGAAGCAGACTCCCCGCCGAGCAGGGAGCCCGATGCGGGACTCGATCCTGGGACTCCAGGATCATGACCTGAGCCGAAGGCAGTCGCCTAACGACTGAGCCACCCAGGTGCCCAGCTTTTGTTTTTTTAATGTCTAGATTCTACATTCCTTAAAATTTGGGACTATGTTTTGTACAATTTCTGGTTCCATGTTCCTCAAAGATTAGGGGCTATGTCTTCAAATTCCTCTCTCTGCTAACACTCCCACATCCCCCAGTACTTGACCACAGCAGGGGCTCCATAACTGTCTTCTCATTTGTGAATGATTAATTGAACTCTTTGAAGCAATTTCTCCAATTTCCTAACCTACAACCACAAAGCGGCTGAGGCATTGGGGAAAACTTAAGATATAAAAAGGCCAGGGGTGTCTGGGTGGCTCAGCCAGTTAAGTGTCCGACTCTTGATTTTGGCTCAGATCCTGATCTCAGGATTGTGAGATCCAGCCTTGTCTTGGGCTCTGCGCTGGGTGTGGAGCCTGTTTAGTATTCTCTCTCTCCTTTCCCTCTGTCCTTCCCCCACCCTCTTGCTCTCCCCATCCCTCTCTAAAAAATAAAAGTATTAAACGGCCACAAGCTCTTTGGAAAACAGTTGCTAACTGATCTCAAAAGATAAATGATCACATGAAATGCCACTGAGATAGAATGGGCATATAAATATATGTTCTCATTTTACCTTATGACACAACAGAGGCACATAATGAAGAAAATGCTATTCATTTTTATGCAAAAAAGAAAAGACAAATATACTGACATAAATGTCCCTATAACAGTATTTTTCCAAAAATTGTAATGTTTAAGATTTAAATCTGGCACTGGAAAAGATTAATTAAGATGTGTACATTTTAGACAGTGATACAACCTTATTTATCTAAGACAAAGATTGAAACACACCCCCTCACCACCCATGTTCTTATACTTGTACATTTTAGGCCAAAAAAGCAAAAACAATGGGAATAAAGCACATCAAAACATTTCAATTGAGTCCCTTGTCCATTAGTAGAATCCAAGTTTACTAACTCTGAAAAGGCAGTTTTATTAATCACAAACATATCTTGGTTCATTGAAAAGAAAAACAAGTCTTAAAATTTGTCAGAGAGCCATACCTGGTAAGATAATCAGCAATTTTAGGATTCTTAAGGAGATCCATCAATAGATCAACTGAATACTTCCTAGTCAATGTGCCATCACCGTTTATGAGAATATTAAACATTAGCTGAAAAGTTTGATGAATGTTTCGAACATGGAACAGCTTAAAAACAAATTAGGAAAAGTATATTATACAAAAAAATTTAAGTTGACACCATTCTAAACAAAGTCTCAATACTTGTAAAATATCAGAGAATATAAACTTCAGAACTATTTTCAAAAATAAAAAAATCATATTTACCTTTTCCCCCACCTCTTCATTTAATGTCAAACTGGATAATATTGAAAGTGCAAACACAACCACAGTTAAACTACTGTGGGCCAGGAAGCTTATAAGAGTTCGATAAAAAGATTTCACATTATTCTGAGAAAGAAAAAAAGTTTTAAATAAATTAGAATGAAAAATTTTTAGGTTTATATTTTGGTTTAGAAAGTGTATCTTGCACAGAGTAGGTAAACTTCTATTAAACATCCTTATCAACTTAAGAAATTATTCAAACACTTCCATGGCTCAAGATAACTTCCACCTCCAAAGTACCTCCAGTACAGAACAAATGAGATAATTGTTTAATTTGAAATTAAACAGGTAATATTGGATACTGCATAGCAGGGGAATTGTTCACAAAGTACCTTAAAGAATCAATGAACTTTCTTGATTTGACATATTTCTAACGGTGGTTCAGTTAACCTCATTTGTGTGTCTTCACTCATTACAAGTGCTGGTAGTTGCTGCAGTCATTTATTCATGGATCTTTCTGGTGGAGTTGCCATTGATTTTGTGGAAATATAAGATCTGAGGTAAATGGGATTGCCAGTGATGTGTGTCCTTTCTATTAGCACAAAATAATTTAGCATTTCTTGTATTATTCAATATAAGAAATAATGGGATGCTATTGAGAAGGAAAACTTTTAGTACTCAACAGTTTTATTAATACTTATCATCTCAAATACAACATGTGCCAAGGTTGGAATATTTCTAGTTAATTATGTGTCAATCTGTTCCTTAACTTTGATGAGTCAGCTGGAGGAGACATGAGAATTCTTGTTAATTTTTTTTTTTAAAGAAAAACATGGATATGATTTTCTTTAAGCATAGAGCTCACCACAAATAAGAAAGATTTTACGCAAAACTTACCAAAGTCTTTATGTATGTTTGAACAGAAAGATTGTGCCGACAAAGATTTGCCAATAATCCTAGACAAGGCATTGTTAACTCATCTTCAGAAGACTGACTGTTGTTTTAAGGAAGATAAGAAAAGATAAAAGTATTAAATTCATTTTAAATTATTCTATTTTATAGTAACTTACATTTAAACTCCTTTTTATATGTAAAAATGATTAACATGTGAAGACAGTCAAGCTTTGAATAATATTGACCATTCATTTCATATTTTGAAACTAAATGATCTTTCTCAATTATAGCACAGAAATATGGAAATAATTGTCAGAATGACCATGTGCTATCTCATCAGTATATTCTCCTACCAAGATTAAACATAAGCATAAAATTTTCAGTTTCAATAGTTTTTCTGTTCAAATCAATTCATTTCATAAATTTTTGTTATGAAAATTAAAGCCGCTTTATACCATTTGATCCCTGAAATCATCTAAAAGGAGTAAACAAGAATTGGAGTCTCACTCAATTTAAAAAGTTGGAAAATATTATCTAAGAAAAACTGAACTATTACAGTTTTATTTTAAAAATAAATCAACAGATTATTTGGTTACATGTTTGGTTGCATACTCACATATGACCTATCAGGAAGGTAATTAACTCATCTATATTGGCACCAGAATGGAAAATTTTGACGTTGTATGTTACTCTCTGCAGAAGCTGAATGCACTAAGAATAAGAAAATACTAATGAATATAAACATATAAAAACCTACTGCATGCTTACAATCATGGACTTCTAAGCATATTCTGAGCATGTCACCATTTTAGGAAGCAGAGTTTAGAGCAAGAACTTTTCTATTTCTTAAAATGGTTCTGTTCTTTAAACATAAAGTAATGAGACTACTAAGAATTTTAGGGTTCATCTCCTGATTCCACACATTTCTATACAATCTATCTCAAACAGAGCATCAACCTGGTTCACTTAAACATCTTAAACATATATGCAAGCTAAAACATATACATATTCCATGAATTCTAAGATATATTTTATCATATTTTGCCATCTTTAAAACTGCATGTCAGTTTAATTGGTGATGTTTTCCTTTCTTGCAACTGATGGCATTTTAGGTTCAACAAAATATCTGTATGAGAACTTCGAGTCATGCTAAACAGACTAAATCTATAGCTTTCATTTTTTGTGGAATGTTTCCTCAACAGATTGGGACTAGATGGCAACTCAATTTGCAATTTTAATACAAATAGCTTACATCTCAAAATGTTGACATCTGTGTTTATAAGTCTGTCAAAGCAGTTATAACGTAGATTTGCTTTTCTTCAAAAATAATGCTAGATGTGGATAAACTTCCCTTCTCTAGAAACTTTTAAACAGTAGTACATGTGTGATTGACAAGCTCTTAAATCTATTAATGGTGAGAACTGTCCTATTCATGCAGGATTATGTCAGCATATATAGTATAAATTAGCAATTTACAATATATACCGTCAATTTTGATCTGCAAATAAAGAAGGAAAAACAAGTATTAAGTGAAGAGTACCGTGGAGGTGTATATACCTGCAAAAACACCGAATCACTATGGCAAGTGCTGCTCCGGCAAACCACTCCTGCTAGCACGCTATTCAGGTTATATGTATTCTGAAGGCAGTCTCTGGTTTCATTGTCTACAGCTGCAAGTCAAGATAAAATGGCACCAAATATCACTTTTATATATGGTTTTCATGGATAAAAGATAAATAATTTTAAGTTTATTTCATATTAAATTTACTGTGTATAAAAATATCAAGTATGATATGGCTATTGTATTTATTATTACCTTCCAATTCAGAAGTCTAATCACAGAAATAGTATGAGATGGAAAAGGAAAGGGAGTATGAGCTTTTCCTTTTTTGTCAATAAACAAATGATTTTTCTATGTGGACTAAATTAAAGGAAAAAACTTGCTTTACATATTTAGAAAAGTTTTGTAGTTAAAAGATAATCATCTCAATTTTTTTGTAATTTAAAACTGCTCTAAAGAATAAGTCTATTAACTAAAAAATAAAACTTAAAAAATAAAATAAAAAGACGTTCATTTAAAAAATTTCTAATATATTTAAATGTTGAAAAAGACTGCCATTCTCATACAAAAGGTTGGCAGATGTTAGAATTAGCATAGCCTTTTTGGAAAGTAATTTAGTAATGACTATTGAATTGAAAAATGACCTGAAAATCTGAGAATTAATTCAACAGAAATACACTAATATTTGAGCAAAAATACATAAAAATGTATTGATTCTGATAACAAAAACTTGAAAAAGAGCATACATGAGTACCCACCATTAGGAGAGTAGCTGAATAAATTATAGTACTCTACAATATGGTACAAGGCAGATATTAAAAAGACACCAATATGGAAAGATAGCTAACATATGTTAAGTGAAAAAAAAAAAAAATCTGATGTTCTGCAACACCATTTTTTAAAAAAGAACCAAAATTATTTGTTAATTGGGCACCTGGGTGACTCAGTTGCTTAAGTGTCTGTCTTGGGCTTATGTCATAGTCTGGGGGTCCTGGGATCAAGCCTGGGAGTTGCGTTCCCTGCTCCGAGGGGAGACTGCTTCTCCCTCTCCCTCTGCACCCCCCTCCCACCATGCGCTCTTTCTCTCAAATAAATAAAATCTTAAAAAAAGTATTTGTTAATTTATTTGATCTAAAATAATTTGTTATAGCATAGAAAAAGATCTAGAAAGACACCTATCAGACCATTAAGAAATATTATCTACCAAAGTAAATGATAAGAAGAGTTGGTGGTGATGAGTAAAGACATTCTATTTTACTCTGTATCTGTGCTTAGACACTAAGCCGCAATTACTATTTAAATTTAGATCAATTAAAATTAAAGATTTAGTTCTTCAGTCTACTATTCACACTACAAATGCTCAATAGTCCTATGTGGCTAATGACTATTATAATGGAAAATACATATAGAACATTTCCATCATCACAGAAAGTTCCACTGGACATGATGGTCTATGTTAATATTCCTGGATCACTGGAATTTTTTTTATAATAAGCATGCATTAATTTTATCATCACACACAGAATTATCTCCCCTCCACTCTCAAGCACACATCAAGAAAAAAAGTACCCATGAAATGAAAATTTAAAAACTAAAGATAGAAAAAAGAGTTCAGTGTAGTCTATCAAAAAAGGATGATTTTTTTTTATCACTAGCTATGACTTTTCTGAATGATGTATTTAATACGGGCATTATGTGTATGTATTTTTCTAAATTCAAAAGTAGGCCAGCATTTCCCAAGATGCTTTCTTTTCTGTAGACCCCTGAACCTTTGCTATGCTTCAGATTCTTTGTTCCAATAATTTTAAGAAAGGATGCGTATAATATTCTTTTTATAAGGGCAAGTGCTGCTCCGGCAAACCACTTAGAATTACCATTATAAGGGATCCATAATGCAAAAAATTCTGAAAGGTCCTGCAATGACGAAATCTTTTGAATGTGAATCATTCTCCAAAAGATACTATAACTCAGTCTGCCCTTACAAAAATATTAAATGCGACATCTTCTAAAAAATGAAAAAGAGAAAGGAAATACATTACCTAGTTGAGACAGCAAGCTGATGATACTTAAGACCAGTGGTGCAGTTATGCTTGGGTCTTCAAGTAGCTCCACAAGGCAACTCAAGCATTCACTTGGTAATATCTGATTTGGTGTAAACAATCGTGTGAGTTTCTGCCCAGAAATTACCTACAAAATAGTAATTAAATTGTGTTAGTTAAGAATTGGCAATTTCCATCCCTTCTCCATTTCAAATAAGAACTCAGTTCTTCCAAAGTGCCACTGCCATGCTTTTTTCCAATTTAGAAAAGTCAAATGCTATTCCTTCTGCTGGGAAGATCACCTATCCCTTCTCTCACTAGCTAATATAATCATTCAGATCCAAGTTTTAATTTGTCTCCTCCTGAAACTTTCACTAACCCTCTTTCACCAACTAGGTTAGTTTGCCTATTAAACTATCCTATAGCACATTATACTTTTATTTTATGAGCTGGCAAACTTTGACCACCTAGTAATATTTATCCTCTTTACTACACTGAACACCCTATGAAGGTATAGGGTATAAATCAACACTCTACTGCAATATATTTATTGAGTAAATAAGTTCCAGTACATGCACTCCACCTATTTTGGGGGAGGCAATACAAAGTGAAAAGTAGCTAAATCCAAAGGCTTAGCTATGGGATTAAGTATATGGTTACTCCTTTTGCTCCCTCCAAAGACAGTAGCTGAGCCCAGAAGTTAGAGATCACAAAAATGGAAGTTAAAAAAAAAAAAGAAAGCTTTTAAGTAGACAGGTCATGAATAGACAAATTTTATTTTTGGTTATTCCACTTTTACTCCTTTCTTAAAACTCTATAAACCACACTTCCCTTTTCCATGTGAAAAGGTAAAGCTGAGATTGAAGGCCAAAAACAGTAGTTAGACAGCCAGGTATTTTTTTTTTTTTTAAGATTTTTTATTATTTACTTTAGAGAGAAAGAGCGAGGAGGGGGAGGGCAGAGGAAGAGGGAGACAAGCAGACTTCCCGCTGAGTGGGGAGCCCAATGGGGCGCTTGATCCCAGGACCCTGAGATCATGACCTGAGCAGAAATCAAGAGTCGGATGCTTAACTGACAGAGCCATCCAGGCATCTCGACAGCCAGGTATTTTCAAAAGGGTTTTTGAATGTTATTAAAAGCCTAACTTTTCTATAAAGAAAAGTATCTTTTCTATAAGGATGGAAAAACAATTAGTTACTTTAAAATTGGGTAAAATCTGTTGCAAACACTTTTATTTTAAAAAGATAAGGTCTGAACAGGCTGTTTTAGCATCCCTATAATCTTTTCTTTCTGTATCTCTCTTTTATTTCCTCGCCCAGATGTCAGTTTTTCTTTTAAAGCTTTGCTGATATCTGGGGTGCCTGGGTGGCACAGTCAGTTAAGCGTCTGACTCTTGGTTTCAGCTCAGGTCATGATCTCAGGGTCGTGGGATTCATCCCCGTTTTGGGCTCCGTGCTCAGCGTGGAGTCTGCTTGAGCCGCTCCCGCTTGTGTTCACTCTCCCTCTCTTTCTCTAAAATAAATAAATCTTAAAAAAGGAGCATGTTTTAACATTAAAGTCTAAAAAGACAGAAAAAACAGGTCCAATGGTGAAATTACATACTGATAGTAGTAGTATTTGGGGGGTAAGGAATGTTCCGATTGGCCTTTTGCCTACTCATGAAGCTACACCTTCGAGATTAAGACATTTTCTGCTTTAAATACAATTTCCCTCAGGATGAGACCTGTATTTCAACAACGTAAATACTCTACCATGTAATAGTTATTTATTACAAGGTAAAATGTAAAAATCGCTTTACAAATTTTCTTCTTTACTTGGATGTTTTCATGCAAATAGAATTTATTTCAGTAATAACTAATATTTTAGTACTTACTTTGGCCTAAGCATTGTTCTATATATGTTAATTCTTTTCATCTTCATAATAACTGTAAGCTAGGCGCTGTTTTGCAGATGAGTAAACTGAGGCATACACCAAGACAGCAGCATAATTGAAATTCATTGTTCCTGAATCCGTGCTCATAACCATTATGTAACATTAGTGCTACAAAAAACCATTAAGAATGAGACCAGCTCAGCTCTGCCAATCATAAACAAATTCAAAGCTCAGGTCCTGCATGGGGCTATAAAGAAAAAATACTGCAGAAGTGCAGCAGAATAGCAAAATGAATCATCTCATTTCACATGGTAACCATTTCTTTGTATCCTCAGATGTAACACCTATTTTGCACAGAGATATTCACCATTAACATCACCCACCAAAATGGTTAAAATTTAAAAATCTGAAAACACCAAGGATCTATGAGGATGAGTGACAGCAAATTTCATGTGTTGCTGATAGGAGGGTAAAACTGGTGTAACCTGTGGAAAACTGCTCGGCAGTTCAGCTAAAACTGAACATCAACCTACCATAAGACCTAACAATCCCACTCCTAAGTATATAAATGAGAGCATATATCCAAAAAAGGTTTGGAAATGTTTATAACAGATTTATTCAAAATTCTACCCAGAGCCAGAAACCCAATTGCCCATCAACAGAATGTACATAAGCTGTGGTACATTTATACAGTGGAATTCTACACAGCAATAAAATAGAATGAAGTACTAGCACATGTGCAACATGAATGAATTTCACAGATTTATAGAACGGAAGAAGTCAGACACAAAAGTACGTATCTTATGAATCCACTTATCTGAACGTTATGAGAAGGGACAATTGAAAAAAACCTTATAGGGGACTCGAAATGTTCTGTATCTGGAACAGGAGGTAGCTAATTGATTGTACACGTATGTTAAGAACTCAAACTCTTCACTTAAGATTAATGCACATTATGTACCACATGTACTTTATCACTCTAAATGGCAGAAGTTTTCAGTAAACCCCTTAAAAGTTCGGGAATGTAGTATCAACGAGTCAGTCTCTAAGCCTTAAATTTCTTTGAGTCTCCTTCAATTCACTATAACAGGGCTCTCAGATTCAAGGCATATCTGTTTTTTCTCAAAGAGAAGTAATGTTTCAGATTAGTATTCAAAATGCTGTATTCCTACTTCTTAAATAAAACTGCTCATTCTGCAGCTTCTGGAGCCCACTAGCACATTGTTCTATTCTAACTGAGAAGCAAAGCCTTAGCATTTAACAGCTAACACCTCAATTATTAGGTTTGTAGGGATTTGTTGAAATAATGAATGAAAAAAGAAAATGTACTCAGGAAGGGTGGACACTGAAGTCATAAGGAGAAGCATCAGTGAAGCTGGAGAAAACAAAGGCATATTTAATGCACTCCAGTATCACCAAAGATTGATGTTGCCCTACCATTCACAAGTCTTCTCTCCGTAGTATGTATTTTGCTAATCTTTGGTAATTTAGCTTTTATATCATAGAGTTAATATAACAAAATATATAAGAAAAGCCGTAAGCAACTGGTTCAGATTGTAAACTGCCTAAGGGACAAGGAATAAAACAATCGTCACTCCCCATCACCTCCACCCCCGAGAATTTCTGTGTATTCTATTCTGTAAGAGTTCTGTTGCGATGGAAAAACCAAAGAAACGAAGGAAAACATAGAGCTCCGAACTTTCTCCTCTACTAATCCCCAACACAGCTTAAATTCCGCAACCTTATGTCACACCTTCCCGTCTTCTTAGGACTTTGAGTAGTCACTCTTCCCTCTAGCTGCAGTCAGCTAAACGCGGAGGGACTTGGGGCAGAGTAAGAAGATGGGTGGGAATTCAAGGCTGACACTCGCCTTCCTTACAAATACAAAAAGACACCTGAGGGAGCGAGGAGCAGTCCTTCCTTTCCTAGGCTGGGGCAGCTACACCCTGGCCGCACCGTGAACTAAGGATTTCTACAGGGAAGCCCGTCTAGTCCCTCACCCTGGAGCCCCTCACCTCCAAGTGCCGCAAAAGCTGGGTGGCATTCGCCTCCGACTTAACGGCTTTATACTGACTGATGGTCAGGAGCAAGGACTTCAAGCAGGCGGTAGAGTCCATTGGCACCCGCCACAACCCCTCCTGGGGGCCACCACCTGCCAGCTCCGGCCTCCAGCTTTCGCCGCGCTTTTTTTGATTTTTCAGCTCCACCCCCTCACTCCCGATGCTTCCGGTTCCGGTAGGGCTCCGGAAGTCCCTAGGCACTCTGGGGAACTGCTCTCAATGAAGAAAGGGGAGGAGTGGGGAGGAGGGTCGAGGAGGTCTGTGGGTTCACGAAGAGGGTTGAGAGCTGTGCTTCCAGAACCCCCTTCCCACTACCCACCGTGTCCTCGCTTAGCTGAAAAGCCGCGAGGTTTCAGCTTCGAGATCGCGTGGAGACGATAAATCTCGCGAGAAATGTGATTGCGGCTCAACTTGCGAAGGGGCGGTTAGGCGGAAGAGGGTCCTTGTTCGTCAGAGCTCTGAGTTTATGTTTGCTTCTTCGGCCTTCACCCTGGATGGCCGGCTTTTCTTTTGTGCGTGAACCGCTACTTGAGAAATGGTCGCTTTCCCCTAGTCTAGACACGGTGAGGAGCTCTGAGGAGAATCTTGGGCTCTAGATTTTGAGGCGGCCTGGGAGGGGCCTCTTTTTAAAATCTCTCCTATGTCCACCCTTTCTACCCAGGAATGTTTGTTTTTCAGAATAAGCCAAGACCATTGGGATTCTGTGGCAAGGTAGTCATGCCCTTAAGGTAGTCGTCAAACTTATTCCAGAAAGCTAGCTCCTGGTGACTTCTGGGCCAGGTATTGCTGCGGAGGGTGTTCTCATTAGCGTCAGTTTTTGTAAGTGAAGGTATCTGTTTTTATCTGGCGTGATCGAATGTTTTGTAAATCTCGGTGTCTCTGAACATGGCACTGTCGTTTGCGGTTTTTGATAAGAGATAATTATTGTGCATGTGTATATAATGAACTGAGTAGCTGGTTCTGGAGCTTTTTTTTGCTTAACGTATGTTAATGTTGAATTAAGCTTTAAAAACCAGTTTGGAGAAAATTGTAAGAGTAGGGTACATGTCCTCTTAATTAAACCATTCGTCATTAATCATGTTTGGTCAATTCAAAGAAAATATTTTTACATCACTGCATTTTTAAAGGCAGGATTTCTTTTTATATTTTTTAATTAAATCTGAAAGCTTACAATCTAGCCAATTGAGACATACATGTAAAAATAATTGGGTAATGTATCTATGCATTCATTCTGTAAACGATTATTGATTGTAAAACGGGTTAGAAGTCGTAAGAGAACAAAGATGATGAACTATCCCCTGCGGGGAAGCAACTGTCTAATTAGGGAAATGTACTAAATAGGTAGTACATGTGGAATTCATGTAAGTTAGAGGCACCATGCAGTTATTTAAAGAGTGAAACCAGACGGTGTACTTACAAACTCTAGTTCCATCTTTTACTATGTGACCAGTGTGGCAGATTCTCAGTGCTTCAGTTTCTTCATTAGGTAAAATCCAGCTAACAGTAGTACCTGTTTAATAAGATAAGGTCAATAAATAATTCAGTAGATCATTGAGACCCTACAGTGTACTCGGTACTTGTCATAGGCACTAGAGATTTAGTGAATAAAAAATACTGTTACGGAAATTACATTCTGGTAGGGGGAAAAAACAGTAAGAAGTGACAGGAGAAAGAAAGGAGAGTGAGATGGAGAAAGAAAAATTAGCTGAATTACTCTTTGAGAGTAATGGTGATTGGGAAGAAAAGAATTGGGAGGTCAGGAAAGAGAAAGCAATATTTGAGGAAGTGCTTCAAGCTGTTGAAGGAGAGAGCCATGCTCTCCAGGAGAAAAGGTCCTAAAGTGGGACCATGAAGTTTGTCAGGAACAGCAAGGATGCCACTATGACTGGAGCAGAGAGCAAGAGTGAGAGTAGCAGTAAAAATGAGGTCATGTCAGGTGGTGTAAACTATTATAAAATGAGTTAATCAACTTAAAAAATTTAGAGCAGTTGCCTGGCATAATTAGTTCTCAGCAGGTGTTAGTTACATCTTGGTTCATTGGCAAATGCAGTGATAACAGGTTAGTGTTAGACTTTTCACTAATAATAACAAATGCGTCATCTTCCTACTCATTCTGAGCCAAGGGAAAAGGTCCAAGCTGCTGGTTGTAAATGCCATCTTTCTTTAAAATCTTGCGTTTTAACTTAAGTAGTTATATAAAATTTGCATTCTCTTCTGTAAAATATTCACTTTAATATAAAATAATGTCTTTCTCAAAAAACCTTAAAAAATTGATGTTGGAGGTTTAGTAGTATGTACCATGGTGGTAGCTGTGAGAAGCCCTCATGTATTTAAGCAGAAATACTCGCATATCCTAATAATGAGGCACACAGAGCCTTATTTTAGGCACCAGAAGGGGGGAAGGAGGAGGACGAGATGAAGCTTGGTCCAGGTGACTAAAGACCTTATTATTCTTGATCCTGAATTCAGTGGTGATTTCTAGTTTTAAAATGGGGCCTGATCTATTTAGGTTTGTGCTTTAGGTTGATTACTTTGGCAGCTGGGTGGGCTAGGATTTTGAGATGGATAAGGTTAGAAGTAAGGAGAATGTTTAATTTGCTGCTCTCTTTCCAGAGGATTACCAGGGTAATTGAAGTGGAGGTAACGAAGAGGTGACAAATTTGAGAAATATATATGAAGTGAAATAGGCGGGACATAGTGACTCTTTATTTAGGATATGAAGAGGGATTTCAAGTTTCTAGTTTGGGTGATTGAGAAGATACAGATATTGCTGAGGTAGTTAATAGTACTCATGTTGTGGTTTATGTTCAGTGAAATTTCATATAATTTATCATATAGTCTTGTATTAAGTTTCTTCCAGGGCGTTATATAATTTTTGTTAATGTGAGTGGGTTCTCTTTTTCTCCTTTAAAATTTTAATTTGTTATTGCCACTGTAATAAAAGCTGATTTTTGATACATCTTTTATCCAGACCCTGACTAAAATCTCTTATTAATTTTAATAGAGTTTTGCTTACTCTCTTAGACTTTCTAGCTGCATATCATCTGCAAATAATTTCATCTCTTCCAGTATTTGTTGTCTTTATTTCATTAATGCATGCCAAAAAAAAATGGAATAATTATGGTGATACTGAACATCTTTGTCTTATTACTTAATTGAATGGGAATGACCAGTATTTTAACACTTAGTATAATTTGTGCTATTGGCTTGTAATAAACAGTCTTTCAAATGTTTAGGAGATTGCCCTTTATACCTGTTTTATTTAAAGATTTTCCAAAATGTTTACTTAAAAAAATGATCAAATATTTGTTTATAGATCTCATTTTCCACTTGAACATGAGAATGCAATGTATTGTTTTGCTTTTTTGTTCTTGGGATAATAGTAGCTAACACTGAGCATTTGTTATATGTCAAGCACTATTCTAAGAATTTTATTCTTACTAATTAATCTTCATAACAAGTTCATGCATTAGGTACTATCACGATCTCCATTTTACAGGTGAAAAAACTAAGGAGAGGTGAAATAATTTGCCCAGGGTCATACAGGTAATAGTAATAAACCTTGTATTTGCTGTGCTACAAATATTTTATTTAGGATTTTATATTTGAAATTTTTTCATTAATTTTTTTTAGTTCTCTCTTTTGGAATTTGAGTTATATGTTACTTTTGAAAAATGAGTCAGAAGTTTTTCTACTTTCTATACTATAGAATGAGAATCACATTGGAATCTGATCCATGTAGATTGAATACAACTGGCCTATAAAATCAAGCTTGATACCTTATTTAATGGTAGATCTTTAGAAAATATTTGAATTTGTAAAATGGTTATAGATCTGATAACTTTTTTCTACCTTTTCTTGAGTTAAGTTTGGAAATAGAAATTTTTTTTAATGCAACTGTTTCTTTAGATTTACAGATTTTTTGATATAAAGTTCATCAGTATTCTAGTAATTCTCTTAATCTCTTCATTGTAGTTTTAAATTAACTTTTTCATTCTAATGTTACCTGTATTTTTTCTTATTTGGGCTTTCTAGGGGTTTGTCTGTTGTATTCAGCTTTTCAAGAACTAACTCTGATTTTATTCTTGTTTTTCTTTTTTTCAGAATCACTAATTTTACTTTCATGTTTATTCCATTCATAGAGGTTTGTCTATTTTATTCAACTTTTTAAGAACCAACTTTGTTTTATTTTTGTTTTTCTTTTTTTTAGAATCATTAATTTTACTTTTATGTTTATTCCATCCATATACAATTTTTTCCTTTATTCTTATAGTTTTTAAAAGTTACAGGTTAGCATATTTACATACTATATATATTTTCATAAAGAACATTTATTTATGCCCACATATTTTAAGAAGACAGTAGCTAAGATGAGCATCTGTATTTCACTTAAAAAAAAAAAATAAGTTTAACCAACTAGATAGTTTTTTTAAAATACTAATATTCCTTCATATTCAAAGAGCTAGGTTCTGTTAGACAAACCAGAATAAGTGCTGTTGAGAAAAATAGATTAGCTTTTTAGGAACACATGATATTTTTTAGGGCAAAATATCAATATCTTCAAGTTTGGCCTAAAATCCGTTTTCTCCATAAATTTTTATTGCTGTCCTTTATATTTGCATAGATATTTTTCTTAATTTGTAGTTCCAGAAACACATTAAAGGATCTTACAGCTTAGGATCTTACAGCTAAGTATTAGGGCTGCCTATCTCCTTTATTTCTTCCGGAAAAACTTAATATATCTTCAGTACTGAAGAGTAAAATGGAAATTTGTAATGTCTCATGACCAGAGCTGAAGTCCTGTTAGATAAATCAGCCTGAATGAAGATACAAATTTTTGACAGAAGTGCAGAGTTTCTAGAATACTAAATGTTATAGTATGAGAATTATACCAGAAGTGTGAACACAGGGCTAATTGTTCATTCACCCACCATACATTTAATGAGTGCTTGAGTGGTTAAGTACATTTCTGAGTTCTGGGGTTATGGCAGTGAATCAAATAGACAAAAAATTTCTACCCAACTAGACCTTTTATTTTAATGCGACATATAGACAACAAATAAGACCTGTAAGTAAAATGTATGAATGTAGCAGTAAGTGCTGTGGAGGAAAAGAAAAGGAAGAGGGATAGGAGGTATCAGAGTCAGGATGGAATGTTGGAATTTTGGATAGTAGGGCATACTGTTCAGTATTTGCTATGTAGCAAATCACCTCAGACTCAGTGGTTAAAACCATAAGCATTTATTTCTGGGTTGACTGCAGTTAATCTGATCTAGACCTGATTTGGCTGAGTGGCTCTGCTTCAGCCATTTTGTGGGTAGAGGGCAATATCTAGAGCTCAGTTTCAGTTATGTTGCAGTGTCTACTAGACATCCAGGAGATGCTGAGTGGGCTGTCGAATAATATTATTTGTAGTTAACGGAGAGGTTAAGACTGAAGATAAAAATTTAAAGCCTTGAGCCTAAATGATAAAGGGTGAATATGGATAGAAAAGACTGAAACGTAGGGTACTTAAATATTTAGAGGAACAAACAAAGAACACGGAGAAGTAGTTGACAGAGGACAGAGGCCCTGTCTTAATTCCATGGTTATCTGCAGGGATCAGTATTACGGTAGTATGTGGGCTGCTTTTGACCTCTAAAGGAGAACTCTAGGTTGGCAGACTCCTTCAGAGGACTTGCAGTGTGCCGAAGGATTCTCATTCTCTAAATCAGTAGTGAGTGCTTGAAGTGTGCCAGGTGTTGTTGTAGGCACTGGGGATATAACAGAAGGATTAAAAAAAAAAATCCCTGACTTTGGGGGGCTTCTATTCAGTGGGGACATGAGGCCAAATGTAGAGTAGGAGACTGTAGGAATAAACAGAACAAAAGTTCCATTGGCCCAGATTCTCAAGATTCAAGGCAAAGAAATCTAGTGGTAGAAAATTGGCAGAGGTCTAGGCATGGGGTCATTTAAATACCTTGTCTTTACTGTGGTTAAGATGATTCAAATATTAATATTAAATCAATTTTTCCCTTTACACAGAGCCAGAAAACAAAGTCTATAGAATTTCCACTCTCATTTTTCAGAAATGTTACCTTCAACACAAAGGCAAAGAACCTATTAAGTAAGCTAAAATTATTCTCTTTTCAATTATTCTTCCTGTTTCTTTTCCCAATCAAGTATTAAAATTCATCTAACTCTGTAAATGATTTGCCAAACCGTAAAATTAACTTTTTCACTTTTCAAACAGTCCCTGATTTTTTTTATACATTTTACAGAATTCAACTTTAGTCTTAAGTACATGGTTTGGATAATTTGGGTAAGTGTTTTTTTTACCCCATTTTCACATCTAATTTCATATCCTAGTATCAGAAGTTTGCCTTTGAAAAAAAAAAGTATTATTCATTGTTTCTGAATCCAATTTTGTAAATAAAGATAAATGACATAGTTTTATTTTAAATTAAGGTACAGTAATCATTTTTAATTATAACTAGTATTTATTGAAGACCTACTTTGAACAGAGCAAAGTCCTTTGCATATGTCATTTTTAAATTTCTGGTCTTTCAGAAAATAGATATTATTAAGTTCATGGAAGGGGTAGATACCTGTTTCTTGAATTAAAATGTGAAGCCATTTTCTAAGAAAGTGGTGTCCAAAGTGGAATATGCATACCTTGGGGCATGTGAAACTGTCAGAGTGTGGGAACAAATATTGAAATTTTTTACTTTTTTAAATCTCATTCTTTTTTTATTATAGTAATACCTGCATATAATCCATAAATGAACTGCTATTCATGTATTTTCAGTGTATTCTCAGATTTATTGCTTTAGATATATGTGATCAAAAAAATTTGGAGACTTTTCCAAAATCATTAAGCTTAACAGAGCATTTAGACATATATTAATTATTGTTCATTTCAGTGCCACGTGTAGTACCTGGCATTTTTCTGAATTGTTTTGTTGAACAAATGGATTCTCTTAGCAAAAACTGACGATATAGTGTATTATGAAATATTAAGATGTCTTGATTAATTATCTTTGCAGTATCATTTACTAACCAGTAAGACCATGTAAATAGTTTTGTTTCTGAGTGTTTGTCTTTATGCACATTATTTAGTTCAGCTCATAATTGAACACCACACTTATATAAAGTTAAATATTGCACTTAATGGGACATAGTGGAAAGAACATGAAATTTGCAGTTGGTGCAACTTGGGCCTTAGTTTCTGCTTTTATTAATTTGTTAGTACAAACTCTCTAACCCTCAGTTTCTTTTTAAAATGGATTACGGTAATGTGAGTTATGTGAAGATCAGATGTGTAGTCACTATACACATAGGAGCTGATGAAAATTAATCTTATTTTTGATGAAATCAAAGTTAATACACCCAATTAATTTTATGACCGAAAACTCTTCATAACCAAAAGCTTGACCTACCTTCTCAACTAAATCTTTCTTACAAACATACTTCTTTATGAGATAATGAGGGGCCATCAGTGTTCTTACATTGGTGGATCAGTTTGGATTTGAGTATCGTAGGCTTTGTCATTGCTGGTGTGAGTCAAGTGCGTATTGTGTCCTCCTCTCCCTGCTTGATTATCATCTCTACCTGTGTCATGTCTCAACATTCTGTCTTGTTTCTTTTTTTCATTATTGGCTAACGACAGTAATGGCAACATTACTGAAAATATTTCACTTTGGAAAATTTGCTTAGTGGTAAATGTGCTCCTTCCAAGGATTTCTAGCTACATTTCTGAACAGCGTGATTTTGGCAGTGCTACCTGTAAATAAACTGAAACTGATGGGTATTTTAATATCTGGATTTTTTTTTTCCAGGTAAATCCTAACCTATGTGTATTCATTGTAGGTACATTCCAGATATTAAAAACAAATTAATATATATTCTATAGGTTTGTTGTGTAAGTCCAGAAGTAACTGACTGGATAGATCTGAAGAGAATTAAAAACCTACTTCTGACAAGAAGCTAATTTTGACAAGGGTGTTTCAGATTTTGGCAGATTTATAAGGAGGGATATTGGGTATACATTGCAGGGTTCTTGCTTTCTGATATAAGCTGCCAGACAGTGTTAATAATGATTTTTGCAAAATGGCAAGAGCTGAGATAGACAGTGAATGCTCTGATCTTTTGGGGCAGGAAGGATCTTCAGTTTCTGATAACTTTTACAAAGATTTTCCAACCATCATCCATCAGTCCTGAAGTTTGCCTAAGCAAACTTTTTCTTTGGGGTAAAATAATGTTTTGGCTACCCATGTCTAGGTATGTTCATTTTGGGGCCTTGCCAGGAAGTTGAACAAATACAAAAATGGAAGAAATTAGTGGAAAATTAGAAAACCAAATAATCAGTATACTTTGTTCACTCTTAACACAGCTAGTAACATAATAATGGTATAACCTATCTGAGTCTAACCTCATGGTCCTAGCCATTCTTATCTACCTGGAGCTCACACTTGGGAAATAAAGACTTTTGGAGTGTTAGAGCCACAGAGCACCTACTTTACTACTTTAAAAGTCACCAGGAATGGCTGTTGCTGCTTACCTAGCAGACATATAATCAGATCAATAATAGATAAAATTTTGATTTTTAAGGAACTCCCATCCCAAATGTCTTAGCTTATTCCTACGAACTGCCCTTTTCATATTTTTTTTAAGCCTTGAAGTAGTTACTACTCATACAGATCAAAACATCTCACATCTCAACTTCAAGGAATTTTTGGAATTCTTTTGATAAAATCTAGCAGAATTGTTAAGTATTATCAGAGTCTACTTTGTTAATAGACCCACGAACTTCTATTAAGTATACTTAATTCAGTGCTGATATGGTAAATCTAGCTTTTGAAAATAGCTATCAAAATTTTACCAAGTTGCATGTTCAAGGTTGTTTATTGCAGCATTGTTAGTAATAGCAAAAGAAAAAAAGAAACTAAAGAGGAAGTGTTTATCAATAGTCTGGTAAAATGATGTATTTATACAATGGTATATCATACACTTTAAGAAATACGAGAGCTATATATGTACTGATGTGAAAAACGCAAGGTGCCGAACATACGTACTAGCTGCCATTTGTGCCATGTGGAATATATTTGAAAAATGTGGTTTTTTGTCCCAGTTCTTAAGCTAATTATTATCATTCCTTTCCATAATAGCAATTCTCCATCGAGGTAGAGAATTGGAAGACAAGTGAACTGATTTTGCTACAAATTTAAACAAAATTTGATGATGATAATGATGGTGGTAATGATAGTAACACTTATATAGTGCTTACTATGTGCTAGGTACTGTTCTATATCATGTTTTAAACATTTAATCTTGATAACCTGTGAAGCGGGGACCATCTTTATCCCTGTTTTTCTGATGGGGAAACTGAAGCACAGAAGTTAAATAGTTTCAAACAAGGTTGCGCAGCTAATGTGTGTCAAAGCAGTTCTGTATACCCTGCAGACTGATTTCAGTGTTTCTGTGCTCTTAACTACCAATGCTATGCAGTCTCTCAACTTTTGACATTGATGAAATCCAAATAAGATATTTTATGTCATTTCTTTCTTGTAGACAAATGATTTGCTTGTATTTGTACATGCTACATAAATCCAGGATAGTCTTACTGTTCTTCCTCAGAACAATCTGTTAGGAGTTTAATTAACCTTTTCACTTTTAATCAGGTGGTTCTCAACTGGGGCGTTTTGTCCCCCAGGGGACATTTTGCAGTGTTTGGAGACATTTTTGCTTTTCGCTATGGAGCTGACAGGTGGGGTAGGGTTGCTACTGGCATCTATTAGGTAGAAAGCAGAGGTGCTCCTAAACATCCTAAAAATGCATAGTACATCTTCCCATAACAAAAAATCATCCAGCCTAAAATGTAAATAGTACCAAGATTGAGGAACCCTGATTTAATGGGCATAAGAGAAGTTCTCATAACTGAATTTCTGTCCTGAAAAATACAAAGTATATTATTTTGTTTTCAAGCTAACAGCATTGAGAAAAGTGAGTTTTATTTTTACCGTTTTTGCACACTTGATACTCCCTTTTTCCACCTGGCATTGTGTGATCTGTAAGGGCCAGAACTGACAAAGGTAGCAAATTCCTGGGACATCTACCCACACATTGAAATATGAACTTATTGGCCAATTAGAGCCTCTAACTTGGTCAGGTGACTTAAGATGAGCGCTTGAGTGGATTTAAAAAACAATGTATTGGTATACTGATTAGGGAGGTGACAAGAGTGCTACAAGGTAAACATTTGAATGAATGATTAATTATAAACAAAAGCTGTGTCCGCTCTGATGTGAATAAGCACAACTTTAAAAATGGGAAAATCCTTTGCGATAAAAAAAACGTTTGCTATAATTTCAGTAGATAAGAGGGAAAGTGGGAGCTAGGAGCTCAGAGGGAGCAGTAAGAAGCAGTAAGAAAGGCATCTTACTGTTGTGAAGATACAGATGGCAATACCTTATTTTTCAACCAGTAAAATAGCCATTTTGCTTGGTGGACAAAGGTGTGCTGTAAATTGACACTGAACTTTAACTTGCCCTCTGATCAACCAGCCAGCACCTGAATAGGTTCCTGTGGGAGAGCAAGTCCCTTAGTTCCAGGAAGGCAGAGTAAGTTTTTAGTTTCCTGCTGACGGGGAAAGTCGACTGAAATGAATACACTAGGGGAAACCAGATGCATCCTTTCTCCCATGTTAACCCTGATGTTAAAGATTTCCTTCAGCCTCTTCTAGAATGGTAGGAACCTCTGGATTATTTTAGAAGCACAGTGTTAACGTTTCAGGCTGGTACTTCCTTTCCGTTGCTAGGCACTGACGCTGTCCTTCCCCACAGAGGCTGTAAAGCGCTGCCTCCGCCGCTGCTGCTTGCAGTGGGGTGTGCCACACATGGTCGGCTTTGCTCCTGGGGGATGATGGGGTTGATGATACTCCCCTGGCAAGCCTTTCACCGCAGAGATTCAGCTCAGGTTGTGTTTCTAAGCAGACTGAAAAAAGCCATTAGCTTTTCTTAACTTTTAATTCAGGATCCAAATATCTTCTTCTTTTTTTTTTTTTAAGATTTTATTCATTTATTTGACAGAGAACACAAGCAGGGGGAGCAGCAGGCAGAGGGAGAGGGAGAAGCGGGCTCCCCGCGGAGCAGGGAGCCCAACGCAGGGCTCCATCCCAGGATCCTGGGACCACGACCGGAGCCCAGGGCAGACGCTTAACCGACTGAGCCACCCAGGTGCCGCAGGATCCTTCTGATTTATTAATTAATATTACTCCCTTTTCTTTTTCAAGCTGACCCCTGAATAGCTTAGCAGAGGCCTTCCATCTTCTCTACTTTGTTGCCAGAGAATTTTCCTCCCTTTTCAGCCTCACTGTGATCTGTGCAAACAACTGGCTGAAGGAGAGCTTGGGGGGGGGGGGGGGTGTTAATTTGTGTCTGGGTTTTAAATTCTGGAAATCAGGGGATTGCTTTTTCTAGAAAAGGCATGTGTTTGTATGTTCTGTCTGTGAGATAATGCCTAACTTTTTATTAAAAGAAGCTGAGAGGTTATAGAAAACATAAAAGTTTGATCACAATCCTAGAATTCTCAAAGCCATGTCCTTTTCCATACAGCTTTATTGAAAAGATGAAGTAGATCTGATTTAGTGGGAAAGAATAATGTCGCTCTGCTTCATTATTAGGATTAATAATTAGGTTGTATCTTTCACTGGTATTGAACAGAGAAGGCAAATTTAAATAAGTATATGATTCTGCTTATTGAGTTTTTAAAAATAAGAGTAAAACTGTAAAATAATTTACCTCGGAGAACCGGAGTCTGCGAGTTATACTGACAGCAAGACACATTTTGTTAGGGATGGGCAAGAAACTAAGAGGTGTTAAAAAGCTCTCTTTTAAATGAGGAAATATATTTTTAAAATTTTTTTTAATTGTAGTTGACATACAATGTTACATTAGTTTCAGGTGTACAACATAGTGATTCATCATCTCTATAGGTTATGCTATGCTCATCACAAGTGTAGCTACCATCTGTCACCATACATTATTATAGTATGGTTGACTATATTCCTATATTGTGCCTTTTAGTCCTGTGACTTACTCATTCTGTAACTGGAAGCATGTATCTTCTACTCCTCTTCATCCATTTTGCCCATGCCCCAACCCCTTTCCCTCTGGCAACCATCAGTTCTCTGTATTTATAGGTCAGATTCTGCTTTATGTTTGTTTCTTCATTTGTTTTGTTTTTAGGTATTTGTCTTTCTCAGTCTGACTTCCTTTAGCATAATACCCTCTAGATCCACATATGTGGTTACAAATGGCAAGATCTCATCTTTTTTTTATTACTGAGTAATATTTCATTGTATTATGTGTACGTATATATACTACATCTTTTTAAGATTTTATTTATTTGAGAGAGAGAGAGAGAGCACGAGTAGGGGGAGGGGCAGAGGGGTAAGCAGACTCCCCACTGAGCAGGGAGCCTAAGGTGGGACTCGATCTGGGACTCTGGGATCATGACCTGAGCAGAAGGCAGATGCTTAACTGACTGAGCCACCCGGGTGCCCTATATACCACATGTTCTTTATATATTCATCTGTTGGCAGACACTTGGGTTGTTTCCATATCTTGGTTATTGTAAATAATGCTGTAATAAATAGGGGTGCTTATATCTTTTCAAATTACTGTTTTTATATACTTTGGGTGCTTAATAGAATTATTGGATCATATGGTATTTCTGTTTTTAATTTTTTGAGGAACCTCTATACTTTTTTTCCACAGTGGCTGTACCAATTTCTGTTCCCACCAACAGTGTATGAGGGTTCCTTTTTCTCCACATCCTCGCCAACACTTGTTAGTAAATGAAGAAATTTAGATAGAAGTCTGTGTGTGTGTGTGTGTGTGTGTGTATGTGTAAATGTTTATGTTTTAAGAAGTATCCATTGAATTGTTGGAGAATTACCCTTGTCTCTCAAGACTTATCTGTGTAATTTAGAGCTGGTGTGAGTCAAATATAGAATATAGGTACAGGCAGTATCATAATTAGGAATACTAGTTTTGGACTTCTTTTAGCCAGGTACTTGCCCCCTTCCCTGTTAAGCTCTCTAATGACAGGATACTCAGACCTCGGGGCTTATGAGGGTTCAGGTCCTGCCGATACTTCTGTGTGTTCAGTTGGCTTTTTCTGGCATTTAGGGAGAGTCAATATCAGGTAAAATAGTGTTTCTTTGAGTAAATGCAATCTGAATTCTTAATAGATGACTTGGAAGTGATCTTGTGGAATATGTTTTCTTGATTTGGGAATTACCTATGCTGAATTGCATTTTAATAATGGGCCTCCAAAAGCTCTACTGATCTAACTTATGGCTGTATATTACATATGCTATTAGAGAAACTGGCTACCCAGTTACTAGGATAAATAAGTGGTTCAGAGGCAAGAAATGAGAAATTTTATCTAGTTTTGGGCTTGGAAGCAAAGCACCCTACGTCTGTTTTCTTTGTGCTATTGCTATCACTTTCTTTTCTTTTTCCTCACCATTTCTTTCTTTGTCCCAAAGCACTGAACAGTAGTTTTACACGTTTGCTCTAATACTTCCTGGACGTTCATACAAAGGGCTTAGAAGGGGTAATCAGCCTAGCAGAGAACAATGGAGTCTGTAGGCTTGAACTCTGAAAAAATACAGAACAAATGTGACTAATTTTACTTTATTTTTTTGAGATCTAAATATTTGTAAACTTCATGTGTAGAAGCAAATGAGAAGAGTTGTATCCTTAGCTCATTGAAATTACACTGTGTTTATACCTTCTTTTAAGTAACATATTCTTTCATTAAGATGTTTGTAAACTTATGTGTAGAAGCATATGGAAATAGTCCTGTGTTCAGCTTATTGAAACTACACTGTTTAACCTTCTTTCAAAAAAAATCTTTCATTAAGATAACAAGGATATACAAAGTTATGTGTAGAAGCATATGGGAGAAGCCATATGCTTAACTCATTAAAACTACACTGTATATATACCTTCTTTCAAGTAATATCTTTCATTAAGATATAAGTGTTTCTTTTTTGTTGTTTTTATTTTAATTCCAGTTAGTTAACATACAGTGTTAGATCAGTTTCAGGTGTACAATACAGTGATTCAAAAATTCCGTACATCGCCCGGTGCTCATCACCACAAGTGTACTTCTTAATCTCCATCACTTATTTAACCCATCCTCCAACCCCACCCCCCTTCTGGTAACCATCAATTTGTTCTCTGTAACTGAGAGTCTGTTTTTTGGTTTGTCTCTCTTTTTTTTCCTTCACTCATTTGTTTCTTAAATTCCACATATGAGTGAAATCATATGGTATTTGCTTTTCTCTATTTCTCTTAGCATTATATCTCTAGCTCCATCCATGTCATTGCAAATGGCAATATTTCATTCTCTTTTATGGCTGAATAATATTCCATTATATATATGCCACATCTTCTTTATCTGTTCATCTATGGATGGGCACTTGGGCTGCTTCCATAATTTGGCTATTGTATATTGTAGCTATAAAGATCAGGGTGTAAATGTGACTAATTTTAGAAGAGTTGTTCTTGGGATAGTTAAGTAGAGAGCTATATAAATAAAGACATATACTAATGGACACTCTATTCTTTTTGTTTTCATTTGTGTTGCTGCAGGTTTTTTTTTCTTTGAGGAAACATCCACAGCATTCATTGATATTTGAACCAGAGAGTATATATCCCACCTTTCCTATTTTATGAAGATACAGAATCCTATCTGTTGGGGGTAAGTGGCTAAATGTTGCCTTTAGACTAAAAGAAAACAAAACAATTAGTGTTATTGAAGATTGTGTTAAACAGGAACTCATACTCTGTGGAAAATAAATTAGTATGAAGCTTTTGGGAAGCCATTTAGCAATATGCACGGAGACTTAAAATATTGGTGTCTTTTGACTGAGAAATTCTACTTCAGAGAATTTCTTGTAAATGAATAATCATAAATATAGAAAAGCCTTATGGATACTGGAGTTTATCACAAAACTAATTATAATGGAAAAATAGGAAACAATCTAAATGTCCATCTATAAGATGATGGTCAACCAATTGTTGTGTAGCCAGTGAGAATACATAGTAGGAGTATAACATCACATACAAAATGCTTTTGATACAGTGTTCAGTGGTGAAAACTGTAGTTCAGAACATTGTTTATTCAGTATGATTATAAGTTTGTAAAATATGCTTGGACAAATGAAGGTGTAGGCAGTGACTTATCTTTGGATGGTGAAACTATATAATTTTCATTTTCTTTTATAGCTATTTCAAAATTATCTTCAATGATCATGTATATTTTTATAGTGAGGAAAAAGAAAGTAATCCTTCTACCTTCCCACTAAAAATATTACTCTTCTTACAGCTTTAAACATCAGTAGTAAAAGTGCAAGCATTGGAATAAGACTTTCACAAAACAACATTGTGGAGCATGGATTCTCTATCAGAAGAATTTTTTACAAGGTAAGGGATGGGTTGGACAAAAACCAACCACATTTGTTGCATCTTGAAGACACAATATTTGTCCTTTCCACATAACTTTGGGAAGCTAGTGTGATTGAGATGTCCTTATGCTTGGAGATAATTTAGCAACTTTGATTAGTGGGTGAAATGTAATTACAGAAAATTTCTCTTAAGGACCACACTCTGGCTAAAGAGTTAAGAAGTGAAAAATGTGCTACAGCTTGCTACATGTGGGCATTCTCACCAAAGTAGATTAATGTGATCTGTTAATTTATTTTATAAGCATTTACTGTAATGCTTATAATGTAAAGTACCTCCTTGGTACTTAGAGAGTAAAGGCAGACAAAATTTTGGGTACTTAGAATTATAATGTAGTAGGAAGATATATTAAAAGTTATATCTTTAGGCAAAATGCATGCATAATGCCATGGCTCTAGTAGAAAGGAACAATAATGATTGATTGGGGTTGAGTGGGTTTCCACGAGATGACACTCAAACTGAACATTAAAGGGTAAGCATTTTGATGTACGTAGAAATGGAAGGAAACAGCAAGAAAAAGTACTTAAGATAAATGATTGGGAGGATTTCAACTGTCTTCTAAGTTTAGCTTTATTTTGGGCAGAACCAATGACCTTTTAAAAAGAGAAAGGAAATTTTACACTGTATTTTGGAAAGACTACTTATTGATGGTGGGAAGGAAGAGACAACAAAATATAACACTAGTAATAGTTCAGGAAGAAGCTGATGAAGGCTTGCAATGGTAGGAATAGAAAACAGAAGGGTTTTATAGAACTAGAATCAACAGAATTCTATGACTGCTTAAATATGAGGAAAGGGGCAAAAGAGAAAAAGATGACTCAAAGGTTTCTAATGACCAGGAGGAGATATGTATCATTAACTAATATGGGGCTCAAAAATGGAGACAGATTTAATGTGTGCATGAGAAAGAGAGGACAGATGATGAATCAGTTTTGGACATGAGGAAATTGAGGTGTTGGTAATATATCTTAAGTTGTGGAAGTTGTTGAGTAGATGGTTAGAAATTTGTAGTAGTAGTGTCAAAAAGCAAGGCCGGAGGTATAGATTCAGGGGTTATTTGGTTGGGTGCTGTTAGAATTCATGAAAGTTGGGCGGCTGGGTGGCTCAGTTGGTTAAGCGACTGCCTTCGGCTCAGGTCATGATCCTGGAGTCCCGAGATCGAGTCCCGCATCGGGCTCCCTGCTCGGCAGGGAGTCTGCTTCTCCCTCTGACCCTCCTCCCTCTCATGCTCTCTGTCTCTCATTCTCTCTCTCTCAAATAAATAAATAAAATCTTTAAAAAAAAAAAATTCATGAAAGTTGGCTTATTTTTTTATTCATTCATCCAATAAATATTTGAGTGCCTACTTTATGTCCAATATTGGGATAGAGACTTGGAGGTTAAGTAGTGAATAAGAAGGGCCTGATCCCTATCTGAGAGGGTTTGTTTATACATGGGCATAAATGAAATTGACTTAAGTAGAAAATGTAGTAAGAAAAAGAGAGGGATAAAAATGGAACATTAGTGGGGTGCCTGGGTGGCCCAGTCAGTTAAGTGTCTGACTCTTGGTTTCGGCTCATTGGTTGTGGGATCGAGCCCCGTGTCGGGCTCCACACTTGGCGGGGAGTCTGCTTGAGATTCTTTCCTTCTGCCCCCTCCCCTGCCTCTCTCTCTCTCAAATGGATAAATAAACCTTTTAAAAAAAATGGAACATTAGTATATATACTATGTATATTTCAGGATATATCGTTATAGCAGAACTTCAGCTCCTAATAGCAGAACAAAGCATATAGGTGGTAAAAGTAGCAAAATAGCAAAAGAAAAATACTAGTCTTGTGTCTAGTTCTAGCTTTGCTACTTTCTAGGTGTATAACTTAAAAACAAGTTATATAACCTCTCTGGACATCAATTATCTTAATGTATAAAGTGACTGCCATAGATGACTGTGGATGTACCTACTATTCTAATATACCAGGAGCATGGTTTGATACTGTTAATCTACCTAGTTTGTATTAAATATTATTAAAATAATAAATGAATGTGATGAATGACAGGAAGAGGTGTAGCCAGTGGTAGAAACTGAGAAGTGGAGGGCTAGGAGGAGAACCAGCAGCAGCAAAGATTGCAGAGGTTTTCAAGGAAGGTTGGAAGGTATGATGGGCAATGTTAAATGATGCAGGAAGACCAGGTAGAATGAAGAACTAAGACAAAGCTGTTGAAATAACAAATAGTAGGATTTCATTAGTAACCTTTAATAGAGCAATTTTAATGTTGGGGAGGGAATGAGGATTAGTTAAGTTCACATATCAAAATTTGTTAGAGAAACTGGTGAATATAGCAGCCCACGTTCCACACTTGAATAAGAAGCTCTAAAGTAGGGTTTGGACATCTGGATGGTTCAGAAGCTTCACAGGTGATTTTAATATGCATCTGGGACTGAGAACTGTTGGGTCGAGGAGTGAATGATCATGAAATAGAGTGAGCAAGAAGGGTATACATTTGGGAGCTTTTTGTACTCTTCCACAAACGCTGGAGAGGCTTCAGAACACTGCTGTGGTATTTTTCGTTCCTTGAAAACACAAGAAAGTTCCTTGTGTTCCTTTTTGGAATGGGGCTTAGAAGTGGATGAAAAGACAGTTAAGAGGGGTTTTTTTGCCATGACATTTTAAAGAGCACTGAGAACCATCTTGTGAAATATTGTTTGTGTGTATAAATCACCTTTTGTTGAAACTTTCACTATGTGGATAATACTATACTATTTATCTGTCCCAGTTTCCCCTGACAAAATCAGTAGGCACATAGTGGATGATAAATGATTATCTAGGAAATGAATACATAAATGTGAAGTAAGATAGGATAATTTTTATAAAGCACAATGCTGAGTAAATCCATTGATATAAGTTTCTCACCTCAGTTTTATCTCTGCTATTGTATAGAATTAAGATCATATAAATCCTATATGATCCTATGTTATGGTTCTTATATTATGGGCCCTATATCATGGTTCTGTATGTAGGCAAAAGCAATTTTATAAATAATTTTTTTAGTTCTGTAACACTGCATATGTTCACATTTCAAACCAATGTCAGAAGCAAAACTTGTCAAGTTATTCCTTTTTACAAAAATAGTTAATTTTTAAATATGATATTCTGTCTCAATTTAAAAAAATCATTTTGGAAAACTGGATAACTGTAAGGCCAGGAACCTGAAACAAAAAAAAATAAATAAAAGGATCTGCATAAGATAGATCCTTTCCAAGCCTTTATTATCTTCATAAACGCATGCACATGCACACACACAAAACATCAGCCTTTTTAAGACCCTTTTTTCTTTATATTTTCTTTAAGACCCTTTTTTCTTTACATTGCTATAAAGTTAATTTTTTCCCATGATTTTGGTATATCGTGTGTCTGTTCAAGAAGAGTTTTTTATATCAGCTGTTCTGTTTACCACCAGCCAGTAAGGGCAGAGCATACCTTTTACCCTTTGAGTCCCTAAAGATATGATACCTACCACTATTATCGGTCTTGATTTGAAACACATTGTTTACACTTTTGAACTTTCAGACAAATTCACTTGTTAGATTCTTTACTACTACAGTTTGTGTTCTTTGTAAGGAGATACCCTGAATACACCTTTCTTTTTCATTTAAAGTAGGGATCCAACTGTGGAGGAGCAGACTAAGGAAGAAATCAAGAATAAGGTAGAAAAATCTACTGACCAACTGGTAAGAGAAGAGTTAATTTTCATTAATTGTTAATTAATTAGTAATGAGTAATTATATATGCAATGTAATTCTAAATCTAGTCAGTTTATTTATCTGTTAAGAATTTGGAGGTGACTCTCCTTCATAGTAAAATTGTGGTCATAATTAAATCTCTCTGATAATTGATAATTCTGTTATTATAAGCACGAATTCTCACTTTAAGTTAAAACTAGTAGGTGATTGAATTGACTTGCCCAGAAACATCACAATAATCAATTTTAAGAAATCCCTTACTTGTCTTTTAAAAACAAAATCCAAACAAAATGAAAACTATGCACATACCAAGAAAACACACACACAGAATTTTATTTAGTAAATTTCAGAGTTGTTTTGAAATTCTCTTTCCTGTTTTTATCATCTTTACTGTTAGAAATTCCAGTTCAAAATGAAAGATAATAAAGTATGCATTAATATAAGGTTTATATTGCCAATGACAGTATATTTTATGGTAGCTTAAAAAATATGTATATATACACACATATATGAATATCACATGTGCTTATATTTAATGAAGGATGGATGAAGAGCTATTTGGATTTTTTTAGTGCAGTTTTAACCTTACACATAGTTTTATGTGATTATTGATGTTCACCGTTAATAAATTTTATAAAGGTTATCTAGTAACGAGAAAATATATAAACATAAAATAGTCGTATTCACCTGCATGAGGTTATCACTGTAAAAAATGTTGCAGAGAAAATACAATATATGCAGATGTACATAGGGATGTACACTTGAGCCAGGGAGGATTAGATCCAGAAAATACATTTCTAAATATAGAATTGGAAATACGGAAGTCAAAGGAGGTGAAAACTTTGACCTGAATTTGGTTTAGAGGCTAAATTAATTTTGCGAAATGGATTGAGCATCAGATATTTTGATAACTGGCTTAAAAAAATTGTACTTAGACAATTTATGACCACTAACTTAAAAAATTGTATTTATAATAAGATGAAAATATTTAATAAGCATGAAGTTTATGGTATATCCTACTAAAAATTTTTATTCATGCCATAATCTTGCTTGTGTATCAGTTTGGTAATTAACATTAGATGATTTTGTGGTGACTTTTGACTGCAGAACTGACTGTTAGTTTGAAATGTATGCACTACTGACAATGGTCATTCTTTTGAAGGGTTTGTCTAGTTACATTGTGGAAGCTTTTTAGTTTTTTATAAACTTCCTGAAAAATTTCAAACCTACAGCAAAGTTCAAGAATAATAAAATGAATACTTATATACCCTTTGCTGAGATTTAGCAAACTATTAACACTTTCCTACATTTTGGATATAATTTTCATATAATGAAATATAATAAAATGTAAAGTTATTTGTTGGGTATTAATGGGGATGGAGGAATCTTAATTTAAGACTCAAACCCAGAAGGGAAGAGTAGGCAGATAGTCCTACCTTGGACTTTATTGATTCCTAGTCACTTTCCTGGGTAATTGCGGTCCGTTAGACCTGACTAATGGTCAAAGTGTCACCCCCTCCCTGCCCCCAGGGCATTTTCAGTGACTCAAGCTTTACATGGCCTCCATAATAAAAAACTGTCTTTTCTGATTTTCAGAGGTCAGCATCAACATATTCATATTCCCAAAGTTTAAACAGGGTATAGGAACTGTGGTATCTTGTTAAGGTTTGAAGGAAGTCCATCATCCATGTGTTCCAGGTGCTTCTCCATTGCCCACCCATTCCTCACAACTAATGTTAATAGACAATCCAGCAGGACTTGACTATATAGCTCTTGATTAGCCATTAATGATGGCTTATTAAGTCCGTAAGAATGAGTTCCTGTAGACCCAAGATTAGTATGACTTAGCTCTGACTGAATTAAGAGTCATTCTGTTTTACTACTTTGTTTATAATTTAAACTATTATAGTTCTATTTATTTTCAGTATGCTGTGTGTTTAGTAACTAAAGCATCAGTCACGTATGTAAAAAGTACTCTTAGATCTAGCTTTCATATTATTATGTAGACTAATCTATGTAATATTTTAAACTTAGCATTTTTTATGCCTTAAGTGGATCAATGCATTCTGTGTATTTCTCAAGGGCAACCATTTTTTGAGGCCTAATTCACATTTAAGCCTTAAATTGTAGATATTTCCCTATTTAATATCTTAAATATATAAATATATAATAATATATTAAATATTTAGATATTTACCTATTAAAAATGGTATAATTATCCCTATTTTAGAATATTTAATTTATAACTTCCAAATGAATTTATGATGGCCTTCTGTATATTAAAGCTTCCTGAGTTTTGGTCTTAAATTTCCTGCTATGTTTTAAGTTCCTTGAAAGCAGAGAGAACGTCTTATTCTTTTTTTTAATTAAAAAAATTTTTTTTAAGATTTTATTTATTCATTTGAGTGAGAGAGACAGAGAACACATAAGCGGGGGGGAGAGGCAGAGGGAGAGGGAGAAGCAGACTCCCCGCTGAGCCAGCCAGGAGCCTAATGTGGGGCTCGATCCCAGGACCTGGATATCATGACCTGAGCCGAAGGCAAACACCTAACCATCTGAGCCACCCAGGCACCCGATAATGTCTTTTTCTTACTTGGATTTTCTATCGCTCTGTCACAGTTATCTACATATAGTATATAAAGGCACTTTTTTTTTTTTTTTTTTTAAAGTAGGCTCCACACCCAGCATGAAACCCAATGTGGGACTTTAAACTCCTGACCTTGAGATCAAGACCTGAGCTGAGATCAAGAGTTGGACACTTAACCGACTGACTCACCCAGGGGCCCCACTCTTTGTTCTTTTTTTTTTAATATTTTGGCTGGTCTTAATATTAGAGTAATGAGAATATGTATAATTGTGTAAATTTTTAATAAATATTATCTTCTAGGGTAAACAAGAAAAGGACACACCTACTGATCTTGTCCCTGTTAACTTACTATTGGAAGTGAAGAAATTATTGAATGCAATTAATACTCTACCAAAAGGTGTGGTCCCTCACGTTAAGAAGTTCTTACAAGAAAATTTTTCCTTCCAAATTATGCAGGTAAGATTATAATTTGTTCTTTGGGGTGGAAGTACAGCTCTTTGTATATGACTGTCCAGAGAAAACATACTATGTTCCTTTACTCTCACACTACTACTACACTGACGATACTTCTGACACTAGATGTGTGGATTTATTCCCACATCAACCAGTTGTCCTACACTAACTGGGTATCCAGCAAGTCCATTCAATTCTGATACTGTCTACCTAGAGTTAGTATCAGATCCCAGAAGTTAAGGGCTCAGTCCCACAAATCTGCTCTGACTTCAGACACACAGTCAGTTGTCCCCGATACTTGTGACCAGCTGGCTATGGATTGAGGTTCTCATGACCCCTTCTTGGGTTCAGTAATTTGCTAGTATAGCTCACAGAGCTCCAGGAAACACTTACTTAATATTTACCAATTTATTACATAATAAAGGCTATGATAAGGATTTAAAAAACAGCCAAATGAAGAGATACATAGGGCAAGGTCTGGAAGGGTCTCAAGTATAGAAGCATCTGTCTCTGTGGAGTTGGGGTGTGCCACTCCCCTGGCATTTGGATGTGTTCACTAAGTTGGAAGTTCTCTGAACCCCATACTTGAAGGATTTTTATGGAGGCTTCATCATATAAGCATGATCAATAATTAATTAAATGCCCAGCCCCTCCCCCTCTAGGAATGGGGGATAGTGCTAAAAGCTCCAAGCTTCTAATCATGGCTTGGTGTTTCTGGTGACCAGCCCCTATCCAGGGGCCTACTGAGAGTCACCTCATTAGAACAAAAGATACTCCTATCACCCAAGAAATTCCAGGGGTTTTAGGAACTCTGTGTCAGGAACCAGGATCAAAGACAAAATATTACCAGGAACTAGGAACAAATATCCATGTATATATTTCTTATTATTTCACAGTGACTCTTTCCCTCTTTTCCTCCCTCCCTCCCTCCCTTCCCACAGCAGTGCAGCTAAAGTCTTGAAATCTCCATCTTACTTTTTGTGAAGGGCTCTGGTGTCAGCTTTGACTGTAGACTTCTATTAAATAGAGTTAGTTGGTGCTAGTCTTTGAAGAATAATGGTGGTAATGTGGGTTAGTAGCTAGTAAGCCACCGTTGAGTATAAGGTCTAGTGTTTATTCTTATTCTATTAATAACCCATAACATGCCACCCTGGGACAGGGGATTGCTTTTGGTTTTTCTAATTTGTAAAATGTTGACAAATTTTTTAAAAATGTAAGATAAAAACAATGTCCAAAGCTTGTTTATTTATGAGTAAAATAAATACTCTAGAGAATATATTGTAGATTTCTATCTTGGAAGTAGTTTTTTTTTATAATAATTTATGAAACTTTCAGCACAAGATGGGTATCAGTTCTTAAATGAATGGAGTTTTTCAAAGTTAAAGAAAATGTTCTACTCATTTCTTTGTAGCCTTTAGTTGGGGGCAAAACACCATAGGTTATGATTAAAAATTCAAACAAATATCCAGAGACTTTACATACAATTATAACCTTAACTGAGATAATTTACCAGTATGAATTCTGGTTTGAAACTGTGGAATAATGCCACTATTTCCCTCCTATCTTTTGGAAATTACCCAGAAACAACAAGAAGAAGAAATAGAAATCAGTAGCCTTTCTATATGCAAACAATAGCCAATTAGAAGGTAAAAATGAAAGAAGAATATTAGCAACCAAAAAAGTAAAATACCTAGGAAAACACGTAAGAAATATACAAGATATAAACTAGTGTTTCTCAAAGTTTTTCCTAGGCCGCCTACATGAGACTATCTGAACTCCATACTAGTCCTAAAGAATCAAAATCTCTGGAGATAGGTCTGGGAGTCTGCATTTTAGCAAGTATCTACACACTGATTTTCTTCACATTAAGTTTAGAAATCAATACTCTATATTGAAACTATAAATGAAGGTTTCTAAAACTCTAATAAAGGTAAGAAAAGAAGACCAAATAGAAAGCAATACACGTAGGAAGATACAGTGTGATAAAGCTGTCAATTTTCCCTAAATTAAAATTTGTAAATATCACATATCAAAAAGTGACAAAAGGGTTTTTGGAGTTGTTATTACTGAAAGCTAATCCTAAAGTTTAGATGGGAAATAAAAGGAAGGCTAGCCAAGAAAATTATAAAAGAGAAGTGTAGGGGAGAAGGGCTGGGAATTTGCCCACTTAGATATTAAAACTTACTATGAAGCTCTCATAACTACAATATTGTATTACTTGCTATTGACTCTATGGACAAGTCTAGAAAATAGAAGAGAAATTCCAGAAGTCGACCCAAATGCATACAGAACTGTTATGTATAAGATGACAACATTGATAATACTAAAGGGGAATTGGACAAATTAAGAATCACAGTAGGAGATTTTAACATGATCTCTTAATAAGTGATACAACATGAACACAAAATTAGTGGAACCATAGCAAACTTGATCTAATTCACATACACACACATACAAACACAAAACACTCCGCCCATTCTGCAGTGGCAGAATATATATACTTTTTAAGTGCACACAGAACATTTACAAAAATTTACCATGTGCTAGTCACAAAGCAAGTCTCATCAAATTTCAAAGAATCATAACATGTAGAGCGTGTTCTCTAACCACTAGAAATCAATACAGAAAGATAAACTTAAAAAATCACTGTTCTTAAGATGTACCTCTAGGTATACCCATGGGTAAGAAAAGAAATGGCAGTGGAAATTAGATAAATTTTTGAACTGAATAAAAAATATATATCAAAGCTTGTGTTATAAGTAAAATATGTGCTTCAAAAAATATTTATAGCTTGAAATGCAAATATTAGAAAAAGAAGCAAATTTGAGTATCAATCATCTAAACATGAAGTTCAGGAGATTAATGGAAGAACAGCAAATTAAAAACAAAGTCAAAAGAAGGAAGTAGTAAAGATATCTGTCTATTGAAATAGAATAAGAAAATAAAATAGAGAAAGTCAATAAAGCCAAAACTTGTTTTATAAAATTGATAAATTCCTGGTAAGAATCTTAAAAAGGCAAAGATAACCCAAATCATGAATGAACATGAAAACATCAAAACTAATTCCATAGTCATCTAAAGGATAATAGAGAATTCTGCTACTTGCAGTGGCTGCCGGAGTTGGCAACCTTCCTTAACTGGACAAAGCCTTTGTTTAGTAATGTGCTTTTCTAGCAGATCACTTAATTCGACTGGGTATTGAGGTGATTATAAGCTTCTGTTTTGTGAAGAAGGGTCTATTTATGCTTTACCTTTTGTAGTAGATACTATCAGTGCCCTGCACATAACCCTTGGCCCCTTGGCCTCTTATTTCAGTATGCTCTGGACAGTTTCCAGTTTTCAATGTCTATTTCTCTATGCCTTAAGGCTATTTTTCCCCCTGGAACTACAGAAGACCTGTACTTCTCATGGCAGTTCGGAAGTCCCAAGGAATTAATACTCCTGCGTCACCTCATCACCACTCAGTCAATAAGCCTTGGGAGTTGTTCTGCAAATATCCCAGTTTTCTCTCCCTTGGAGTTGAATAATACTGAGGCTTGTGTTTTTCGCTGTTTTACTGAGTTTCTCTGTTGTGTATCCAGCCACCCATTGTGGATAACTAAATAACACACCCTGTGGGGCACCTGGATGACTCAGTCAGTTAAGTGTCTGACTCTGGATTTCGACTCAGGTCATGATCTCAGGGTTGTGAAATCGAGCCGTGTATCAGGCTCCATGATGGGCATGGAGCCTGCTTAAGATTCTCTCTCTTCCTCTCACCCTGACCCCCACTTCCCTCTCTTAAAAAAAAAAAAAAAAATAACATACCTATCAATTTAAAGCCTGTTTTCCCTTCCCTGTATCACATCTCTATTCCCCTACCATTGTTCTCTGCACCTCCCAAATAAACTACTTGCATTCGAGCTGGAACCAAAACTGACACTCTTACTCTAAGGGTATATTTCTTCAAGGTTCCAACAAAAGGATGAAGTGTTTTCCAGGGTCCCTCATCCTTGATAGGTAATGCATTCTGTTTTTTCCCCCAGCTTTGTAAGTTGGCTAAAAACTGCCTAGCATCCCAGCTTCTCAGCCACAACTGAAAATGGCAATTGCCTTAAGGAGAAAAGTGGCTACAAAAGTCAATCTCATGTCTCTAGGCTTACCTTCTCTCTGAATGTTGGCCCCAGAGATTTTCAATGCCTTGGTAGCTTTCTGTTGCTTTCAAAAAACAGTTTTTATATCTTCTCCAGCTTTTTTAGTTCTAAAGGAGGTCAAACTTCAGTGTTAGGTTTTATATGCTTACTCAAATTCAAGAGTTACTGTTGAGTAACTGGTTGGGTAAATGAGTCTGGAATTCAAGTGATAGTTCTGAGCTGGAAATACAAACTTGGAAACTGTCCAAGTAGACATTATTTAAAAACATTATTTAAAAACATGACAGTGGATTACTTTAGGGAATGTATGTGTTGATGGAGAAGAGGTTCATTAATTGAGTGCTGGGGAGACAAAGTATCTAGCTATCTAGGAGAAAAACGAAGTATTATATATAAGAAACCATGTTAAGAAAGTGTAGGTTAAACTTTGCACACAGATAATACATTGTTAAACACATAATGGAATTTAAGTGAAGCACTTGTAGGTACAAGGCACTGAGAGATGGACACAAAGATAAGACATAGTCCTCCTTTTCATTTCATCCATATAAAAAAGTATGGTGTATAATAAATGCTATATTAGTTTTGTTCCAATCAGATTGCAGCTTAAGATGCCTTGCCCTGGTGTTGGAATTAAGTCAGTATTCTTACAGGTCAGGGCTGGAAGGAAAATTTTAGCCATGCTTAGAGAACAGAAAGTATGAGAATAAACTGGGATTACCACTTTCCTCTAAAGTAGGAGTGGATGTGGCCAACTCTTGGCAGGCATAGGAATGCTGTTTAAGTGTTTTGAGGAAATAGTTACAAAGATTTGTCAGACTACTCAAAAACAAACAAATGAGAGAACAGTTGTATCTGGGTGGTGTAGATTTTTATTTTTATTTATTTGATTATTTATTTTAGAGAGAGAGAGTGGGGAGGGGGAAAGGGAGAGAGAGAGAAGCAGACTCCCCGCTGAGCGAGGAGCCCAATTTGGGGCTTAATCCCACAACCCCTGAGATCATGACCTGAGCCGAAATCAAAAGTTGGATGCTCAACCAGCTGAGCCACACAGGTGCCCCGATAGTGTGGAGTTTTAAAAAATCATTTCCAGATTTTCTACGACTAGCGTGTATTACTTGTATAATAAAAATGTATGTAGATATTTGCTTTAAGTTAAAGAAATTTTTGACCAAATTATTTCCACAGAGAGAAGTTGCAGCTAACAGCCAGAATGGGGAGGAAATTGTTCCTGTTCTGACTTTACGTTTCTTGATAACACAACTGGAAGCAGCGCTTAGGAACATTCAGGCCACTAATTATACTGTAAGTGTTTGAAAGTTTGAAATAGTGGACTTGGACAACATTTTCCAATGAGAGGGTAGCCAGTGCAATCCTTGTTTTAAGGTGTAGACCAATTTGTATTTTCCTTTTACCTCTGGAAAAAAGGTATGCATAAATTGATTTCCTTCCTGTGTCTTGTACTTTATGACTGCATCTCTGTAATGAGCCGAATCTAGTCCCCTTCCCTACCATAAAATTGTTCATCTTAAATGAAGAGAAACTTGAACTAGTAAACACGGGCTTTCCCATTTGAAACGGAGAGTTATAAACTTCAGAAATTACTCCTTCCTTTCCTCCTAGTTATTAATCAACTCCTGATATTTCTATATTTGTAAAAATTGGAACTTCTGTTATCTGTTAATGAGTACTCATGTGAGATAAAATTGACAAGATATGCTTAATATGTGCAGTATCAAATGATACTTTAGAAATAAATATAGAAAATCTAAGGAAAAGTGAAACTGGCGTCAAAAATCAGAACCAATAGTATAGGACAGTAAAAGGAAAAAATCAGTTCTTTGAATGCTTTGGATTCGTAAAGTAAACTAAGTTTCGCACACATGTAGAAGATGGATTAGAGTTATCTTCAAGAAAGGACTATCTAGGTACCAACTAAGGTAGCCAAAGACACCAAATCCCTAAGATGTACAAGGAAGTGGACAAATCATCTTTGTTTAGTACTCTCAGGATGAGGGTTCTAAGCGGTGATATATACCACCCTAAAGGAGTTCTACATGGAGTCAAAAGAGGTAACAAAAGGGAGTTTGCATTAACAAGTATTCCCAAAAACTTCTGGGATGCTAAAGATCTGCTCTTTCTCCCACTAACCAGGTTGCCAAGCAGTAAAATAAATGAATATAAAATCAGCATTAACAGATGCTGATTGTTTAGCCTGCTGTATTTAGGCATTACTTCAAAGATGAGTCTTACATAAGGAAATGGAGGAGATCCCTCTCTTGGTAGCATTGTTGAGCAGAATTGGAATTGTCATGATCAGAGCAGCCTACTGCTGTATCTCCCTGTTCCTCAAGACTGCCGAGGATAGGTGGGGCAACTTCATTGTAGGAGGTGGCGTGAGGGCAGGGGACAGTTGCCAATAATATCTCTCTATCCATTTAGTTCCAATACTTGGAATAATCCCTGCTATTGGGGGGGGGGAAGGTGGGAAGGAAAGGGCAGAGCATACTGGTTAGAAATGTACTGCCTACATCTCTGAATTCCTGAGTTCTTTACCTTGTACTTGTAATTGTAGCATTACCACAATTCCACATTTTATCCTCAAAGTGTTCTTTTTAGGGTTGTATGAGCCAAAGGCTCAGTCATATTATTTATGAAGCCAGTTTTTTTTTTAAGTTACAAAATAATAGTTTACACTTCTTTAATGTTTGCTATATGACAGACACTTTTTGTAAGGATTAGCTCATTTACGCTTTGAAAGCACCCCCCCTCATTATTCCCATTTTATAGATTTGAAACTGAAGCATAGAGGTTAAACAACTTGCTTAATTCATCAGGTAGTAAGTAGTGGAGTCAGGATACAAACCCATGTAGTCTTCGCTTAAGTGTCTATTCTGTGAACTGCATTTTACCATCTCTGCAAAGATGGGAATTTTAAGATGGAAACCAGTTAGATGTTACATGGGTTCATTGAGAGCAAACACACATGTCTATTTCCACTGAGATCAATTTGAAGCCAAACTTCTAACTCTAGCCAGTTACCTCATAAATGTGTACTGTTGGCCATGAGAACTCAGCTAGGTAAGAGAATACAGTTAGATCAGTAAAGAAGAAAACTTAAATCCTGTAGATGCTTATCATCCCTGTGTACTTGAAAAAAAAATCTTGTTTATAGTATGGGACAGTCTCATTGTAAAAAGTTAATGTGACAAAAGATACGGTTATGATTTTCAGTTAGAGAGCTTATGAACAAAATGTATAATAATTTTCTTCATGGACAATTTTTAAACTTTTTGAGGTAATTTTAGATGCACAGAAGTTGCAAAAATATAGCTTTGGAATACAAAAGTGCAGAGAGGTCTTGGCATACCCTTCACTCAGTTTTCCTCAGTAGTTACAGGTTACATAACAATTTATGTTATCAAAACTAGGAAGTTGGCATTCGTACAGTGGGTGTTGGGTCTGGAGTCTCCAAGACCCACCCCCATATTCAGAAGGACTCAGGGTACTCAGAATATAGTTGTACTCATTACTACTTCTGTATGGAGATCTTAGCCATTTGTAGCCTGTGGGGGTGGGAGGGGGAAGGAGACAATAAATCCTGATGGCTTCCATTTTCTTTAATCAAACTCTAATGTTTTATTTCGAGATTATCAACTATCCTTTTTCTTCAGGGTCAAATTGTCAAATACATCTAAAATGTATTTGCTGTTGTTCTTACTAGATGATTGACAATATAATGATAATTTTTACTATTTTTAATAATTACTAAGTAGGCTTAAGATATTTATTTTTTTATTCAATTAATTAACATAGTGTATTATTAGTTTCAGAAGTAGAGGTCAGTGATTAATCAGTTGCATATAACACCCAGTGCTCATTACATCAAGTGCCCTCCTTAATGCCCATCACCTAGTTACCCCATCCCCCCACCCACCTCCGCTCCAACAACCTTCAGTCTGTTTCCTGTAGTTAAGAGTCTCTTATGGTTTGTCTCCCTCTCTGATTTTGTCTTTTCTTTTTCCCTCCCTTCCCCTATGATTCTCTTCTTGTTTCTTAAATTCCACATATGAGTGAAATCATATGACTATTATCTTTCTCTGATTGACTTATTTCGCTTAGTGTAATACCCTCTAGTTCCATCCATGTTGTTGCAAATGGTAAGATTTCATTTTTTTTTTTGATAGGCCTAGGATATTTAATTAAGCTTGGTATACTGAAAAGTAGCTTAGTCTAAATAACCAAATATTTTTTTTTCTTTTAGGCACATCAGATTAATATTGGTTATTATTTGACATTACTGTTTTTGTATGGAGTAGCACTTACTGAAAGAGGAAAGAAAGAGGTATGTAGCATGTGTTACTTGTCCCTTGTAAATCTTCTTACACTCACTGACTTCATTTTGACAAAAGGTTGATTTTAGAAATTCTCTAAATGTTCATTTTGAAACGTTGGCTAAAGATCAAAGTTCTTTTGTAAATAAGTATTTGAATCACTGAGTACAGTATCTGTGTGATCACAGGTGCTAGGGTTAGAGATGTGAATAATGACTACATGACTGTATCAATATGAAAGCTGCTCCGACTTCTCCAGTTTGGAAGATAATTATTGTAAAAGAAAACAAATGCTTTTTATATGAGCCAAACCTAGTTTTATGTTACTACAGGATTACACAGAAGCAGAGAATAAATTTCTAGTGATGAAGATGGTGATCCAAGAGAATGAAATTTGTGAGAACTTTATGTCTTTAGTTTATTTTGGACGTGGTTTGCTTCGTTGTGCTCAGAAGAGGTAAGGATTTTAATAAACGGGCAGATCTTGCCTTTCAACTTTTAGCATTGTGAAATGGGATAAAGTTTTTATAGTATACCAGATATCATGACATTTGTGCTCTACTGGTTCTTCTTCACCTGTTCCTATCGGTAATAATTTATTTCATGTATTTGAGAATATTTAAATATCAAACTTAACAGGTCATGGCAATAAAAGGCAGTGTAGCAAAGACATGAGGAACATAGGCTTTGGAGTCTGACAGACCTGGGTTTAAATACATTTTCTGCCATGTACCCAATCTATGACCCTGAGAAATGTAATGTTACTCAGCCTTATTTTTTCTTACCTGTAAAATGGAACTAATAATAGTGCCTACCTTATAAGGATGTTGCAGATGATTAAATAAGCGCTCAGAACACAAAAATGCTAGGTTTAATAAATAAATGATGGTTATAGTTATTAATACTGTCACCAGTGGGAATAGATGTTTAAGGTATAAATGAGCTTCTAAAGCATTGAAAGGGTCCAGGTGCTGGGTTTGGGAAATATTGGGGATTACACATTTAGTGAAATTGTGCAGACTATCTATTTACTTCCTATATGGAGATCCTTAGCTTTTGTAGCATAATTTATTGATTTTATTTGCTAAGAATGTAGTATATTCTAGAGACTGTGTGTGCTAAGTGTTGGGGATATGATAGTTTGCAAAATAGACAGTTCCTGTCTTCATGTAACTGATAGTATAGTGAAGTTTATAGACCTTAATCAAATAATCAGTTATACAAATAATTATGAAATATGATAAACAGCTATGAAAGAAAATGCAATAAATAATTAAATAGTCTTCACTGGACACCCAATCCAGTTCTGGGAATCAGAAGTCTTCCTGAGGAAATCATGTGTGGCTGAGACTTTTGAAAGATGAATTTGGCAGCTGTGCCAATCCTTATGCAAGATTACTGCTGGGCCCAACCATGGGATTCCTAAAAGAGTCACCTCTGTGGGAGTTACCTGATTCTCTTGTAAGGTTTATCTTCTATCCTCTGGCATGCTTGTTTTTTACTTGTTTTACCCAGAAGACTTCCTGCTTCCCATTTACTAGCATGATGTCATCAATATAGTGGGCCAGTGTGATGTTTTGCAGAATTTCAGGATGGTCAGAATCTCTTTAGTCTATATCGTAAAGAGAATTCACATAGCTGTGAGACAAGACAAAGAATGTATACTGCTGTCCTTCCCTCAGATGTGTGAACTACTCTTTAGTCTCTTTACCGTTGGGCATTGGAGAGAATCTGTTTTCCATATCACTGATACCAGAAAGCCCAGTCACATGATAGCATCATTTACTTTCATCCCTGGCCTACAGAGAACAGTTACCACTGAGCTGCTCAAAGACACTGGTGCCTTTCTCACCGTGTATTTCTTAACTGCTTTAATGGATGGAGTGTCTTCTGGGCCTTTCCAGGGAGCCTTGTCTAGTGGTGGCTTCTTTGGTCTTGTGTAGGAAGTCCATTCTAACATCCTTATCTCCCTGAGCTTTCTTCAATACCCTGCCAAAAAATTTCCAGCATCTCCACCTCAATTACTGTAAGCCATTGTTGGATCCAAGCTTGACGTAGCCTCAGCAGCATGTTGGCTCAGGTGGCTCAGGTGTCCTTGCTAGGAAAGTAAATCTTGAACTATGGAGGAGTCATCCCATATCAACATACACTTCCCTATGCAGCTGTGTCTGTGTGTTGGTTTGGCACTCTTAAGATCCACTCCCACATGTGTTTCTGCCAGTATATACTTGTCAAGTTCTGCAATTCTTGTGGTGAATCAGCTTTTCCTTTAGGAGCAGGGACTCTATTTTCCCACTTGGGCTCTGCTTATACCCGATCCTAGAGTTATTGGTCTGTGAGCAATGAGAAGAGATAGGAGAGGATCTTGAGAAGGAAGGGCATCATCTTTTGATATATGCACCTTAGATGATATTTTGGCTTGGTCAGTAAAGGGATTCTGTACTCCTCCAGCAAAAAAAAGGGGTTCTTGTCAGCCAGAGGGTTCAGGACAATTTAGAGGTTTCATTTAAATGTCCCCATTTCAGATCTCAGGGTCTACTTGTTCCCTATCAAAGCCCTGATTCTAGCATAACAGTCCTGCTGAGGCAGTGCTTTTAGTCTCTGCTGTTGTTCTACCCTTGTGATTAAATACTGGGCCTCATTTTCAGCACAGTCTGCCCTTACAAGGTTAGTCTTGATAAAGGTTTTTTAAAATGTTACCATAGAGACCTTTTAGCTTTCACAGAGTGTCCTGAATTGGTAATAGTCCTGTCAAGGAGGTGCATTTGGTCTCTTTTGCAGTTTGTTTCACCTTGTGATTAAATCTGGCCTGATTTTTCAGTACAGATTATCTTTATGACTGTAGGAGATGAGAGCCTTTTTAAATGCTGCCATAGAGTCCTCTGTCTTTCACAGTGTGCCCTGAGTCAACAGTTGGCTGACCTGTGCCTGTCATTCTCTTTCTTCAAGGCTTCCAAGACAGTAGACAAAAGCCAACCAACTCTACAATCCCTTTAATTACCATGGCCCCCATACTGTTCAAGCTTGAGCTACTACATAATCTATTGCCTCCCCTTCCACCTGTATTTCATCCCAATCTACCACAGGTGAGAGTCCTAGCATTTGTATTTCTATAGCATGCCAGAGGTTATCACCACCCTACTTACCACAAAAAAAAAAAAGGGGTTGCTTATTGTCTTACTGTTAAACTATCTAGTTAGAGTCCCATTCAAACTAACCTTATTTTAAAATACCTTGCAGATATAATGGAGGACTGCTAGAATTTCATAAAAGCTTACAAGAAATAGGAGATACAAATGATCATTGGTTTGACATAGATCCTACAGAAGATGAAGATTTACCTACAACTTTTAAAGTAAGAAATTGTTTAAGAACATTTCATCTGTGACTAATCAGAATCATTTTTGATGAAGTGTGGTCTATTCTAACTTTGTCATATTCTATAGCAAGCACATTCTTTTGTTGGAAATTAGCTTTTTATATAAGAAACAACATTGATTCCATTACCTAGTACAGAATGTAAGATTCAGCACGGAGAGAAGTGAGGTGGCTGGGTTAGCAAATAACAAGATTTGTTAGTATTTACAAACAAGAAGATTAAAAGCTATACTAGTCCAGAGAAATGAGGTGGCTGGGTTAGCAAATAACAAGATTTGTTAGTATTTACAAACAAGAAGATTAAAAGCTATACTAGTCCAGTACTTCACATGGCTAGAGCTAAATGTAATAGTTAATCCTTTTTACTAATTGTATTTACCATTATTTTGTTGTTGATTTAAATTTTAAAAGTACTAAGATAACTTGGAAAACTTATTTCAGAAAACTTGAAAGATATAAAAGTGCTCAAAGATAAAATCATCCATATTTCTTCAAATGGAGAAACTATTAGTATTTTCATTTATGTCTTTCCAGACACACATGTATAAACACTTGTACCTTTTATTTTTAGTAAATTGGAATGATGTTATACACATTGATGTGTAGTTTGGAAATACATACTGTGAATTTCCCAGTAGTTAGATTATTGTACAGTATGGTTTTTTTTCATGGTCCATCATGTAACTGTGCTTTAATTTGTGTAACCAGTTTCCTGCTATTGAACATTTAGTTTATCCTAAACATTCCAGTTTTTCACTATTATGTAAAGTGATCTTTGTGCATTTCCCACATAATTCCAATAGGACAAATTTCTAAAGGTGGAATTGTGAATCAAGTCTCTACACATTTGTAAAGTTGTTGATATATATCTTCATATTTCTTTTCAAGGTTTGTACCAGTTTGTGTTCTTTTTTTTCTTTTTTTTTTTTAGAGGGAGAAAGAGGGCACACATGCGTGTGCACGTGCGACCTGGGGGAGGGGCAAAGGGAGAGGGAGAGAATCTCAAGCAGACTTTGCACTGAGCAAGGAGCCCCACATGGGGCTCGGGGCTTGATCTCATGACCCTGAGATCATGACCAGACCCGAAATCAAGAGTCAGATGCTTAACCGACTGAGCCAACCAGGCACCCCACCAGTTTGTGTTCTTAAGATGAAGTATGGGAGTTTCCATTTCCTCACACCTTCTTGGTATTCTTAATTTTGCAGTAATTTTTATCCATCTTTTAAGCCATATTAAAGTAACTTTTTAATTAGTTTAGTATGAAAATAGCTAAAGTAGGTTTCTCTTAGTGTTTGAATGATCTCTTTCCAGACTTTTACTTTAAACTTTTCTAGATCCTTATATATTGGCTGAGTTGAAAGCCAAATCCATTCCTCAAAGCGGATGTTTTGAAAAAATACAAAATTCAATTTTCTTGGAAGCTATAGCAACTCAAATTGTATAAACCTAAAAATATAGCTTCAAAATATATGGGACAAAAACTGGTAACACTAGAAGGAGAGATAGAAAACTCTTCAATCACAGAGTACTATTTTAACATAGCTCTCTCAGTAATCAGTAGAATAAGCAAACACTTTTTGGCATTTGTCAGGAAAATCACATGACTTTAAACCTAGACTTAATAATGATTTTATATATTATTTTTAACATTAAACTTTTGTGCTTGCCTAAAGCAGTCCCTACTTGGTCTTAGTTTTCTCTTTTTCCTCTTCCTTTTAAAATATTTTTCTTTATTATCCAAACATTTTTAGTGAATTTTTGTTTCCAGCAAAATAATACATGTATACAGTTTGTTAAATAATATTAAAAGACTTAACATTAACAGTCTGTGGTCCATCATCTCTGATTGTAGTTCCTAACTAGAGACACCTTCTTCCAGCTCTCTAGGCATATTTCTTTGATACATCTGTATCTTTTGAAAAGATGTGTACTGCTTTTTATAATATTTCTCCATTTTAGATATTATCTTTTGACTTCCCACTGTGGCAGATGAGGAGGGTTTATTAGCTCTCTTATACATCCCCTTTACACATACACTTCTCTTTCCCCATCCTACCAATAGTTATACATTTTTATTAAATTTGCTTTAGGGTTTTCTTTTATTCCTTGGATTATCCTTCACTTCTACGTAGAATCCTCTGTTTCTTAGATCTCAAGTTTTTCTATTTTTAGGTTTACTCCTTGTTCTGGTGTTACAACTCATTCAGCAGCTTCTTAGAAAAGGGTATGACTGGGAGGTAAATTTTTTGAGACCTTTCAAGTCTTCAAAATAATTTATTTTTTGCACACTTTATTTATGTCTTGCCTGGGCATAGAATTGTAGGTTGTAAATTATTTTCCTTCATGTTTTCAGAGTGTTTCTGTTATCTCCTTTCTTCCAGTATTACTTTTGAGAAATCTGATGTTCTGATTCTCAATCTTTTGCTTATAACCTGTTTTATTTTTTTTTTCTTTCTGGGAGTTTTTAGGATATTCTGTGTTCCCTAGTGTTCTGAGCTGTTTTGAAAATGTTCTGGGACATTCAAAAAATTTATCAGATGATTTTTTCATTATATTTATGAAATGTTTGTTATTCAGATACTTGATATCTTTGACTAAATCTATGATTTTCTTGTTTTTTCCCCTATTTATTACATTTTATCTTTTTGTTTTATTTTCTAGGAGATTTTTCTCAACTGTAACTTTCTGCGTAGGCCTGATAATCAACCAGTGCACACTAGTGCTATCATATTAGTTGTTATAATGTTAAGATATTTATGTACTGTTTCAAAAATAGTTGCTGCCATGGGTTTCTTGGGCACCCAGCCACCATTCCAGCTGCTTTGGACTTTCCACCAGCCCTCCCTCCCTGTACTTCTTTAAAATACAATAAAGGTTTAATGTCTGGTAGGGCAGAGTGCTTCAGTGACCCTGTTGTAGCTGTAAGCCAGCATGTTCTTAATCTGTTATGATTGGTGCCTGGCACCCCACCAAAAGTTTTGCTTCCCAGACATTGTGATTAGTTTTTTTAAGGCATTTAGAGGGCTGGCCTGTACCCCTTTATCCTAGGTGAGTTCTACCAAAGGCCTACCCTGCCCCATTTGCTCCTATCTTCATATATCCCCTTAGATAAACTCATCCTGTGGGGGGATATAGCAGGGTAGTGTCCTTTCATATGGTTATTTTTAACATTACCCTTGTTCCTATCCTTTTATTGAATTTTTAATTTTAATGATTATTTCAGCTGTTATCTACCAAGAGTTTCTGTTGTTACGAATGTTCCTTTTTTTTTTTTTTTTAAATGACAGTCTGTTTTTGTTTCATGAATGCATAATATATCAGAGGTAAATGTCAGCCAGATCCTGGAAGGCCTTATATAAGCCAAGTATGGGGTTCAGACCCTTTCTTGAAGTTAATATGAAACCCCTGAAGACTTTTAAACACTGGAATGATATAATCAAATTATAATAAAATGAGAAATAGAGAACAGATACACACTCATATACCTGTCTATACCTATCTATATGTATAGATGCACATATGCATGTGTGCCTCTCTGGGAGGTGATATTTAAGTGGGAACCAGAAGGTTGAGAATAGAACTAGCTCTGTAAAGGCTGGGGGAAGAGTATTCTAGGTAAATGGAAAAGAGTGTGGGAAAGACCTTAGGCCTTGACACACAAGTTTGAAGAACTGAAAAAATAAAACCATATGAATTTTATAATGAGCAAGGCTAGAGATGAATTCAAAGAGATGGCTAGATATACTGAATTTAGATTCTGCAGGTTCTGCAGAACCTTGCAGTCCGTCTATGGTAAGGGTTAAGACTTTATTTTAGGTACAGTGGGAAGCCATTGAAGGGTCTTAAGCAAGGAACCAACATTTTTTGCTTCTGTATAGAGAATACCTTGGAGCAGAGTAGGTGGGGAAGGTGGGCACCAGTTAGACAGCTATTACAGCTAATAATCTAGGTAAAACAGAATGTTAACAATGGAGATAGAAATGGAAGAATTTGCAGTGTATTTTGGGAAAAGACGCAACAATTACGTGATGATGTATTGCGTGCAAAGGGTGATGGAATCCCTTATGCCATAGATGACTTTAAGATTTCTGGCTTGAAGCTGAATAGATAGTGGTAGATGAGATTGGTGTAAGTCCCATGGACCTGCTAAGTTTACTGCTTTCTCCTTAACATCCGTAACATCCCTTAACTTCCATAACAACCTGGCTTATAACAGGCACTCAGTAAATATGTTGAATGAATGAATGCAAAAAACTAGAGGCAAGAGATAAGGAGTAAAGAACAAGGAACAAAAGAATTAAAGGAAAAAAAAAAAACTAATAAAGTAGTTACAAATTGTAGTTAGTGTTCTAAAGAAGACAAGGGGCAGGGCAGAGAAAATGGAGAACACAGATAAATATACTCATATAGCTGCATATAGGCTTATGTATATATGTGGCATATATTTGGTGGGATGTCAGTAGTCAATATTGAACTATTAAGTTTGAGATCTGTGAAACTGCAGTAGTTATATACATTCTGTGAGCCTATTTCTTTTTTCTGCATTTCCACTTGGCTATTGGCTATGCTGACAGAATATACTACCTTCATATGACAGGTCCTTAAATGCCTTTCTCTCTTATCTTGATATTTAAAACATTTTAGTTGACTTGGTCAAAACATCTTTATTCTTCAGTATCAGCCATCAATTTAAAATTCTGAATGCCATCAAAGGAATGTTATGAATGGTGACTAGATTTATCAAACAGTCTGTAGGAGCTTATTTGTCATGTTGTATATTCTCAGTATATTAGAAATACTATTTGAAATCTTGTAATACTCTCTTTCTGAGGGATAAGTTTTAAGGACCTGGTCTAAGGACCTGCTTAACATAGAGTTCATGTGTTTCACCCACGTTTAATCATTTGAAAATAGGAAATTGCATTCCAAGTTATAACTCTGAACATTGGAAGCATATTTCTGTATGCTACTTCTATCCATAATGGCAGTGAGTGGCATATTGTACCACTCCAGGAATCCCACTGCCAATATGGTGTTCTGGGGACCAGTTCTAGCATATCCTCCTGGGCTCCCGTGATGTGTGTGTGTGTGTGTATGATAGTTTTTAATAGGAAGTAGTTTTTAATAGGAACATGCCAGGTGTTATGCTATGACTTGGGATGGTGAAGAGAGGTACAGCTTCAGACATAGACTTTTTTCCTTTCTCCATGTTTATGTTCAGTAATAAACCCGGTATTTCTAATTTAGGGCCTTCCCATATATTGTTTACTTTGAATGAGGAAAATATATTCTATTACTGTTTTTTTATTTTAAAAAACATACAATGCCTTCAAAAAGGGAGATAATAAAATGGACATATTATTTAAGGTAAAATATTAGAAGTGTTGCCGTCTTGTTACTAATAATTCATGAGATTTTTTTAATTTTTAAAATCTAGGATCTTCTTAACGATTTTATCAAGACAACAGAAAATAATATAATGAAGCAGACTATTTGCAGTTATCTAGATTGTGAACGATCTTGTGAAGCTGACATTTTAAAGAACACCAATTACAAGGTAATATAAATTTGAGTATTTTTAAAAATGAAATTATAAAATTAAACTTAGATAAAAATTACTGTCATCATGCATCAAAATATTGTTTAAAAAGAGTACTTAGGGGTGCCTGGGTGGTTCAGTCGGTTAAGCGGCTGCCTTTGGCTCAGGTCATGATCCCAGGGTCCTGGGATAGAGCCCCGCATTGGGCTCCCTGCTCAGTGGGGAGCCTGCTTCTCCCTCTCCCTCTGCCTGCTGCTTCCCCTGCTTGTGCGCTCTCTCTCTCTCTCTCTGTCAAATAAATAAATAAATCTTCAAAAAAATAAAAAGAGTACTTAGTTTAATTATAGTAGTAATGCAGTTAAGTTGAATATCTCGGGGTGCCTGCATGGCTCAGTTGGTTAAGCATCCAACTCTTGATTTCAGCTCAGGTCATCATGGAAAAGACGCAACAATTACTTGATGATGTATTGCATGCAAAGGGTGATGGAATCCATTATGCAATAGATGACTTTAAGATTTCTGGCTTGAAGCTGAATAGATAGTGGCGGGGAGTCTGCTGGAGATTCTCTCTCTCCCTTTCTGTCCCTCTGCCCCTCCCCCTGCTTGAGTGCGAACCTGCACTCTCTCCACCTCTGTCTCAAATAAATAAATCTTTAAAAAAAACTGAGTATCTCAAAGAACTTAGATTCATAGTGAGCAGGAATTACATATATCCTGTGAGTCAATAAAAAATGAATCGATTTTGCTAGGGATTTTGTAATATTCACATGTCTCTGTAGTTATAGTTAATGTCCCTGCAATCATAACAGTAAAAATTATGTAAAATATTCTTTATAGTTTGAAATGTTACAGGTTGAGAATATTAGCATTTGACTAAGGAGAAAGGTTGTTACTCTTCAAGAATTCTGTTACTAAGTAAGTGATAGTTATCTGTTGAATGGGTCTTGGGCAAGCAAAATGAAACCAGCCTGGATTTGAAGAAATTCAGCAAAGTACATCAAATCTAGTTGTCTCTGGCTATATCATAATAAGGCTGTGCGAAATCACAAGATAGGATGAGATGTGACCATCAGTGTCAATTTGACACCACTTCTATCATATAATGGAAATCCAGTTGCAAGGCATGATGTATACATTGAGTGGTGGGGGGAAAAATCCAAAATGTATTCATTAGAGTAACACAGGTATTGGGAAGTGAGCCTGGTGAAGTGGAGTGCTCAGGGTGGGGGCAAGTTGGGTCTGGTTTAGGTGACATGGTGGTATGGTCCTAAGGTTTCCCAGGAAGGCTTCCAGGGTTCCAGTCACATGGACAGCATGTAGCAGCAGCAGGTCCTGGCCACAAAGTTTAGATCTTTGTCTTCCAAGTAGTTTACCTATTTAAAGGAAGCAGGACTGTAGTTCCCAGGGAGTACATACTGGGAAGGACTAGAAATTTATACCTTGGGATAATACAGTAGCTGTTAATAATATTGCAAATCAGGTCTAGTGATTGTTAACAGAGATGCCAGGGGAAAATGGTATGGAATTGGAGCTGGAGGAAAAGAGAAATGTAAAAATGGAGGTGAAGAGGGGTAGATAACATATTCCTCTAAAAAGGTCACTCACCAAATTTCTGATATTTTGTTGTATCAGAACAACAGTATATGTGTCAGTATATGGAAAATATTACATTGGCTTATTCCCATCACTGCCTTTTCTTTTTGTCCTAATGCTTCTGTCTTTAGTGATGTAAAAAATGGACCTATGAAAAATGACTTATAAAGTTCTTTTGATTACCAATGATCTGTTGATAAATTTTGAATGCCATGTAAAATTCACCTAGTTACAGCATAATTTTGAAAGTCACTTAAGGTGTTCATGTCTAAATAAGTGAATGAATGAATGAATGAATGAGACTTACAGTAGTATTTTCTATACCTACATGAATTATTATTTCCATATCAACAGCTTACTTTTGTCTTTTCCAGGGATTTTTTCAATTAATGTGCAGTAAAAGCTGCTGTGTTTATTTCCATAAAATTTGTTGGAAAAAGTTCAAGAATTTAAAATATCCAGGTGAAAATGATCAGGTATTTGTTTTTCCTTCAAAACTTTACAGCATTTCTTCCTTTATCCATCCCATTTCTTCCTGTTCACATCCTCTGCTTTTTTTCTCACTCTATTTTTCTTTCCCTAATGTCTCTGATGCTCTTCTCCTCATTATTCTTTGTTCATCGTCACCATTTATTAAACACATCTTTGCAGGGGATACTCTACTAGTTGCTTTGGTTAGTAATTTCTGTCAATTTGTTCCCTTCCTTTTAGAAGTTTATGCTCTTAAAAATAGAAATATTGTGGGATGCATGAGTGGCTGAGTGAGTTAAGTGGCTGTCTTTGGCTCAGGTCATGATCCTAAGGTCCTGGAATTGAGTCCCACGTCAGACTCCTTGCTTGGCAGGGAGCCTGCTTCTCCCTCTGCCTGACACTCCCCCTGCTTGTGCTCACACACTCTGATTAAAAAAAAAAAAAGAAAAATTTAAAAAAATAGAAATATTGTGTGTATTCACATAAAAGACATAGAATCAAAGAATATAATTGCTAAACAAAAAAATGGAAAGGACATACACAATTTTAGGATAGTTTCTTTTTTAAGGGATAGAGAAAAATAATAAAGTTTATAGTCTTCAATCATATATTTGTAATTATATTTACCTAAAGTAATATAACTAAATTAAATTCTTATGAAAGTAGAAATCCAAAGCCCAATTCTATATTGATTACTCTTTAGTGAGCTAATGGCCATAAGTTGGGTTTATACTGTTTGGTTCTAGAGTGCTTATATTGTGCAGACAACAGAAAACCTTTATAAGGCAATTGTGGCATAGTAGAAAGAGCACTGTATATAGAGTTGGGTGATCTGGGTTCAAGTCCAGATTGAGCCACTTACTTTTTCTTTTTTTTTTTTTTTACATTAGGCTGGTGATTTAATCATTCAGAGACTCAGTTTTCTAAACCATAAAGTGAGAATAGTACTACCTACTTCTTAAGATTGTGAGGATTACTAGATAAAACGTGAACTTGCATTGTACACTAAAAATCATTGTGTGAAGTGTTGTTATTCATTTTTTTAAGCAACATATGAATACTTTTCACTTTCTTTGATTGTTAGGGCAATCAGTATAGCTCAACCTCAGAAAAAGAAGTACAAGAAAACTAAATAACTTAACCAGGGGAAATAGCAAGTTCAGAACCAGAGAAAGGAGTCAACGTTTTTATTCTTTTCCCTGGAATCCTCATATATCTGATGGATATTCAGTATTCCTTTTTACACTTGCTTAATCAGTACATTTCACTTGAAGTTGCTTTCCCTAGGGGCAGTGAATACATTTTAGGCTGTTTTTTGGTACTTGAAGACTTTGAAGTAGAAATGATGAGACAGAAAAGTGTGATCATGCATTTTAAATAGGAAATCCATTGATACATGAAATGGACTATCTTTAAACAGCTAACTCTCAAATGTTTATCCACATCTTTTGTTTTACCATCTAGCAACATCTGCTTTTAACTTTAATCAGATTTGCACATTAGTGATTTTTTTTCTATTTCTACTTTTATATTTTTTCTATTAGTATTTTTTTATGATTTTTTTTTTATTATGTTAGTTACCATACAGTACATCATTAGTTTTTGATGTAGTGTTCCATGATTCATTGTTTGCCTATAGCACTCCATGCTCCATGCAATACATGCCCTCCTTAATACCCATCACTGGGCTCACCCATCCCCCCACCCCCTCCCTTCTAAAACCCTCAGTTTGATTCCCAGAGTCCATAGTCTCTCATGGTTCGTCTCACCCTGATTCCCCACCACTTCATTTTTCCCTTCCTTCTCCTAATGTCCTCCATGCTATTCCTTATATTCCACAAATAAGTGAAACCATATGATAATTGTCTTTCTCTGTTTGACTTATTTCACTTAGCATAATCTCCTCCAGTTCCATCCATGTTGATGCAAATGTTGGTTATTTGTTTTTTCTGTTGATAATTTTAGACCTTTAGTGGGAAAAAATGTTTGAAGGAAGGATGTACAGGTGACATGGTAAGGATGCTACAATGTGATGTACCTGGAATTGTTAAAATTTTGGTGAGTATCTTTTTCTTATTTTTTTGCTTGCTTTCACTGGAATGGTATTTTTTACTTCAAACAGATTTGAGAATCATAATAATGGTATTCTAGTCATATTTTTTCTCTTTGATGATGACTAAGCTCTCTGACCTTCCTATTGCTTTGATTTCTCCAAAGTACTATTTATGTGGTCCTTAGGAATTAAAAAAAAAAAAAAAAAAAAAAATTAAAAATAAAGACACACGGGGGAGGGAGGGAGAGAGACAAAGCTGGCAATGGCTGTACCAATGAGGAAAGTCTGTCATAAACTGAGAATGATAATCTAATTCTGTGCCATCCAAGGTTAAAAATAATTTTAGACTTTCTGAACTTCTTTTAGTCTGTGAACATCTTCCCATGAATATATCTGTAGAACATACTGTACCTGTTACATACTCAAATGGTATCCACTTAATTTTTTTTATTTAATGAAATAACTTGTTGAATTTTCAGCATATAAGTAAATAGACCAAAATTAGAAATATGTATTATTTCTTTCTTTACATATGTATATTTTTGTATTTCAGATTCAGCATTTAAATCCTATACTGATATATAATAGGATTGCTTTTTCAGATCAACTCTAGTTTGTTTGATTAGGATTGCTTATGGCTCACCTTGTTACTTCTGTTTTACTTGTTTTAAAGCCGCTATAGCTTTATTCTCACTGTCTTTTTTCAAATATTAAGGCTAAGAAGTAACACTAAAGAATTTTGAAAATTGAACTACTTTAGGGCTATTTTTTTTCCATCACTTGCAGTTTGAAGTTGTGAGAAAGGATGAATATATAACCATTGAAAATTTAGGAGCAAGGTAAGCTTGAAATAAAATATTCATTTTCCTGAGCATGTATATATTTTTTACTTGCTGCTTTTTTCTGTTTCTGTTCATTTGTTGGAGCTCCATTAAGTTTAAAGGTAGTATTAGCTGTATGAAAAAATTGTATTTGGTTGACATTTATTTCCCCCTCTCTCCCCACTTTGTAGACATTTAAATTCTAAAGTAAATAAGAGTAAATTAGGTGGATACTTTTCCCTTAAGTATGAAAATAATCCTTTCTTGAAAACAAAACATATTTTTCTTAAAGTTATTTAAATCAGGTTGTTATGATATAAAAACTTTCTCTTAGCTTTCAAAACTCATCCAGTCCTCCAAGCTTGTCTGACAATTAGAATTTTCTTATTTCTTGGATGAGAAAACTATATTGCAGAGGAAGATACAGTATAAGCTGGGAACTCAAAGAGGTATAGAGCATTATTGCTATTGAAATTAGAAATTTCAATATAAAATATTCTCCTAATTCTTTGATTCTCTTTTCTTCTATTGCAAGTGTAAATTTCTACCATTTTTCAGTCTACCAGGAATGTGGCATTGATATCTAAGACATCAGTTTTCCTTCATGAGTTAATGAAAACCCAAGTCTTTACCTCTAGCACAGGTTCCACTCCTAAAATCTAGATCTATTATTGGTGTACTAAATAGCTCCACTTCTTTTTTCCCAAAATATCTGTAGTTCAGCATGCCCACAAATGGACTTGCAATCTTTCTTCCCAACACTGCTCTGTAATTTTTTAAAGTCCAGTCAATTCAGCTTCTTGAAAATGTTGTAAATGCCTCCTTACTTCTGCCCCTACATTTGCATTAAACTAAATGAAGTTATTATTTCTCACTTGGAATTCTGAAACAGCTTCTAAATGGCCTTTTGTCCTTAGCCTTACCTTTCTTCACTTCTATTGTTTACATAGCCATCAAGAACACTTCTCAAAAATGAAAATTGAACTATATCACTTCTCTGTTTAAAAATCTTTCAGAGGCTTCTCATTGCTTTTAATTTAGTTCAGACTTCTTCGGTTGGCTCTTTAGATGACTTCGTTCCTGCTGCACTCACTAGTGTCCTCTTTCGTCATTCTTTTCTTCTGTTTATGCACCAACTATACCAAGCTTCTTTTAATTCTTAGGTATGCCATCTATTGGACCTCCAGGCCTTGCTTGGATACTCTACTCCTTTGGCTTTGCCTGATTAAAATTTTTGGAAAGACTTACTTACATTAGGTTAGGTGTATCTATCACATGTTTCCTTTACTTCTTCTATCAAAAAATTTACTATTGATCCTGGAACAATATAGGGGTTAGGGGTGCTGACCCTCCCTGCCCCCCACAATCAAAAATTTGCATGTAATTTTTGACTCCCCCAAAACTTAACAGGCTACTAACAGCCTGTTGTTGACTGGAAGCCTTACTGATAGCATAAACAGCCAACTAACACATATTTTGTATATGTATTATATACTGTATTGTTAAAAAAAAGCTAGAGAAAAGAAAATGTTATTAAGAAAATTGTAAGAAAGAGAAAATACATTTATACTGAATTTACCAAAAAAAAAAAAAAAAAAATCTATGTATAAGTTCAAACCCATGTTCAATTCAAAGGTCAACTGTACTAAGTTTTATTATACTTTCTTGGCTATCTTCTCCATTTGACTGTAATCTCCTTGAAGGCAAGCACTTTATCTTGCTTACTAGTATATTCCTAGTGCATAGCATAATGCCATATGGGTGCCTGACATATAGCTGGTACCCAATGAATATATGACAGATGTAGAGGTTCTGAATTCCATTATTCTGCAATGGGTATGTTACTTTTATTTTGACAGTCAATTAACTTGGATATGAACTGTGAACTCTTTTTTGGGGGATGGTGGTTCCAGTCTCAGTTCCAAACTCATAAATGAGTTTCTATGTATACAGTTGGGTAACCACTACCATGATTTTGCCTTCACCTGAGCTGCTTTGAGTCTGTTCCATACATGTGTGGTTCGTCAGTCAGAGGTCTGGCTAGAAACAATGGGGGATCTCTTCTCTGACTCTTTTGGGGTTCCCCCGCTCTCTTCAGTAGCCATGGTTCCCAGGCTTCAATTTTCTGGTTCCTGCAGTCGAGGAGACTTTTGTTTTCCACGAGGCTATACCTAGCCCCAGGCTAAAAGCTCAAAAAGATAGGTGAACTTACCAACATTTCATCCAGCCCTCTCCTCCTCTCCCCTGAGCATGTACTCTCTCAGCAGAGTTGGTCTTTTCTTTCTACTCTCCAGTGCCTCAGGGAGCTGCGCCCAGGTTCTTTAGTTGTTTTCTGTGGGAGAATCCTCTCGTAACCGGATCTCAGTACCCAAACTGGAAGAGCTACTTCATGGGGTTTTATGAATGAATAACAGGATGGTGCTTTATTGTTACTAAAATATATATAAGGAAAAGCTCACAAAATACAAATGCAGAGTTTAACAGTTATCATAAAGCAAACACCTTTATATCCCCACCCAAGTTTTTTTTTTTTTTAAGATTTTATTTATTTATTGGACAGAGAGAGACACAGCGAGAGAGGGAATACAAGCAGGGGGAGGGGGAGTGGGAGAGGGAGAAGCAGGCTTCCCGCGGAGCAGGGAGCCCGATGCGGGGCTCGATCCCAGGACCCTGGGATGATGACCTGAGCCGAAGGGAGACGCTTAACGACTGAGCCACCCAGGCGCCCCATATCCCCACCCAAGTTAATAGGATTTTGCCAGCACTCCAGAAGCACTCACTGTGCCTGTCTCCCCAACTCCTCATCTTCTCCCTAGGTAACTGTTATCCCAACCATCACAGTCATCCTTTTCTTGCTCTTCTTTATAAAAGTGCCATTTATAAATGCATTTCTAAACACTGAAGTTCTTTTTATAGGTCAGGTTTTTCAAGCTACAGTTTATATACAGTAAAATTAACTCTTTAGAAGTAAACATTTAAATGAGTTTCTATGTATACAGTTGGGTAACCACTACCATGATCACGATACAGAATACTTTTATCTTCCCAAAATTTCCCCCAAATCTCTTTTGTAGTCATTCCCCTCTCCCAACCTCTATACCTGGGTAACCACTTATATAATATCTTTTCTGATAGTATTGCTTTTTACTGTCCTTTAGTAGGAAAGTCTTTTGCATCTGAACTTTTTCACTTAGCATAATGCTTTTGAGATTCATCCATGTTATTGCATGTATCACTAGTTTATTTTTGTCTATTGCTGAGTAGTCTTCCATTGTATAGATGTACCACAGCTTATTTATTCATTCAACAGTTGATGACATTTGAGTTGTTTCTGGTTTGGGCTATTATGAATAAAGCCGCTATAAATATTCACATATATACTCTTTGTATAGACATATGCTTTCATTTCTCTTGTGCAAATTCCTAGGAGCAAGAGTACTGAGTCATATGGTACATGTTTAAGGTTAAAGAAACTAACTTCCAAATGGTTTTCAAAGCAGCTGTACATTTTACCATTCTCACCAGCAATATTGGAGAGTTCTAGTTTCTCTGCAGGTGTGTAGTGGTGTATTATTGTGGTTTTAATTTGCATTTGCCTAATGACTAATGAAGTTGAATATCTTTTCATGTGTTTGCCACCCATATATCTTCTTTGATGAATTATCTATTCTAATTTTTTGCCCATTTTTTTCATTGGATTGTTTGTCTTATTTTGACTTATAAGATTTCTTTGTATATTCCAGATAAAAGTTCTTTATCTAGTATGTATTTTAAAAATATTTTATCCTAGCCCATGGAATATCTTTATTTTCTTATCTTTCAAAAAGCACAAATTAATAATTTCAGTGAAGTCTTATGTTTCTTTTATGCTTAATGTTTTTTGTGTTTTTAAGAAAAATTTTTCCACCCCCATATCAAAGATTTTCTCCTATATTTTTTCTAACAGTTTAAAAAGTTTTAGGTTTTACATTTAGATTTATAATCCATTTTCAAGTTAATTTTTGCATATGGTGTGACAATAAGGGTCAAGGTTCATTCTGTCACATCTATATACATATATGTAATCTATAGATTATATATATTGTCCTTCTGAACTCATTTTTGTGCTCCATTCATTTATCTGTCCATTTACCAATACCACACTATCTTCATTACTATGGTTTTGTATTATCTTATGAAATTAGGTGGTGTGAGTTCAACTTTGTTCTTATTTCTCAAAACTATTTTTTTCTGTTCTAGATCCTTTGCTGTTTTATAATAAATCTAAGAAATACCTTATAAAATTTTTCAAACTTTTTGCTGGGATTTTGATTGGAATTATGTTCACTCTGTACATCAATTTAGGAATGATTTGCTCTTAACAATATTGAGGTTTCCCATCCATGAACATGGACTATAATTTCATTTAATTATATCTTCTTTGATGTTGCACAGGAATGTTGTATAGTTTTCTGTGTACACTATCGTAAATATTTTGTCAGATTGTCCCTATTTATTTGTTTTTTTATGCTGTTGCAAATGATATTTTTAAAATTTTAATTTCTAGTTATTATATAGAATTGTATATACTGAACATGTATTCTGTGACTTGGTATTTAATCATTCCAATAGCATTTTGTAGATTCTTTGAGGTTTTCTACAGATGATCATATCATCTGTGGCTGAAGACAACTTTATTTCTTTTTTCCAATTAATATACTTTGTGTTTATTTTTCTTACTTACTGCAGTGGTTAGGTCCTCTGGTACAATGTTAAATACAAGTGGTAAGAGTAGACATCATTGCCTTTTCTAGATCTTAGAGAGAAGACCACTTTTTTCCATTTAGTATGTTGTTAGCTGTAGATTATAGTTGAGCTTTTTTTAGGTTGAAGAAATTCTTTTGTTTTCCTGGTTTTCTGAAAATTTTGATCATGAATGGGTATTGAATTAATGCTCTCTGCATGCGTTGAGATGATCATATGGTTTTCTTCTTATTCTTTAATTTGTTAATATGCTGAATTACATTCACTTATTTTGAAATGCTGTTATCAGACCAGATGGGGCACCAACCTTGCTTTCCTGGGATAAATAACAGTTGGTCATGATCTATTTATTTTTTCCATATTGCTGCTGGGTTTTTTTCCCTATAGTAAGTCTTAAAAATAAAAAAACTTAAGATTTATTTATTAGAGTGTGCATGAGCCCAGGGTGGCGGGGAGAGGGAGGGTTGGGTGGAGAGGCAGTGGGAGAGGGAGAGAATCTCAAGCCAACTCCCTGCTGAGTGTGGAGCCCAAACAGGACTTGATCCCAGGACCCTGAGATAATGACCTGAGATGAAATCAAGAGTTGGACATTTAACCAACTGAGTCACCCAGGTGCCGCTTTCCTAGCTTTTTAAAGATATAACATTATATAAGTTTAAGGTATACAAAGTGATGATTTGATATACGTATATGTATTGTGAAATGATTACCACAGTAAGGTTAGTTAACTGTGTGAGGTGATGGATGTGTTAAAACATTTTTCATGTGTGTTTGTGATGAGAACTTTTAAGATCAACTTTCTGGGGCGCCTGGGTGGCTCCAGTCAGTTGAGCGTCAGACTCCTGGTTTCGGCTGGGGTTGTGATCTCAGGGTCATGAGACCAAGGCCCATGTCGGGCTCTGTGCCTAGCATGGAATCTGCTGAAGATTCTCTCTCTCTGCCTCTCCCTCTTCTTCTCCCCCTGCTCACATGCATGCTCTCTCTCTCTCCCTAGAATAAATCAATAAAATCTTAAAAAAAAAAAAATCTTTCTTAGCAACTTTCGAGTATACAAACAGTATTGTTAACTATAGTCACTGTGCTGTACACTGGAATTGGATCCCCAGTTTGTACCCTTTGACCCCCTTACTCATTTTCCCCATACCCTCATCCCTGGCAACCACTATTTCACTTCCTGTTTTTGTGAATTTGGGGGGTTTTAGCTCCCACATATATGTGATATCCTATAGTATTTGGCTTTCTCTATCTGGCTTATTTCACTTAGCATAATGCTTTCCAGATTCATCCATGTGGTCACTAATGGCTGGATTTCCGTCTTTTTTATAGCTGAATAGTATTCCTGTGTGTGTGTGTAAATCATATTTTGTTTATTCATTCATCCATGTTAGACATTTATAGTTTTCATGTCTTGGCTATTGTAAATAATACTGCAGTGAACATGGGGATATGGGTATCTCTTCAAGCTAGAGATTTCATTTCCTTTGGATATATAATATATACCCAAAAGTGGGATTGCTGGATCAATTCTGTTTTTAATTTTTTGAGGACCCTCCATACTGTTTCCCCTAGTGGCTGTATCAGTTTACATTCCCACCAAAGGGGTTCCTGTTTCTCCCTATCCTGGCCAACACTCATTATCTTTTGTGTTTTGGATAATAGCTAATCTTAACAGGTGTGAGGTGATATCTCATTGTAGTTTTGATTTGTATTTTCTGGATGATTAGTGATGTTGAGCATCTTTTCATGTACCTGTTAGTCATTTTTATCTTCTTTGGATTAATATATGCATGGTATATCTGTTTGCATTTATTTACCTCAACCTGTATATGTCTGTATTTAAAGAGAGTTTTTTTTTTTTTTTTTTTAAAGATATTATTTATTTATTTGACAGAGAGATAGCACAAGTAGGCAGAGTGGCAGGCAGAGGGAGAGGGAGAAGCAGGCTCTCCGGTGAGCAGGGAGCCGGACGTGGGGTAAAGAGAGTTTTTATAGACAGCATAGGTCTTGCTTCTTTATATCCAACTTGACAATGTCTGTTGTTAAATTGGAATGTGTATTCCATATAAATTTGCTGTAGTTATTGATACTTATGTTTTTTATGCTTACCTATATACTATTTGTGTGATGCATTCTTACAGTTTTTCCATTTCATTGCTATAATTTTATTGTAAGGCTGTACTACTTTAATTACACTGGTAGATATATGGGTTATTTCTGAATTATGGCTGTAACAAACAGTGCTATGATGAACATGGCTGGACATGTCTCCAGATGTATATGTGCAGAAAGTTTTCCAGAATTTATACCTAGGAGTAGAACTGGTAGGCCATCTGTCCATATCTTCCAACTTTACTAGATTTTGCTGAACTGTTTCCCACAGTGGTTTTGCCAATTTACACTCCTACCACCAAAATTCCTTTTGCTCAGTATCTTCACCAGTACTTCATACTGTTAGAGTTAAAAATGTTTCCAGTGTAGTGGTTGGTTGGCAGTGTTATGGTGCTGGAGATAAAACAGTTAACAACAAGCATCACCAAAATCTCTGTCCTCATTAAACAAACATTCTGTGGTGGTATTGTCCCATTTTTGTTTGTTTTCTGTGGGAGATTTCATCTCAGTGCCAAGTCTCAAGTTTTTCATCTATTTTATGGCAACATTTACTTAGTGTTTCGTCTATTTAATAAATTTTGCTACTTTTAACCTCATTTTTTCCTAGTTATTTGTATTGCTGTTATGCTCGTTTCTTTGTTGTTCCTTTTTTGTTGTTTTTTTCTTTTTTAAATCACTAGTCATTGAATGAGTTGAATTTCCTTGGAATAGTGATTGGTAGAAAGATGTTATGTTGGAGGGGGGTCTGGAAGGAGTTACGGATTTGCTGGGGTTTTTTTTACAATGTTTCTGCTGCCATGCAGCCTTTTTACGAATAAGCTAGTCCCATGATTTTTTTTTTTTCTTGATATAAATCTAGCAGATCTGTTTGTCTCATAATTCCAATGAAAATGACAGTGTGGGTTGTCATTGTTGGTGGGTTTTGTTTGTTCATTCCTTTTTCTTCTTTGTTTTTAAGTTTTTCCAGGAGAAGAAAGTGCTCACTTACTTAGCCATGCTGATGCCAGAAATCTTGATTGACTTTGGTATTAACTGTAACTTAATTTTTTTCTACTTGCAGTTATAAAAAGTTAATGTCTCTGAAAATCACTGATACTGATATAAGGCCGAAGATCAGTTTAAAATTTAGTACAAAAGGTACTGTTTTATTCTTCTATGCCTCCTCTTAAAAACTGTATTAAAAGTTTTGACTTGCTCTGTACAGTATCATGCCATTAACAACCATGTGTTTATGTTTATCATTCATTGGGCTTGGGTTTACACTAAGTAAGCATCACTTGGCATAGGCTGGAATTCATGGACAGAAATCAGCAGGTAAATGGGTCTTATATTACCTTGGCATCCTGTAGAGAAGTCTGCTAGGTCTGGTGTATATAGCTGTGACTACACACTGAGATTGGACTCCGGCAGGTGTTCCCTACCAACGCCTCCTCTCCTGTGCATTCCCTGTTAATAGAGCTAAATGGAAGGCATGAAGATTTTGGGCTTAAGGCCATGTAGTCTAAACTTAGGTGCCAGTTGTTAAGGAGCATGCTAAGAAATGCCAGCCTCTCAGCACTTGGATACTTTAGGGCTCCTAGTCCCATGGAAGAATAGTTTGGTGTCAGTCGTCCTTGCTAGGGGGAAATGAATGTTCTTGATCCCAGCCAGTGTCTTATTTGGCTGCCGAGAGAAAGCTCTTTGGGTCATTTGCTTTGTAACCTTGCTTGCCTCCATGGTGTATGTCAAGTATATCAAACCAGAATATTAGTTTTAAAATTTCTTGAAACATAGAATCATGAAGGATAAAATAATAAAGCTGCATTTTATGATAAATATGTATTTGGGTATTCATACAAAAAATACACCATCATATATCAAGTTCTTATTACTTTCTAATTCACCTCAGTCTACTTTCCTCCTTCGGAAGTGATATTAAGCCAGAAAAATACAAAGTAGTTCATTCTCATGCTTTATTCCATTTCACTGATGAAATATCTTAATAAACTTAATAAACTTAGTCATTTATTTTTTGAGAGGGTAAGAACATCATCATGAGGTCAGTGTGTCTGAAACTTTAACATATATTTAAATCATCTGGTGATTTTGTTACAACGTAGGTGCCAATTCAGTAGCTCTGGGTTAGGGGCGGTGGCGGGAGGGATGCTAAGATTCTGCATTTCTAACAGGCTCCTGTAGCGATGCCACTGCTGGCCTGTGGACTACACTTTGAAGAGTAAGGCATTAGGTCACTTTATGTTTTTTGAAATAGTTCTGTATTGTCTAATATGGTAGCCACTAGCCATATGCAGCTATTTAAATTAAGAAAAATTAGATATAATTCAAATTCAGTTCGTCAAAACAGCATTTCCGGTGTTCAGTGGCTAGTAGACCAAATCTAAAACATTTTTATCACAGAAAGTTCTACTGGACAGTGCTGATTAAAATAAAATATAGTTGCTTAAATAAAGTATAATTAAACACTGGCAGTTACCATTCTTGACAATCTTCAGAATTTTCAAAGGCCTAATATTTTTTATGCCATTTGGTTGCCAGAGCTCATTTACTTGAACAAAACCCTGGATGGTTGAAAGGCTTCTGTGGTGATTAGTCTTTGTGATTTCTTTTGCTTGGGAATATATTGTTTTTTGTTGGGATTTTTTGAGAGCTAGACAGCAGCATGCTTGTTGAGCACTGGCTGTGGCAAAGCACTGTGTTCGACTTCATTCTTTTGGAATAGTCCCTGTCCTACAGGAGCTTAGGATGTAATACGAGAGACCACATAGAAAAAGAGCATTAATGTGGAATGTTTGACTTCTCAAAATTCATTTTCAGATGAAATGCCTATCTTCAAACTTGATTATAATTATTTCTATCACCTGCTTCATATAATTATCATTTCTGGTACTGACATTGTCCGGCAAATATTTGATGAGGCTATGCCACCCCCTCTTTTGAAAAGAGAGCTTCTTATACACAAGAATGTGCTGGAACCCTACTACAACCATCTTTGGACCAATCACCCTTTGGGTGGAGCATGGCATCTGCTTTATCCCCCAAACAAGGAGCTACCACAGTCCAAACAATTTGACTTGTACCTCCTCTTAGCTCTCATAAAACATTTGAATGTATTCCCTGCACCCAAAAAAGGCTGGAATATGGAACCACCATCTTCTGATCTCTCTAAGTCTGCAGACATCTTGAGGCTGTGCAAATACAGGGATATCCTCCTTAGTGAGATTTTGATGAATGGTCTCACTGAGTCACAATTCAATTCAATTTGGAAAAAAGTTTCAGATATTCTTCTGCGCCTTGGGATGAAGCAAGAGGATATTGAGAAAGTGAAGGAGAATCCCATTGAGAATATCTCCCTCGATTACCATCAACTGTCCATCTACCTAGGCATACCAGTACCAGAAATCATCCAGAGGATGTTATCCTGCTATCAACAAGGTACAAAATAATTACTTACTTCAGCTGGTAAACCTTCAGTGAGTATCTGCCATGTGCCAGACACAGTGCTAAGGGCAGGAGATTCAGTGAGCTCACATTCTTGGGAGGATAGACTCATCAAGAAACTAATAAAAATCATAGTGCTAGAGATGTTCCAGAATCCTACCCTAAGAGAGTCCAAAAAAGCTTTCTGGAGAGTGTAATATTTAAGGAATTCTTAAATGACATGTAAAAGTTAGCCCAGTGGAGAAGATGGAGAAGGACATTTCAGAAGGAAACAAGAACAAAGGTATAGAAACAAAAATACATTGTAATGCAGGAACTAAAAAGTTTTGCCTTATTGAGATCAAAGTAGGGGAAAGTTAATAAAGAAAATACATTCAAGAGGATTTCTCTTGACATGTCGAGGAGTTTTTGTTTTCAGAAAGGAATTGTTGAAGATTTTTAAGTAAAGGAGTTTTATCACTACTATAAAATTAAGGAAAACCATGGAATACAGGTACTGTGTGTTTCAAGGATACCCTTTTAGATAGCAGGAGTATATGTTTTCTCCTCCTTTCTATCAGAACCATGACATTTAGTTTAAAAGTTTGGCAGCTATCCATTGGCCATGCCCATGGGTAATTAAAAAAAAAAAAATCAAATAATGTTTATGCAACTATCCAAGGTCAGCAGTAGCCATTCCCAGACATTGTCTCTTGATATGGGAAAGACTTCATATCTCCTCTTCCACATTCCTGGATAGCTTCTCATTTGTCGTCATGGGGAGTGGAGTTCAAGGCATGTCAGCATCACTGAAACCCATACTATGCTATTCTGGGTTACTTTTCCTGGTCCCCAAGTTATTAGTTGTATTACCTACTGAGCAACTGATGACCACACTGATGCTATGTAACCGTACAACTTACCAGGTTTGCAGTAATTGTTGAACCGGTCCAGATTTTCTTCAGAGGTAATTGCTAGGCCCCAATAATAGTCCTTTTACTAAGGTTCTGGGATACCATTTTTTTTTCCTGCTTAACCTTTAAGAGCTTTCTTTGAGCATAAAAGAAGAGAATGCTGACTTTGATGATATGAGAAAGTCATGCAAGAACCCTTGACTTAAAATAAGAGACTTTTTTTTTTTTACATTTACTTTGAGATTTTTCATAACAAACGAGAATAAAGGTAATATCTGGGAAATACTTGAGCACTAAATAAATTCAAAGCATTTCAAGCAGTTCTCAGGTAGACCGAAAAACTTCAAGTCTCTTTAATAGAGGCTTTCCTAGTATCTTATATCTCTTTCCTAGTAGTTATTACAGTTGCTGTTTTCATTTGTTTGATTAATATCTACTGTTCCCACTAAATCACTGTAAAGTTGTCTTATTTCTTACAGTTGCTGTTTTCATTTGTTTGATTAATATCTACTGTTCCCACTAAATCACTGTAAAGTTGTCTTATTTCTTCACCATTCAATATCTAGAGCCTAATAGGGCCTGATGCATTGTAGATGCTTAATAATTATTAATAGGCAAGAGAGAGGGAGGACTGATCAGGGTAATTCATATTGCTAAAAAAATGCTCAAACTTTCAATGGAGGTTTGCTTCATAATTGACTATTATTACTTCATGACCTTAGACTTTTTAAATTATAAGAATGTGCTACTTGTTTTAAAGTGTTTATATTCTAGGCATTATCTATTATGAACTATCAAAATTTTGTTTTCCTTTTCTAAACAGGAGTTTATAAGCTTTATGTTATAATCTAAAGATTATGCCTTGTTTAAACTGGATTCATGAGTGAAGCTAGTTGTTTTTACAGTTATAAAATTGGTGCAAAAAAAATAATAAAATTAATTGGTGCAGCGTAAAAATCTTCTGGCTTTTCTTAGTCCCAGTCAGATATTTTCTTGGTTGCATTTGCAATTGTACATCTTAAATTTTTTCTTTATGTATCATAGGAATTGCTCTACAGTCAATAACAGGCAGTCAACGTAAGTATGTTTAAAAACAAAATGCCTAGATGACCTTTCAACTTGGGACAGCTAGGGGATACTTACAGGTGTTTTACTTGGTCAGATAAACTGTATGATAAACTATAATTGTTTGTTATAAGCTTGGAAAATCATGTGGTCAAATTACTACTGGTCAGCTGAATGTAGTATGAGCCTTTTTACTCTGCTTTGGTCTTAGTGCATGTGCTCCAGGATTTACCCATAGTTTGTTAACTTTTTTTTAACACATTGGATACTTCCAACAGGCAGAAATGTCTGCCTGCTTGCTTTACCTGCTCGTATATGCTACTCTTTAGCTTATGTAGCTTTGATCTGGTTAACTGTGCATTGTTAAACTATATACTCTTTTTGCCAGGTGGTGAATTGCTGATTTTTTTAATTTCCATTTTTGTGCTCTTGTGGATTTTTTTTAATGCAATTCATATTGTGCAAGTAAAATTATACATAAGAAAACAACACCATGGGTTTTGTTTGGAGTAAAATTATACTTAAACAATAAAAATGTTTAAGTTAGAAATAAAAAATGTTCATTATCCTAAAATAGGGTCAATGTCAGGATCCTCAAAAACTTAGTATTTAGAGTCGACTTAAGTTCTGAATATCTAATAGTTAGAGTCACTTAAGATAACAGTATTTACTGGTATTTAGAGTCTACTTAAGATAACAAAGTATCAACATTTGGGTTTGTACTGATTGGTTCTAGGCTAGTATCTGTACCTATTTGGTCATTGATAAATGGGCATTTCATTTTCATCTAGTGATGGAACAGAGTAAGATGTCTTCTATTTCTGTTCCTGGGATGGTGTTTTATGGTGGGGGGGCCGGGGAGGAGGGATTTGTTTATAATAGTGTTGAGGCTAAAACTGTATGCATCCCGATTTTGAGTGTTTTGTTTTTAACATTTAGGTATTGAAATAGAAGAGTTACAGAATGAGGAAGAAGAACTAAGTCCACCCCTCATGGAATACAATATAAATGTGAAATCAAACCCTGAAATACAGTTAGCAGAAATGAATAAAGATGGAGCGTCGATACCCAGTGAATCTTCAACAGAATCTATTAAAGATCTCCAGGAAGTATAAGCTCTCATTAATATTCAAATTAGAACTTAATCAGGGCCTTTAGTTTGTTGCGTGTGCTGTCCTTACAGCATCTCAGATGATCTTAGTTTATGTTTATCATAGTGTTTACACAGAACTTGAATTGGAATGGTTCTTTCCCTAGTACTTCTTCCAAAATCTTTCCTGCCTTAACCGTTTATTTTGCCAGCATTTACTGAACACTGGTTATGTGCCAGGCACTGTGCTAGATTTCTGAACATGTTTCTTTATCCTGAGTGATGGGAAGTTAATAGAAAGTAGAAGAAAGCATAATGGGGAACAGAAGAGAGAAAGAAGAAAACAGGGATATTTCAATGCCATTTGCACAGGAGTAGAATTAAAATCATGCAGGATGGAATCTCTGTATTTCTTTAACAGTTATTATATGGTCACTAAGTTATTCCCAGACTTAATTTTTCCTCTTATGGACTTGAATATGTTGATTTTTTTAAAGTCCCTTCCTCCTTTGTTGCTCATGCATGTACATATGCAAATGAGGATCTGTGAGGTTTTTTTCTATAGCCTATTCATTGATATGTTATTCCTTTATAGATCAATGATTTTTTCAAGAGCAGAAGACTGAGATTAAAATCAAAGTGAAAATGAAAATAATTTTCTATAGAATCTAGGAAGAAAATGTGATGTATAATATTAGAAGATAAAAGATTTCCATGGTTAGAGGAAATATATTTTGCAAAATAACTTATTGTGCAGTTTGAATTGCATATTAATTGATTTATTTCTTGTCAGGTTAAGAGTAAACCAAAGAAAAAGAAAAAGACTAAGAATAAAAAGGTAAGTGACTGCATTAGCATTATAATAGAGGGATGTCTAATTATGAACACTTTGATTTAATACATGGATTCACTGTTAGAACTTAAAATTAATTCAAGTAGACATATAACATAAATGACTTATAAATGTCAATAGTTTTATTGAATATGTGGCTGTAGAGAAGTCTATATATATTAGATCCTGAATGATTTAAACTCGCAGTGTGTCCTACTTCACTTCCCTAAATCACAATTATACATTTAAATATACAAATGAGAAACTTTGAAGTATTTGGAAATTTCATTAATTTCTGCATACCACTCTCATTTAAAAAATGCCTACTCAGTGTTTGAAAAACAGCTTCTCATCATATTTCTAGTGATATATTCAGAAGCATTTTTCAAAACCTTAAGAAATCTTGATTTTCTTCTTTGTGTCCAAGGCTCTCACCAATGCAGTAATGTACAAAAATGGTACAAATTCAAGAAGCTTCATTCATTCCTTTTGTTTTGCCAGTTACAAAATAAACAACTTCTTGTTACTATCTATAACAGTTTTAGCAAAAAGTCTCTTAATTGCTTGGAAAATTACAAAGGAAAGTTGAGTCTTGTTTTGTTTTTGACTTAATTTTTTATTTAACTATGACTATTTCTGGAGCAATTTTGTTGTTGTTGTTCAGAGCAAAATTGGAGGGAAGGTACAGAGATTTTCCATATATCTCTGGCCCCCACACATGAATTGCTTCCTCCATTATCAGCATCCCCCAGCAGAGTGGTACATTTGTTACAATTGGTTAACCTACATTGACATATCATAATCACCCAAAGTTCATTTACATTTTGGTTCACTCTTGATGTTTGTAGATTCCTATGGATTTGGACTCAAGAGTTTTGTTTTTTTTGTTTTTTGTTTTTATCAAGCATAGAGCTAAGCATTATGCTTTGCAAACTTTATGGTGGGGAAAAAAAAAAGTTTTATTTTCTGGCCTGAAACATACACTTAAAATCTAGATGTACTCTGTAGATTATATTATAAACTCAGAGTATTTGCCCAACTATAATCAGGTAAGCCCATGTTATCTAGTCTTTTGGAAGTATACACAAATTTTAATCATAAATGAAATTTAACACAATGAAGGGAAAGTTACAGAACACTTAGGTGAAGGGTAAAATAAAGGTTATTTATGCTCTGATCAATAAAATATCAATATCATTTTCATATTTATCATAACCATCATTTATTATAACTTACCATTTCATTTAAAAGTTATTTTGAAAATTATGTTTTTAAAAGATAAATAAGAAGACTTACTTTTAGGCAATTCTTGTATGACAAAACACAACCTGGTCCATTATTTTAGCTGACATTTTTAAATTTTTGCCAAACATTAGTAAATCCCAGGTCTAATACTACATAAAGCTGGCCAAGGAAATACACAGTTGCCAGACCAAAGGGATATAGTTTATCTCTTCCAAAAAGGTATATACGTTTTCTTCCAAAAAGTTAAAATATGGTTACTCAGATTCTCAATTTTAGTTCAGTGGAAAGTCCCACTTTTATGTCAAATTGAAATTAAACAGGGAATTAACACAATTGGAAATAAATGTAAACACAGCTCAAAACTTCACATGCTAGTAATATTGAAAATGTCTTATTAGGTAGGGTGCCTGGGTGGCTCAGTTGGTTGGGCGACTGCCTTCGGCTCAGGTCATGATCCTGGAGTCCCGGGATCGAGTCCCACATCGGGCTCCCTGCTCAGCAGGGAGTCTGCTTCTCCCTCTGACCCTCCTCCCTCTCATGCTCTCTGTCTCTCATTCTCTCTCTCTCGCAAATAAATAAAATCTTAAAAAATTAAAAAAAAAAAAAAAAATGTCTTATTAAATGTCAGAAAGTTTTTTGTTATTTTTTACAACCTAAGTTTTTTTTCCAATTTATTTTATTAGAAGAAGTTGAGATACTTTGAAGATAATTTTATCAAGATAAGATTTGGACATTAGAAGAGAGATCTTACATCTTTTTTATCTGAATTTTAAAGTATAGGACCTAAAAATGCTGAAATTTTTGCATATGACTATTTCACATACAGTAATCCTATTATACTTTGTTATTGTAGGTACAAAGAATTGTCTGGTTATAATATAAGCAACCAGTTTTAAAAAGCTAAGTCAATCACATTCTCTAATCAGGAGTTTCCTCATGAAAAATTCTAGCATACAGAAATTAGCTTGTGTTGTACAGAGTAAGAACAAAGTCCCTATGAATGAAGTTGTGTCCTCTGTTAATGGTTTGTTCTGCAATATCTCTACCTAACATTAGTTGAAGTCCTACAAAGATCTATCAGGGACTCTGGAAGAATATGATGAAAAAGTAAAATTTGTATAGCAAATAGAGGGAACAGTAGTGATAACTTGTAACTAGTAGATAAAGAGACTTTGTAGTTACTCTTTCTTCATTTAGGATTTTGTATTCAGCTTCTAATATGTCCAAATTATAAATAACTCTTTTGGGAGTTAATTAGATCCTCCTTCCTACTCCCACTTCCCACCCAGGGGAATTAAGGGTTAAGAATAGAAAAGGGAGATAAAGCAGATGGCAGAAGAATAGAAGGCTTTGTGATGAAGCCTTTGGGAAAAAAAGAAACATGGCAGGAAATAAATCTAGCCCTTCAAATTGGGTGTGCTCTCTACAGAGGGGAAGTTGCTGAGATGCATGTAGAACAGGCTGATGCGTGTGTTGACAAGAAGTTGTTATAAGAAGAGCTAAAAGTTTCAGAAACTATTCACCTATACTAGGTATTCATTATTAACAACCAGATGTCTTTCCAATCAGTTATTCAGGTAAACTGGAACCAAGGTAGGAGTTGATAATTCTAAATCATAAAATCAGATTGGCACTGGACATTCATCAGACACTGAAATGCAAAAATCCATTTAGTATATAGAAATAAACAAAACAAATTTGTAAGTACATCATGGAATCTGGGGAAGAAGACCCTGAAGTTTCTTGTAAATAAGAGGTGGTAGTAGAAGTTAATACTCTAATTTATATAAAAGTAATTAATACTCTTAATAGAAGGGTAATGTATAAAAGTAATTAATACTCTTAATTAGTATGTGTTGTCATTGATACTACCTGTATGTAGTATGTTGCCTTTATAGTTTTACTTTAATGAACTTAAAATTTAGGGTTTTTTAACCTTTCCTTCTAATTGTGATCTCCCTGACACTTTTTCTATAAGATTTCTTAATATATCAGTTTGCTTTTACCTTATGTGTAGATTTTCAAGAACTCTTGTAGTTAGTAGTATTCCATAAAGGAGAATTACACATACTCTGTCCCAAGATTATCAGTAGGTGCAAACTCAGCCCCAGTACTTATTTCCAATATCTGAATCAATAATTTTTAAGTTGTCTCATGACTCAATGGTAGATTACAAAATCAATTTAGTGGGTCACAACTACCATTTTATAAAATAAATAGAATTAATAGGAATAAAAAAAAGCTTCAGAATTCATCACATAGTGTCTTAGTTCAGGCAGCTATAACAAACTACCATGGACTGGGTGGTTTAAGCAACAAACATTTATTTATTTTTCACAGTTTTAGAGGCTGGGAAGTCCAAGATCAAGGTGCCAGCAGATTTGGTGTCTGGTGAGGGCCCTCTTAGTTTGCAGATGGCATTTTGCTGTATCATTACATGGTGGAGAGAAAGAGAGCACACACGAGAGCAAGAGATCTAGCTCTGGGGTCTCTTATAAGGGCGCTAATTCCATCATGAGGACTGCAGAGCATCATCTAAACCTAATTACTTTCCAGTGGCCCTACCTCCAATTACCATCACATTGGGGAATTAGGGTTTCAGCATATGAATTTGGGAGAGGCACAAACATGCAGTCCATTTAACACATACTATGGGTAAAGTTTATTTAGTGGAACTTAAATTTCAGTTTTATACTTAGTACAAAGATCTATATATAAGTGCATTTACATCATGACGTAAAATATATTTCTTATTTTGATTGTGGTCAAAAAAGTTTGAGAAACACTGATCTAAATCTATGCCGTACGGACAAGTTGATATTACTATGCTGTACAGACAAGTTGATATAGATTACTAATTCTTGATGCTGTTTTTCAGAATAAGGAATCAAAAGAAGAACAAGTGTAAGTATTGGTTTAATTTTTCAGTTTTTCTTACTATTTTCAAAGTGTGCTTTGCCGGTATGACACAGCCTTGCCTTGAAAAGTGTTCTAAAAGAAGAAGGTACAATCCCTTGTCTTAGTAACTTGTCACTTTTTAACAGAGTGATAAAAAGTAAATTATCATTTACTTTGGGAGAAAGAATCTCTCACTGTTTTTATATAAGGCTACTCAAGAGTCACATAGTACTAACTGCTTTTTTATTCAAAGACTAATTTGGATCCAGCGTAAAATCTTTTAAAATATAGTCTAGGTTGTGGTTAGCCAAATCTAATTTAGGTAAGATTTAACCTTAAAGAACAGATCATTGTTTGTCCTAATGACCTCTTTTACGGCAGAGTTTATTTTGATTTGGTTTGTTTAACCCACAGCTTGTTGTTGTTTTTAATCCCAATTGTTAACTATGAATTTTGAACCTTTACTGGCAACCTTTTAATGTCTGAAGATCACTGTTATTTGTACAACTATGTGATTGATGACAATGTAGTAGAGGATGGAAGTAGGGGAGACAATGAAGAGATTCATTATACCCACCAAAAAGTTTGTTAATTGAAAATCGGTAACTTTAGGGAACTCACTGTGAGGACATAAATTATTAAGATATACCCACCAAAAAGTTTGTTAATTGAAAATCGGTAACTTTAGAGAACTCACTGTGAGGACATAAATTATTAAGATATCTTTAAAATGGTAGCAAGAACATATTTTAACTTTAAAGTCATCACTTGTAGTTGATATTTTCTCACTGATAATGGCGTGATCTACTTGGTAAGTAAATGGTTCATCATCCAAGATGGGTTTTCATGTTCTCTGTCAAGTCAGCAAGTTGAGCAAAACAATACTAGAGCAATAGTTTTTTGATTTTGGCTTTTTTCAAGCCAGGTCTAGGTGCCATAAAAATAATTTACTGAAGAGTGAAACAGTGCTATCAATCATTTTGCTTATTTTACCTACAGTGTAGACCCAAACCTGGATGATCATCAGATTACCCAGGGACCTTTGTTTTCATATGAGAATTTTCAAATATGCATAAAAGTAAAGAGAATAATACGCATCTACATTAATATATGTAACTGGCATCCCGATTCAATAATTACAGTGTTTTTCCATGTTTGCTTCATTCTTCCCTTAACATTTTCTTCCTTGTTGAAGTGTTTTCAATCCTAAATTTCATGTAATTTTACCTCTACATGCTTCAGTTTGCATCTCTTACTTGATAGGAGCATTTTCCTATATTATCACAATGCTATTATTAAACTTTAAAAATTTAGGAATAATCTTCTGGAGCTTTTCAAAAATACAAATTCTTCTATATACTTAGAGTTGTCGTGGTACCTGCAAAAATAATAATTTAAAAAAAACTCCAGATAATTTGAAAAATTAATTGGGTTTGGGAACCAGTGGTCTACACAAGCAATTGATTTCATTGAACTTTCCAAAATGTTTGAGTCATTCTAGAATACCTTAGTGATACCTAATGACTATTTTATAGTGTTTTACAAGTTACTCTGCAAGCATTAGATGCCATTGTTTTCTAGGTCTCAGTGCCTAAAAGAAGTAATAATGCATCCTAGAGTTATGTATTTTCTTTCTATTCACTAATCAAGTCATTTATGTCATGTTACAAGTAAAAGTACTATTTATTGTTACCATTTAATGAGATTAAGAAGGAAATTTATAAGTAGTAGGCCAATTTGAAAGGATAGTAGCATGCATTTACATTTTTAGACATAGGTATAGAAATGATTTAATTGTCATTGCACTTACAGTATTTTCATTCTTTTTTTAGTAGTTTTCTAGTTACTAAAATCCATGTTATCACTGCAGTTTCTTTTTTTTAAGTCCTATTACCAAAGAAACCTCCATTTTTAAATCTACTTTATGTTGCTGTTTGCAGCCCTCTATCTAAATGTACACTGGACCTAAGCAATGAAATTGATTAAACCACCCTACTTGTCAAGAATGCTGAGATGATAAAATAATATAGCAGATGTGATGTTTATCAATATTTCCCAAAGTATTATTTCCCTAAAAGTAACTGGTGCTAATTATTATAATTTGAAAAATAAACTCCATGGTCTCATAATTCTTGAAAACATTAGGATGAACAGAATAGTACCTCGAATGAGTGCTATTTCATATATGCTAAATAAATTCATTATGAATTGTCAAGAGAAATACATAATATGAGCACTGTTTAAACTTTCTTTGGCCATGAACCCTTCTGATGCTGAACATTTCATGAGACCAGTACAGTATTAACTTGGGAAGCAATGGCTTAGATGAAAAACACTCAACCATTATAAAAAATTACACTGATTATGTCACCACTGTAGCCCAACTATGATAGGAAAGGAAGAGCAGTTGAAGAAAGAGCAAGCAAATCAACACCCAGTCAGTGGATTTATGAAAGATGATGCAAGTGATATTCAAGAGGATTCTGCAACTGAAGACAAGTTCTATAGCCTGGATGAATTGCATATTCTGGACATGATAGAGCAGGTAAGCCTGATCGGAAAGGGTACAGCCCTGCCTTCGTTCTTCCAGAAACAGTTGTTAACCTTTGTTTTTGCCATGACTCTTTGAACAGCATGTTAGCCTAGTGGTCTGGGCTGTATTTGTGAGGAGCAAATAAAAACAGGAAGAGGGAGGGACAGGATTGGTAGAGGGGAAAAAGAACCTTAGGAGCTGAAATTTTTCTCTTTAGCCCTCAGACTATTTCCTGGCTTTAATTATTAGGCAGTGTTGATCACAAATGTGTTCCTTGTGAAAGATTTTCAAATACCACAAGGGAAAAAAAACTTGGCTTAATCCCATTGATTTAATTTTGAGAAAAAGAGTTTTATAAAACAAAGGTACTTTCATTTTTAAAAAATTAAACTGGTTGTAGACATGACATGTCTACAAAAATATTAATGTACAACAGTGTTTTGTTTTGTTTTCCTTTGGTTCCTTTCCTAGTAGTGGTCACTTTGGGCATGATGTACCTATATGTGAAAGTGATTTAAGTGCTCAGTAGAACACTAAATCAGACAAAGCATATGACTTTTTTTTTTTTTTAAATCACTTGATTTAAATGAGAATTCTATACTAAGGTAATTTAATGATAATTTCATGAAAAGGTAATTTAATGATAACCTATTCCATAGTATGTAGGAATATTGATTGTCTAAGGGTACATTTAGTAAAAATGATTCTCTGGCTGATAATTGTCATATCTCCTTTTCCCTTTCCAATTATAATAATAGAATACTTATATTTTAACTGAAATGACATAGTCTCAGCTTTGGATTTCAGACTAAAGTTTAAATATGGGGCCTTTGGTTTTCATTCAATAGTTATGAGAACTCCAAAATACAATAAAAATATGACACACATTTTGGAAAATGTTTATGCCCTCATTTATTCAAAAAACATTTAGCACATGCTTTTTGTCAAGAGCTATGCTAAGACATGGTCCCTGTGATCATAGTGTTTACAATCCAGTGGAGAAGTTGAATATTAAGCTAAGGTGGTACTGAGTAATAATTAAGTGTTTGGGCACTTCAGGCTGCCTGAGTTAGAATTCTGGCTTCTCCACTTTCTGTGTAACCTTGGTAAGTTACTTAACTCAGTTTTATCATCTCTAAAATGGGAATAATAAGTGCCTACCTCATATGGTTTTTACGACAATAAAGGCATTACCAAAAAAAGCTTAAAAATATGGTAAGCATGCACATAATGTTATCCAGTAGTAGTCGCTGTAGACAAGTAACTGTGGGATTGTTCAGTGATTGCTGTAATTGGGGAGAGGTGGGTTTATCTGCACTAATCGGAGAAGTGATGTTTGCATTGAGACATAAAGCATGAGTAGGAGTTAGATGGCAACTTTAAATCCCCTTTAACTAAAGAATTAGTGTTTTTTTAGAGGAAAATAAGGCATGCATATTCCATTTGCTCATTAGGGCTCAACCAGTAAAGTAACTGCAGAATATGGAGAAACTGAGAAGGAAAAGCTTGCTCGGCAGCGGCAGCTTTATAAATTGCACTATCAATGTGAAGTAAGTACTTTTGCCATTCTATCTGAAGCCAGTAAGAAGTAGTTGAAATGTTCAATTTAATGGTAGTTTCTTTTTTTTTGAAGAACCCATTTTTTTTTCTTTTAATATATGGTGACTTGAACAGAATTTACTATGAAATAATATTTTTCATTGATCAGGATTTCAAAAGACAGTTGAAAACAGTGACTTTTCGGTGGCAAGAAAACCAAATGCAGATTAAGAAGAAAGACAAAATCATTGCATCTCTGAACCAACAAGTGGCTTTTGGAATCAATAAGGTTTCCAAGTAAGTGCAAATCTGTTGGTAACAGGAAATTCTGGATTTGCTCCTTTATGAACACGATCTTTAAACGATAATCCCTGTGTAGCCACTAGGTGGCATTGTGACTACACATTAGGAACTGCCGACTTACAGGCCTGCACTTGCTTAAAAACCAACTATATTTTTGCCTTGCCAGCTGGATTGAGAAATAAGCAAGTGCTCACTCTATATATCAAGCCTTATATGTATTGGCTGAACAAGTGTGATTATAATAGAATTACATGAGAAATAGAATTAACTTTCAGGTCATGACTCTAATTTATAAAAATATGACCAATGATTTGCTGTTTCTTTATGGCATATAATGAATTCATTCCTCAGAGACACCCATGAAATCACTTGAATGCTTTTTTGTATTGGTCTCTCAGAGTTTCTGTGTTCCAAGACTAAGAGATTAAAAATGAATCAAATTCCTGAAGACTCTTCCCTCCCAACATTGCCTTAACAATCTTAAGTATTAAATACCTAAGACTAAAAATTCTGACTTAATAGAGGAAAATGAGTGTCTTGTTTTATTATTTTTGTACTAATAACTGTCTCCAAATCAGTTGAAATAATATGATTTGTAATACATTATTTTAATACATAGTAATGCTACAGGATGCCAGTTGTCCATGAAGTCTAATTTGAAATCCATTAGTTCTTAGACTGCTAATAGGGTGAATAGACAGGTTCTAGGTAATATCTTAGAGTAAGGAGTCCACAATATCAATTATGAAATTAGAGAAATATTTGGCAAAGATTTAGGTCCTAAATTTTCTCCCATATATGATATCATCTAACCTTAAAGGAATTTTTGAGAAGAACTGGATGCCATAGTGCTGGCAACATAATCTCAGTTAAAAACACTTTGGCTTAGCCCTGCTGGAATTAGATGCTTCAAGTTCAAGGAGGTGAGGACCTAAGATGGCTTTGGCAAATCTAAGCTGAATACAGTCACTTAAGAATCCACACTTAGGGGTTCAAAACTTTGTCTTTTAGCTTGGAAGGCAATGACCAATCCATATGTATGTTATATCAGAGATCAGAAAAGTAATGCCATCCATGCAGATGAGCTGCTGCCTTTCTCCTTTACCATTTGAGGATATCCTTCAACTCTTATAGCTGACCTAGGCACCCTTTGTATGCTTGAGACTACAAACAGACCATTTTAGGGGATGCATATATCTTCATGCAAGGAGCATTCACCAGACATTTATTAGGGGCCCATTATGTGAGAAGAATTATGTAAGGCACATACCAAGATACCAAGACATGTCAGACATTGTGAGCTAATGGAGAGTACAGATTAATTTGTTTAAAATTACTTAAAACAGAGGGACTTCTAGTTCTGCCAAGAAATAGTAGTAGTATTCCTTGCAAATCTTCCTACTTACAACTAAAACACCCTGGATATAACACAACAAACAAGCAGAGGAAGACTCTAAAAGGTAGAAGAAAATAGACTATCTCGAGACCTTGGTACTTGAGGAATGATATGGCAGTGACTTTTCTTATTGCCTCCCATATATCCTAGATGGGGTACTGCAGAAATCACCAACCTGGAACAGCCAGTAGATAGGGAAAAGCTTTGAGAAAAGCTTGTTTCCTCTATCCAAAGGATCAGGAAAAGGAAGATATAATAACAGAAAGCCTTTTTGGCAGTATCCACCTACTCTAGTCAAGCTCCAATGGTCCCATACCACCCCTTGGAAGCAAGTAGTGTGTTCCAACACGGCAGATAGCAGAAACCAGATTTCCTTGCTGGGGTAGTATCAGCAGTACTGAGCATGCAGCTGGTCTTCCATTCCCCACCAGGCAAAAGCAGGTAGTGTTCTGGTTCCTCTGCCAGGATAGTGTCAATGTGATCCAGCAGCAAGCTAAGCCTCTACCTCTGCCCAGCATCAGTGAGACTTAGGGTAACCTGAGGTGGGACTGGTCAATACTAGGTATCACCTGTACTCTCCTCATGGGGAGCTGAGTTGCCACCCCTGGGGCTAGTTGGCACTCTCTTTTCTCCCCTCTCCCCAGCTGGTGCCAGAGGGGCCCAACATGGATCTCCTGCTCTCCACCCTGTAGCAACAAAGCAATGTGAGTCAGCCCTCTGCTTTCTCCTTCCCTGGTGTCAGTAGGGCCCAACAGGAAGCTGATCTTACACTCTACTCAGAGGCAAAAAGCAGAATGAGTTGGTGCCCCACTTTCTTGGGAAATGTCAGTAGGACCAGGGAGGAACTGAACTTCTACACCACTCATCTGCATTGAGACAGAGTGTCAGTGTCCGATTTTGGTGGAATGTTGTTAGCAGGGCTGAATGGGAAGCTAAACATACACACTCAATACACACTCACTCAGTCCTCACACTACACAGGGGGTCTTCCTGCTAAAAAAAAAAAAAAAAAAAGATTAAATCCAGAGTCTCATAATATCCAAAATACCTAGGTATACAAAGAACTAGGACAATCACAACATGAAAGAGAAAGACAGTCAACAAAGGACAACTTTAAGATGATTCAGATTTGAGAATTGTCTGACAAAGATTTTAAAGCAGCCATCATAACAGTGCTTCAGCAACAAAATTGAATTCTCTTTAAAAGAGAACCTAGGAAATCTTAGCAAAAAATGTTATAATAAAGGATGGAAATTATAAAACTGAAAAATACAATAACTGAAAATCTTGGTGGATATAATCACTAATAAATTAAATATGACAGAGGATTGAACCAGTGAATTTGAAGACAGATCAAAAGATATTACCTAATCTGAACAGCAGAGAGGAGATAAGACTAGGGAAAAGATTTAAAAAAAAAAAAAGGAGACAGAGTCTCAGTGACCTGTGGGACAATAATAAAAGAGTTAAAAGTTCTTACTAGAATTTCAGGAAGAGAGAAGAGAGATGGGGGGGGTGGTTATTTAAAGAAATGAGATGAAATACATAAATTTACAAATTCAAGAAGCTGAGTGAATCCCAAATAGTATAAACCCAAAGAAGTCCATTCCAAGTCACATAACTAAACAGAAAACTAAAGACAAAAAGTCTTGAAAGAACCAGAGAAAAAGAACACATGTGGGAACACAAATTCAAATGACATCGAATTTCTCATCTGAGACCATGGAGGCCAGAAGGAAGTGGCACATTATTTAAGTACTGGAAGAAAAAAACCTAAAAGAAAACAACAGAAAACAAGAATCTTGAATCCTATATCCAGCAAAAGTGTCCTTTAGGAAGAAGGGAAATAAAGACGAGTCTCAGACAGGAAAAGTGTAAGAATCTGTTGCTACCAAAGCTACCATTAAAGAATGGCTAAAAGAGGAGCACCTGGGTGGCTCAGTCGTTAAGTGTCTGCCTTCGGCTCAGGCCCTGATCCCAGGGTCCTGGGATCGAGTCCCACATCGGGCTCCCCGCTCAGTGGGAAGCCTGCTTCTCCCTCTCCCACTCCCCCTGCTTGTGTTCCCTCTCTTGCTGTCTGTCTCTCTATCAAATAAATAAATAAAATCTTTAAAAATAAAAAGGGCTAAAAGGAAGATCTGTAAACATAAAGGAAATGATAATAGAAGCTTGGAACTTCAGAAAGGAAAGAACATCAGAATGAGTAAAGGGGGGGGTAAATAATAAGAGTCCATCCTATTTCTCATTAATTTCTTAAATCATACTTGGTGCTTGAATCAAAAATTATAATACCATCTCCTGTGGAGTTTAACGTGTAGAGGAAATAAAATTAAATTTTAAAAGTGTAGAGGGTAAAGGGACCTATGTGAAAGTAGGGAAAATATCAATACCAGTAGACTATACATATTGTAATACCAAGTGCAACCACTAAGAAAGCTAAAGAGAGAGAAAGAGATACATTCGAATGCACTATAAATAAGTCAAGATGTAATCCTAAAAAATGGTCAAATAACCCACAAGACGGTAAGAAAAGAAAAACAGGAAACAAAAAAATAATGGCAAACTTAAGCCCTAACATCAATAATTACCTTACATGTAAGTGATTTAAATACATCAATTAAAAGACACTGGCAGAGCGGATTTCAAAAACAAAACAAAACTAAGCCAACAATATGTTATTTACAAGAAACTTCAGTTTCATCAACATAGGTTGAAAATAAAAGGATGGTAAAATGTATACAATGTAAAAACATTAAAAAAGCAGGAATGGTTGTATTAATATCAGATAAAATGGACTTCAGAGCAAAAAACTACTGGAGACAAAGAGGGACGTTACATAATGATGACAGGATCAATCCACCAAGAAGACATAACAACCTAAAGGTGTATGTACCCAACAACAGAGTCTCAAAATATATGAAGCAAAACTTGATAGAACTATAAGGAGAAATAGAAAAACCTGCAGTTATAGTTGGTAATTTCAGCACTGTATTCTCAGTAATTTTATAAAACTACTAGATAGAAAATCAGCAAAGATACAGAATTTCTACAATCCCATCAACCAACAGAATTTAATCAATATTTATAGGACATGTCAACAGACAACAGCAGAATACACATGCTTTCAAGTGGCCATAGGAAACCATGATAGAACATATCCTGGCCCATAAAAACAACAAATTTAAAAGCAATGAAAGCATGCAAAGCATATACTCAGATCAAAATGGAGTCAAACTAGAAATCAATACCAGAAAGATAACAGGAAAATCTCCAAACTACACAGCACTTCTAATTAATCCATGGGTCAAAAAAGAGATCTGAAGGGAAATAAAAATATGTTGAACTGAATTAACATTAAAATAC